>NC_091298.1:38265471-38312971 GCF_038502225.1 Cherax quadricarinatus
GAAATAGCAAACAAGAGGACTTCACTAGCAATTGTGAGGATATATTACCAAAAACAACTGGTGGGAGCTCCATTGTTGGTGCTAGGGAGGATAGGAATAAGACAGGGAAACATGCACCAACAGGGAATACAGTCACAGAAACCCAAGGCAAACGGAAACCAAGCCTGTGCACATACTATGCACTTGGTATCTGCAGACATGGGAAATCTGGAAAAACAGACGGGACATGCAACTATGACCACCCTAGAAAATACCATGCCCATATGACAACAGGAAAATGCAAACTCCCTTCCTGTAAGCTTTTTCACCCTGAAATGTGTACCTCTTCAGTACAGGAAAGACTGCGCTATAACTTAAATTGCCAGGCACACCATCTAAAGGGAACAAAAAGATACAAAACATCCAGGCCATGTGAAAACCTGGGTAGCCACAGCCACTCAAGAGGGAGAGGTTTTTTAGTGCCAGGAAGGAAAAAAACTGGCAGGAAATGGCAGAAATCGTACACCAAATCCAGTCATTCCTGGAGTGGAACCACAGTCGATGGCCTCCACTCCAAACCAACAGATACAGATACTAATGCCGGAACCCCCCCCCCCCCCAGTACCAACAATACCACCAGTCCGATAACATTCTTCTTTGCAAATATACAGGGTCTAAAGCCAGCAACAAACAACAAAATACCTTTCATCCGTGGACTGCTTGCAGAGGCAAAGGCAATCTTCGCGACTTTCACTGAGACCCACATAAAGAATCACTTGGACAACGAAATATGGATCCCAGGTTACAACTTATACAGATGTGACAGAGTGAACAGGCAAAAGGGGGGGGGAGCTGGCCTGTACATTGCAGAGTCACTTGTTTGCACAGAACTGCTTAATGCCTCAAATGATGTATTGGAAGTTTTAGAAGTAAAGGTCGAGAACCAAAACCTAGTCATTGTGGTAGTCTACAAGCCTCCGGATGCAACATCCCAGCAATTCCAGGAACAGCTGTTAAAAATTGACTACTGTCTGGAAAATCTTCCAGCTCCTGCACCCAACATCTTGCTCCTGGGGGATTTCAACTTAAGGCACCTAAAATGGAGGAATATAGCAAATAATATTGTTGCAGTAATAACACCAGGAGGCAGCTCTGATGAAAACTCACACTCACACGAGCTTTTAAATCTCTGCACAAAATTCAATTTAAACCAGCAAATAATAGAGCCTACTAGACTGGAGAATACACTAGACCCCATCTTCACTAACAATGATGATCTGATAAGAAATGTCACCATATCAAAAACAATATACTCAGATCACAACATAATTGAGGTTCAGACATGTATGCGTGGAGCCCCAGACCGACATAATGAGACTAGTCACGAGGGACCATTCACCAAATTCAACTTCAATAACAAAAACATAAAGTGGGACCAAGTAAACCAAGTCCTAACCGATATAAGCTGGGAAGATATACTAAGCAACACAGACCCCAACTTATGCCTAGAACAGATTAACTTGGTGGCACTCGATGTATGCACAAGGCTTATTCCTCTAAGAAAAAGGAGGAGTAGATATAAAATAGAGACAGGCGCTCCCTTTACAGGCGACGGAAAAGAATAACAGAGCGGCTAAAAGAGGTCAATATATCTGAAATGCGTAGGGAGACACTGGTCAGAGAAATAGCAAGCATCGAACTTAAGCTAAAGGAATCTTATAGGAGTCAGGAATCGCGGGAAGAACTAAAAGCCATTAATGAAATCGAAAGAAACCCAAAGTATTTCTTCTCCTATGCCAAATCAAAGTCGAGAACAGAGTCCAGTATTGGGCCCCTACTTAAACAAGATGGGTCCTACACAGATGACAGCAAGGAAATGAGTGAGCTACTCAAGTCCCAATATGACTCAGTTTTTAGCAAGCCGCTAACCAGACTGAGAGTCGAAGATCAAAATTAATTTTTTATGAGAGAGCCACAAAATTTGGTTAACACAAGCCTATCCGAGGTTATCCTAACGCCAAATGACTTCGAACAGGCACTCTGCCCCAGGGCCAGACTCATGGAACTCCGTGTTCATCAAGAACTGCAAGAAGCCCCTATCACGAGCCTTTTCCATTCTATGGAGAGGGAGCATGGACACGGGGGTCGTCCCACAGTTACTAAAAACAACAGACAGCCCCACTCCACAAAGGGGGCAGTAAAGCAACAGCAAAGAACTACAGATCGATAGCACTAACATCCCATATCATAAAAATCTTTGAAAGGGTCCTAAGAAGCAAGATCACCACCCATCTAGAAACCCATCAGTTACACAACCCAGGGCAACATGGGTTTAGAACAGGTCGCTCCTGTCTGTCTCAACTATTGGATCACTACGACAAGGTCCTAAATGCACTAGAAGACAAAAAGAATGCAGATGTAATATATACAGACTTTGCAAAAGCCTTCGACAAGTGTGACCATGGTGTAATAGCGCACAAAATGCGTGCTAAAGGAATAACAGGAAAAGTCGGTCGATGGATCTATAATTTCCTCACTAACAGAACACAGAGAGTAGTCGTCAACAGAGTAAAGTCCGAGGCAGCTACGGTGAAAAGCTCTGTTCCACAAGGCACAGTACTCGCTCCCATCTTGTTCCTCATCCTCATATCCGACATAGACAAGGATGTCAGCCACAGCACTGTGTCTTCCTTTGCAGATGACACCCGAATCTGCATGACAGTGTCTTCCATTGCAGACACTGCAAGTCTCCAGGCGGACATCAACAAAATCTTTCAGTGGGCTGCAGAAAACAATATGAAGTTCAACGATGAGAAATTTCAATTACTCAGATATGGTAAACACGAGGAAATTAAATCTTCATCAGAGCACAAAACAAATTCTGGCCACAAAATAGAGCGAAACACCAACGTCAAAGACCTGGGAGTGATCATGTCGGAGGATCTCACCTTCAAGGACCATAACATTGTATCAATTGCATCTGCTAGAAAAATGACAGGATGGATAATGAGAACCTTCAAAACTAGGGAGGCCAAGCCCATGATGACACTCTTCAGGTCACTTGTTATATCTAGGCTGGAATATTGCTGCACACTAACAGCACCTTTCAAGGCAGGTGAAATTGCTGACCTAGAAAATGTACAGAGAACCTTCACGGCATGCATAACGGAGATAAAACACCTCAATTACTGGGAGTGCTTGAGGTTCCTAAACTTGTATTCCCTGGAATGCAGGCGGGAGAGATACATGATTATATACACCTGGAAAATCCTAGAGGGACTAGTTCCGAACTTGCACACGAAAATCACTCACTACGAAAGCAAAAGACTTGGTAGACGATGCAACATCCCCCCAATGAAAAGCAGGGGTGTCACTAGCACGTTAAGAGACCATACAATAAGTGTCAGGGGCCCGAGACTGTTCAACTGTCTCCCAGCATACATAAGGGGGATTACCAACAGACCCCTGGCAGTCTTCAAGCTTGCACTGGAGAAGCACCTAAAGTCGGTTCCTGACCAGCCGGGCTGTGGCTCGTACGTTGGTTTGCGTGCAGCCAGCAGCAACAGCCTGGTTGATCAGGCTCTGATCCACCAGGAGGCCTGGTCACAGACCGGGCCGCGGGGGCGTTGACCTCCGGAACTCTCTCCAGGTAAACTCCAGGTATTCCATTATCTCTACTATGTATCCAACGCTCAGAACCACGTGATCACTGGCCCCGAGGGATCTTTCATATGAGATATCCTAAATATCTATTTAAGGTGAATACTAGGTCCAGTCTCGCTGGTTCATCCTCTCCTCTCTCTCTGGTAGTGTCCCTTACGTGTTGGTACATAAAGTTTTCCAGTTCCACCTCTGTCATCTTAACCCACCACGTTCCTGGGTCCCCACATGGCTCCAGGTTCTCGCAGCCCGTTTCCTTGTTGTTAAAGTCACCCATAATCAGTAGCTTTGCCCTGCTCGCATGAATCCTTCTAGCCACTTCAGCCAGTGTATCAACCATCACTCTATTACTCTCGTCATACTTTTGCCTTGGCCTCCTGCTGTTCTTTTGGGGATATACATCACTGCAATTACCACCTAGGAACCTCCAGACTGAAATGTTCCTATTATGTAATCTTTTGCTTCTCCTCTGTCTCCTCTCTCCAGCTCATCAAAATCCCATTGATTTTTGAAGAGCAGTGACACTCCTCCACCCACTCTGTTCCCTGTGAGATTAGTTTCTGTGAGATCTATGATGTCCGGTGATGCCTCTTTGAATCTTTTATATCACTCCTCCCACTTATTCATTACTCCTTCAGTGTTGGTGTACCATACCTTTAGTTTCCTTTCCAACACTATGTTCTGGGGGTCAGTGATGGTGGGGGACCTGGCAGTGTGCTGTGGGTTTCGACACCATAGTTTGGGGTGTGGGATGTAAGTGTGGATTGTGGTTGGTGTTGGGATAGCATGTTTGGTTGTGGGGTTCTGGGGGTAGTTCTGTGGGCTTGTTGCTCTGCTTTGCTGTGGCTCTCCTCTGCTGATTCTGTCCATGTCTCTCTTCCTAGCCCCTTTCACTTCTGTTTCCTCTCCCTCAGCTGCTGTCATTCTGTTTTTGTTCTATTTCAGTCAAAGAACACTCTCTTGTATGCTGATGATTCATTCCTTCAGAAGTGGTTTCTTGTGCAGGATCCTCTTCTGCACTGTTTCTGTCTTGAGAATCAGCTTGACTAGCTGATGTCTCCCCTTCAAGTAACCCTCCTATTCTCTGAAAATTTACAATCTCAGTCATTTTCTCCTTGCCTATTTTTTTATTATGTTTTCAATCTCCTGTTTTTCTTCCTGCTGTATTTCATTGTTTGTCCTCCTCTCACTCTCCTGAAGCCTCTGAATAAACAGACTTCCCAATCTCTTCTTCCCATTGCCTTTCCCTCTGTTTCTCTGGGTTACATTTGTACATGACCATTGTTTCCCTTATTTTTTCCTGTAGCTCTTGGTGGCATGGATGTGCCTCTGCCTGTGACCTATCCCTTTCCTCCTTCTACCCCATCCCTTACTATTATCCCTGCTCCCAACTGCTCTCCCCCTTCCTTCCTCGGCCCTGCTTTGTGGACAGATAGGGCCTTACCATAAGTTATGTCTCCTTCCTGTCTGTTGGGCTTCTTGTTCAGTAGGGGTGTACCGGCTTCAGATGCTATGTCTCCTTTGGGTCATAGCCCTGTAACTTGCTTCAGCCTATTTACCTCATATTTTAGAGCCCTTATTCTGGCTTCTGCACTTACAACATGTGACTCCCATTTCTTCTCCTCCTCCTCCATCCTCTTTTTCAATTTTGCCAAAAGTTCTTCCTCCATCCTTTTATCCATTTTCATAGAAAACTCATCTATTTTATACTCCCACTTTTTTCCATCCTTTTACTTTGCTCTCCCATCCATTCTTCTTTACCCAAATCATTTTCCTCTGATCCCCTGAGCCTTCGACTTCCCTTCTGAGTCACCATATTTTTTAGGTGTTGTGTATGTGTTGGGGGGGTGGGGAGTTGTAATTGGAGAAGGAGAGAGATAGGGAGAGAGGGGACAAAGAGAGTGAAGTGGGTGGAGAAAGAGTGGGAGGGGCAAGAGGGAGAAGAGGTGGTAGGGAGGGAAGGAGAGAGGGAGGAAAGAGAGGGGATTGGGGGAAGGGAGGGAGAGGGGAAAGAGAGAGAGAGAGAGAGAGAGAGAAAGAAAGAAAGAAAGAGAGAGAGAGAGAGAGAGAGAGAGAGAGAGAGAGAGAGAGAGAGAGAGAGAGAGAGAGAGAGAGAGAGAGAGAGAGAGAGAGTGTGTGTAGGGAAGTGTAGAGAGTGAGTGCTTGTGTGTGGGGGGTGGAGGAGTTGTAAGGGGGAGAGAAATAGGGAGAGGGAGGAAGGAAGACAGGGAGATTGATGGAGGAGGGTGGTGAAAAAGTGGAAAGGGGGCTAGAGGGAGAAAGGGAGGGAGGTAGAGAGGAAGGAAAGGAAAGAGAGGGGAAAGGGGAGAGAGAGAGAGAGAGAGAGAGAGAGAGAGAGAGAGAGAGAGAGAGAGAGAATGTAAATGGCCCTCTCTGTGGAAAGAGGCAAATGTAGCCCCTGTTCACAAAAAGAAGAGCAGAGCAAAAATCAGCAACTACAGACCAGTGTCACTCCTGTCAATCACCGGTAAGATCCTTGAGACAATAATCTCAAGAAAAATGACAGTTTTTTGACTACCACTCACTACTTTGTGACCGTCAATATGGCTTCAGGTAAAGTTACTCTGCTGCTGATCTGTTGTTAAACCTGTCCACTAAGTGACACCAGACACTGGATGAATCCAAAGTCAGCTGTGTGGTAGCACTGGACATTACTGGTGCTTTCGACCGGGTGTGGCACCAGGGCCTCTTAGCATAACTTCAAGCACTGGGAATTGCAGGCTCTATGCTATGTCTCCTCAGTGATTACCTTCATGGTAGATCTCTAAGGGTAGTTCTCAGTGGAATGGAATCAGCAAGACATCCTATTGGGGCAAGTGTTCCACAAGGAAGCGTGCTAGGACCATTGGTACGGAATGTCTACTTCAATGACCTTTATCTCATCCCAGAATCCCATGCATATGCAGACGACTGTACACTGACATTCACTTATCCAAGAGAAGAAATGCCAGCTACTCTAAGCTACATCAATCACCAGCTAAGAGCTATATCAGCTTGGGGAAATAGATGGCAAGTAACACTTGCACCTGAGAAAACGCAAATGATGATGGTATCTAGGCACCATGATGGTAATGCCGGTGCAATAGTAAGGATGAATGGGAGGGTGTTGGCACCTGGGGAAGAAGTTGATATCCTTGGGGTAAAATTTGACTCCAAACTGACCATGAAGAACCATGTTGTAAATCTTGCAAACAAGGCAGCCAGGAAGCTTACAGCTTTGCCGTATCTCGCATCTGCTTGACAGTAGGGCTTGCAAGATTTTGTACGAGGCACAAGTACGCTCACACCTTGAGTATGCTCCACTTTCTTGGTTCGGCTGCCCCCCTTCTCATCTGTGACTGCTTGACAGAGTAGAGAACAGAGCAAGACGTCTCATCTCTCACCTGGACCAATCCTGGATAGATCTGTCATTTCAGAAGAGTCTAGAACACAGGAGGGATGTGGGTGGCCTTACTGTTATGTACAAGGTCAATATTGTCAAAGTACCACACATGGATCCACTTCGAGGACAGCGTGAAGCAAGCTTCTATACTGTTACAAAAAACGCGATTCTAAAAGCTTAGAGATCTCCAGTGAATACTAGAAAGGACTGCCCTTCTAGCATCCAGCCTGTTACTGGGTTTTCGTAACAAGTAGTCAGTATCCTTGTCCAATTATCCATTAGAATTCAGTATGATTCAATAGTGCTTCAGGATTACAACTGGTAGGCTACTAACTAGATAAATTAAAATTTAATAAATTTATTAGTCATTAAGTTGTCTAGGCGTATATCAAATTAAATTAAATTATTCACAGTAATTAAAATAATATCACTTCTCTCGTGTACAATATTATTGTGCTGAAAACACATATCATATTTATAATTCTTAAGTACCGTCTGATACAATAACATTTAATAATATATTACAAATATGTACAAGCAAGTTTGTGTGTATGTGTGTAAGTGCTCTAAGTAGTTCGCTATGTCTCACGACTCGACTAGACTTAAACAAGTGACTGACAAAGTCCTCACATAAACTAACTTCTTGACCAACTGGAAATCAGAACAGTCTGCTTGAACAATAAAAAGAATGCTAAGCCCAATAGCAATATAACAAGCAACTGCGACACAGAATCAGGAACAAGGAGATAATATAACGACACTAAGTAGGGACCATCTGCAGATCCTCCACAAGTCACCAAACTCCCATACTACTGAATCTAAGTTCAGCGTAAGAAAATCCCCGACTGTGATAATACACAGATACCAGTATAAGTTAGGTCAGAAGCTACAGCTCAGGACCTGAGTTGCTCAGAGTGTCTATGCGACACACAACCTCAGTACAATGTCGAAAATCACTAAGTCTATACAATGTTCTGTGAACAGTTATACAGAACTAACAAGAATAATGAGACAGACAATCTGTCCAACCACCAAGAGAGTCTAGACCAGACTGAATACTTCAGGCGATGTGAGGACAACCCCCCCTCGATCACGTGATAGCTCCTTGGACAGCTGCAGCTCAGAAACAGAAGCCGGCAGTCTAACAAGCCACAAGCGATAATTACAGTAGTTAGACAATCAAGACTTGAACTGAGCAAATAATAATATAAAGCAATACATTTACGATTAAGCTATTATCGCAAATACAAGCAATATAAAATTATATGAAAAGGTAATAATTATATATATATATATATATATATATATATATATATATATATCTATATATATATATATATATATATATATATATATACATATTAATCATTGCAACCCATTCAAGGGTTGCAACACCCCCCCCCAACACGACAAACGGTCGCACTAGGAGTTGCATTAATGTCTTTCACATTATTACTGATTACTCATGTTACATTACTAACAATATAATATAAACATTAATCAGAGTCACTCTTGTGCCAAGCACCTCTATAATTTCACAGCGTCTATACAATAAGATATGCCGCTAGTACTAGGGCAGTACACAGTATCATATCTCTGCATACTCGTGGTTATGTACATCAGTGTAGAGACAGGATAGCGTAGACAAGCATAATAGTCTTGTGCTATAGACAGGAGACAGCATTCCACTCTTAAGTACTGGTTGTGGAATGCTATGTAGTATGGACATTTGAGTATGAAACAGCTTAAGGAGTGTAGTGAGGGGAAGGGGTCTGCGGCAGGACAGTGTTGCGCCACACGCAGTAACATCGCCCACACAACACTACCCACTCAACACTCAGCTTCTGTCTCCTTACACACATATCAATACTCTGAATATATAAATATAATAATTAGACATGAGTATATATAGTTAATATGGGCTGGAGAGATTAAGTTACTCTACTGAATTTGACATAGCAAGTAACAAAAGGAATTTGGGTATACAATTACGTTAATTTAATGTAACTGATAATTATTAAGTCAGCAATTACATTACAATGACCACTTATGTGTTTTATACTAATAGAATAAGGTTGGATTCTTACTTTTCATAGTGTTAATAAAAGTGAGTGGATTGTGGTCTGAAAAAACGTTAATTTTAAATGGGGAAGTGCCCAAATACACGTCAAAATGTTCCAAGGACACCACAAGAGCTAGAGCCTCTTTCTCAATAGTGGCATATTTTTTCTGGTGTCGTTTGAGCTTAGATGAATAGTAACATATTGGATGGAGAATGTCAGTGGATGTTGACTGTTGGAGTAGCACAGCACCCACTGCATAGCCACTCGCATCTATATGTAAAAAGAAGGGAAGATTGAAATTAGGACTTTTCAACACAGGAGCAGAGGATAGCAAGCGCTTCAACCTTTTGAACGAGTCTGAACAATCTTTAGTCCAGTTGAACTGAACTTTGCTACTAGTAAGCTCAGTGAGAGGAGCTGTAATCTGAGAAAAGTTTGGACAGAACCTGCGATAATATCCTGCCATACCCAGGAATCTCTATACTCCCCTCCTATCCTGTGGCACTGGAAATTCAGAAATTGCACGAACCTTAGCCTCAATAGGAGCAACCTCACCTTGGCTGATACAAAAGCCTAGATAAGTAATCTTGGCTTGACCAGAACTACATTTAGCTAAGTTAACAGTGAAGTTGTAGTGCGCAGATATTTCTTGAGCACGGTCAGTAAGCGGGACTTGATAATAGCCTCGTAAGAGATCTAAACGGCTGACAAACTGGGCTCCTGCCACACGGTCAATAAGGTCGTCAATGCGAGGTAGAGGATAACCATCAGGCAAGGTGACAGAGTTCACTTTCATGTAATCAGTGCACATCCTGAAACTACCGTCAGGTTTAGGCACTAGAATACAGGGAGATGCCCATGGACTTTTACTGAGCTCAATAAGTCCGTGAGACAACAGAAAATCAACCTCTTCTCTCAATGCTTTATGCTTTGTTGGGCTCATCCTATATGGTGATTGCTTAATGGGTGATGCTCCCTGTACATCAACGTCATGTACACCTAGAGTACAACGTTTAGGAACATTACTGAACAATTCAGGGAAATGCAAAATCACGTTTTTAATATCACCAGCTTTGTCAATCCCAAGGTTACTAAGAAAATCGTCTAGTGACTGTAGAGTCACTGAATTTTCTAAACTCACCTCTATACCTCTAGAGATGTCAGGTAGACTGACGTTTTCTTCCTCTGTCCTAGGAAGAATAGATGTAGTAGGTAGAGGACTAGCGTAGTATGCCTTAATCTGGTTAATATGGTACACATGATTAGATTTCTTTTTCCCAGGCGTTCGTACCAAATAATTTATGCCGCTAAGCCTTTTCGCTACTTCCAGGGGACCATCATACCTGGCTTGTAGAGCATGACCTGGTACTAATTTCCTAGTCATCACCTTATCTCCTGCTTTAAAAGAACGAGAGACAGCACGCTTGTCATAATGTTGCTTCATTCTAGCTTGGGCTGAAACTAGGTTTTTCGAAGCTAGCTCTCTAGCGGCTGTCAAATGTTGCTGCATTAATGAAGGTGATGTGCTCAATGATGGATTTGATTTTCCTGTCCACACGTCTTTCAACACTGCGAGAGGACCACGCGCTTGGTGTCCGAATATTAATTCAAACGGACTAAACCCGAGACTTTCTTGCTCACTTTCTCTCATAGCAAACAGAAGAAAAGGTATACCCTCATCCCAGTCTCTAGAAAAATGTTCACAATAAGCTCTCATCATGGACTTCAGTGTCTGATGAAATCTCTCTAGAGCACCTTGTGACTGTGGATGATAGCTGGTTGAAAGTACAGACTTTATTCCTAGGTGGGATAATGCTTCACAAAAGATCTTAGAAGTGAAATTAGATCCCTGATCTGATTGTATCTCTCGTGGCAATCCAACCTGGGAGAAAAATTTCATCAGCGCTCTCACAATAGCACGAGCATTAATTTTTCTCATAGGAATAGCTTCGGGATAGCGTGTTGCAGCATCCATATTAGTAAATAAGTATTGGTTTCCTAGTTTGGTTCTAGGCAAAGGACCAACACAATCAATAATAAGACGTGAGAATGGTTCACCATCCACGGTGATAGGAATGAGAGGTGCAGGTGGAGGTGTGTGTGCTGGCTTGCCTGTCACTTGACACACGTGGCAACGTCGCACATGATCAGCTACTGTTTCCTTCATTTTAGGCCAAGTAAAATGTTTTGCCAGTTTACCGAGTGTCTTCTTGACACCCAAATGTCTTCCAATGGGACTATTGTGAGCAAAATCAATGGCTTGTTCACGAAATGTAACTGGTAACACTACGAGATGCTTGACTGTGGTGGAAACACTATCAGCTGACAACTTACATGTATTTTTCTCCATCAGTACACCGTTACTATAATAGTAACAATTATCGAGATCCTTTGCTTCACTCTCAGTAACTGCTATATCTCTCAGTCTTTCCAGTGACTGATCAACAAACTGATCCTTGATTAAATCATCATGAGTAAGAAATTTAACGTCAGGTGTGTCTTGACTAGGTTGATGACCGGGGAGAGTTGGTGTTAATGACTCTGGTCGCAGAGCGTCACTAAACAACATATTCAAGCCCAAATCATTGTCATCCACTAACTCAACAGGAGACAGGGATGGTTGTTGAATCTTTGACATAGCTCTAATAATTGTGCTGAGAGGAAATAAAATAGGCTTCTCTCTACAAGCTTCAATGGCATAATTATCATCAGTGTTATTATCAATCACAAGTGGTTCCTTACATATACCAGCATGAAGGATATCGTTCCCTATCAACAAGTCCACTGACCTGATGGGAAATACACCACTGGATATACCCACTGAAATATAACCAGTATAATAGCTTGTTTCAATGTATACCTTGTGCAGAGGTACTTTTAAAACAGCCCCTCCATAGGCTTCTAACAATACATCTATCTTGCAATAGGTATCATCATTTATGGGCAGTACATCTTCTCTTAATAACGTGAGTTAACTGCCAGTGTCTCTGAAAGTAATTATTTCAGTTAGATGTGATTCGTGAAATCCTATTTGACCTCTCGAAAAGTAAGGACTCATCGCTGAATGAATCTTTCCGTCAAATACACTTTCTGACGCTAGTCATCTGTTCTGAGTAATATTATCTAAAACAGTAGGATCAGAGGTATTACTAGGATTTTGGTGCCTTTGTTGCTCGGAAGAGGATACGACTTGAGTGGGGGCGCCAGCCGCACGACTGCTTCTCGTATCTCTTTCTAACTTATAGCAATACTCTCTAGCATGTCCTTTTCTGTTACAATAGGTACATTTAACTTTCTTCTTCTCGATATCCGATTTCTGTCTAGCCACAGAGACAGATTCAGGATTGTGAGTTTTTCTGGTAAAGGTATGAGAAGTTACAGTAGCAGGTACATCAGGCCGGCAATGGGCAGTTGATTTAGGTTGCCAACTTCTAGGACAATTTTTAGTTACCTTGTTTCTCTGCGTTTTAGTATATACAAGTTTGTGAGAAATCTCGTAATTGTCTGCTAATGCTGCAGTTTCCAGAATATCCGAGGTAGTATGATCAATCAGATATTCTTGTATGTCAACAGATATACAGTTGTTAAACTCTTCGTGTAGTAACAACTCAACAAGGCTGTCGTAATTGTTACATTTCGCAGATCTACACCACCTCTCAAATGCAACTTTTTTCTCATGAGCGAACTCTACACAAGTTTGATCTTGTCGTCGTTGTAACGTACGAAATGCACGTTGATAACATACAGGCAACAAGTTATATGTCTCTAGAATAGTTTGTTTGACAGCGTCATAACTAATGTACTTGGCAAATGGTAAAGCAGCAGTACAAGTTTGAGCTCTTCCTGTCATAGCTGTGTGCAACAAGGTAGCCCAGTGCTTACGTGGCCAGTTCATAGCACGTGCCTGGTTCTCAAACACATCAAAATAGGTGTCTAAGTCACTCTCAAAAAACTTAGGAACCATAGAGGCAGCTTTCTGCACATTAAATGTGTCCTGTGATCTATCAGTCTGTTGTCTTCCCAGATGAACATTTTCTCTCTGGAAATCTTCTTCGTTCAATTTCCTCTGTGCCTCTATTTGTGCAGTCTGCAACATAATGAGGCGTTCAAACCTCTCAAACTGTTCCTGAGAGATAGGACCAGTGGGTAATGGAGGAGTAGGGAAATTAACGACTGAGTCGGGATGTTTCTTAGGTCGGACACCTTGTCCAGGCGTCCCTTGAGAGTCTAGATCTGGTCTAGGATAAGTAGATACAGGTGTAGCATACACTGTACTAGTATGTGGCTGAGTCATCCAACCAGCTATACTCTGTACTAATGTGTCAGTGAGGGAAGGAGTGAGCGAGAACTGAGCTACACTAGGCTCAGACACTTCTGCCTTAGTTGCTTTATCTTCTACTTCATCAAATAGAGTCATACTTCCTAATTGTGACACTAGGCTTTCTGAATCTGAATCATAATCAGACATCTCTGTATGAGCAGGAAACAATATATCTTTAATTAATGCTCTGACAGTTTCTGCTGTGTAATTCCTGTTATACGTCACACCGAGATATTTGGCTACTCGCCAACACGTCTGAAGTTTTAATGTACTTAACTCAAAGTCAGAGTATCAATTAACTGTTTCACTTTGGCATACATCACGAAAATAAGTGTACTACGAGAGAGTGATTATGGGAAACTATAATCCTGATAGGAATTTTAGTGTTGGTTGTCTTAGAGCTAGAGCTCATAAACAGTATTTCCATCTCCTTGGATCAAGAGACTCAGTCAAGTACATACATCCACCTGGTATGTTGTACAAGACTGAACTCAAAGTCTTCAGGTTAGGAAAGTACTCAAAGTGTTTGATCATAGAGTTACTAGAATGTCAAACTAGACAATTTCTCCAACACCTTGGATCAAGAGCATCCCGGACAGGCCCCCATTTGTTACAAAAAACGCGATTCTAAAAGCTTAGAGATCTCAAGTGAATACTAGAAAGGACTGCCCTTCTAGCATCCAGCCTGTTACTGGGTTTTCATAACAAGTAGTCAGTATCCTTATCCAATTATCCATTAGAATTCAGTATGATTCAATAGTGCTTCAGGATTACAACTGGTAGGCTACTAAATAGATAAATTAAAATTTAATAAATTTATTAGTCATTAAGTTGTCTAGGCGTATATCAAATTAAATTAAATTATTCACGGTAATTAAAATAATATCACTTCTCTAGTGTACAATATTACTGTGCTGAAAACACATATCACATTTATAATTCTTAAGTACCGTCTGATACATTAACATTTAATAATATATTACAAATATGTACAAGCAAGTTTGTGCGTATGTGTGTAAGTGCTCTAAGTAGTTTGCTATGTCTCACGACTCGACTAGACTTAAACAAGTGACTGACAAAGTCCTCACATAAACTAACTTCTTGACCAACTGGAAATCAGAACAGTCTGCTTGAACAATAAAAAGAATGCTAAGCCCAATAGCAATATAACAAGCAACTGCGACACAGAATCAGGAACAAGGAGATAATATAACGACACTAAATAGGGACCATCTGCAGATCCTCCACAAGTCACCAAACTCCCATACTACTGAATCTAAGTTCAGCATAAGAAAATCCCCGACTGTGATAATACACAGATACCAGTACAAGTTAGGTCAGAAGCTACAGCTCAGGACCTGAGTTGCTCGGAGTGTCTATGCGACACACAACATCAGTACAACGTCGAAAATCACTAAGTCTATACAATGTTCTGTGAACAGAGTTATACAGAACTAACAAGAATAATGAGACAGACAATCTGTCCAACCACCAAGAGAGTCTAGACCAGACTGAATACTTCAGGCGAGGTGAGGACAACCCCCCCTCGATCACGTGATAGCTCCGTGGACAGCTGCAGCTCAGAAACAGAAGCCGGCAGTCTAACGAGCCACAAGCGATAATTACAGTAGTTAGACAATGAAGACTTGAACTGAGCACATAATATGTTACATCCTACCTCACAAAATAAGTCAAATAATAATATAAAGCAATACTTTTACGATTTAGCTATTATCGCAAATACAAGCAATATAAAATTATATGAAAAGGTAATAATTATATATATATACATATTAATCATTGCAACCCATTCTGGGGTTGCAACATATACCACAAGACGGGCAGAAAGCAGCAACTTCACTCTGCTGTACCCTTCTCCAGAACATCACTTCATCTGAGATCATTTATCCCCAGGATGACTCGAGTATCAACGAGATGAAGTCAGTTGATCAAATGAAAATGCTGGCCCACAGATGGCTCCAACTTCATCCTGTTCCCTACTTGTATGTTTCAAAACAATAAAAATACTTGTATGTTTTATAACAATAAAAATACTTGTATGTTTCATAACAATATACTTGTGCGTTTCATAACAATAAAAATACTTTTGTGTCTCATAACAATAAATATGCCTTTAAATGAGCTGATATAGGTAACAGCTCTTGGTTTGTCAATAAAGTTAGGAATCCTTAACATGTAAATAGCTTGTCAATAAAGCTAGGAATTCTTAACCTTGTCAAATCCTGTGTAAAAAAAACAAGAGAGAGAGGGTGTAGGGAAACGGGTGGGTGCGTGTGTGTGTGTGTGTGTGTGTGTGTGTGTGTGTGTGTGTGTGTGTGTGTGTGTGTGTGTGTGTGTGTGTGTGTGTGTGTGTGTGTGTGTGTAAGTGCCTCTGTCTAGTCACAGTGAGGTGTCAGTTGCCCTGTCTGCTTATGTATGTATGTGTGTGTACGTGTGTCCTTGTGTGAGCAGTAGGTTTGGGTTTGAGTCATGCGTGGACGTGTGTGCGTGTTATACGTGTATGTGAGCCCTCAGAATGCTTGCTTTGTCCCTGGCCATCTGGTTCACTTTCCCTATTTTGATATGATGCTGACCCAGCCGCCTACACCCTAGTTCTTTCTGTGTTTATACTTCTACCTAGAATTCCTACTACCTAGACTCCTAGCTGCCTAGTGTGTGTGTGTGTGTGTGTGTGTGTGTACTCACCTATTTGTACTCACCTATTTGTGGTTGCAGGGGTCGAGTCATAGCTCCTGGCCCCGCCTCTTCGCTGATTGCTACTAGGTCCTCTCTTTCCCTGCCCTATGAGCTTTATCATGTAAAGTAAAAGGACACAAGTGCAACTAATGTGACATTTTATTGTGACAACGTTTCGCTCTCCAGGAGCTTTATCAAGCCATTACAAACAATACATTTACAAAGAGGGTATATATAGGCGCATGTAGGAGCGATAACCTGAACAATGCCTGTGTACAACACCGAAATTGAAAGTTAAGACACTTGTGCAACATCTGGTTATCTTTATTGTAAACGTTTCGCCATCCAGTGGCTTTATCAATACAAATTCTTGGACATAATTAGAAAACAGAAGAACTATATACAAAAGGTGAGGTAATCAGTCCCTCAGCCTTGGAGGTGGTGTCTACAACCACGGTGTTGTAAACACCACCTCCAAGGCTGAGGGACTGATTACCTCACCTTTTGTATATAGTTCTTCTGTTTTCTAATTATGTCCAAGAATTTGTATTGATAAAGCCACTGGATGGCGAAACGTTTACAATAAAGATAACCAGATGTTGCACAAGTGTCTTAACTTTCATCTTGTCGGTATTGTATACCTGTCTTGCACAACACCGAAATTCCACCAGTCATCTCATGAAATTCAGGGACGCCCAATTAGTGATCAAAGAAACTAATTTCCGCAGACGCAAGTGCCTAGAATCAGCACTGATCGCTGTTTCGAATACAATTAAACAAAACAACGGCAGCTTCACCATCTCTGAAGTCTTAGCAAGAATCCTCCTGAAAACAGTAAACCCTGCCATCACATAGTCTCTCCTGTTATACTACACAAAGCACATTACAGAGAGTGAACACTGAAACAAGCTGCCTCTTTCCAGTCTATATTTGTCCAACCTATTTTTATGTTGCCCAAGTAATAGCTTTTATATCCTTTTACTCTTGTACGAATTAATTGTTCTACCATATTGTATTACTACTACTACTACTACAACTTTTATCACTACTACTACTACCACTACCACTAGTATTGCACCTCACTCTGAGCCTATATAAACCCTCTGTGTCCATGTATTGTTTGTAATGGCTTGATAAAGCTCCTGGAGAGCGAAACGTTGCCACAATAAAATGTCACATTAGTTGCACTTGTGTCCTTTTACTTTACGTATTGGTATAAACCTTGGTAATGAATACCGACAAGTTGGTTTAGAAAGACACGTAAGCAAACACTATAACAAATTTATTAGAAAACGTTTCGGTCCTGGGACCTTGATCAAGGTCCCAGGACCGAAACGTTTTCTAATAAATATGTTATAATGTTTGCTTACGTGTCTTTCTAAACCAACTTTACATATTGTCGGTAATTCTACCAACTTTATTACAGCTTTATCATACCTCGCCTTAAAACTATGTATGGTTCCCGCCTCCACTACGTCACTTTCTAGGCTATTCCACGGCATGACTACTCTATGACTGAAGAAATACTTCCTAACGTCCCTTTGATTCATCTGAGTCTTCAACTTCCAATTGTGACCTATTGTGTCTGTGTCCCATCTCTGGAACATCCCGTCTTTGTCCACCTTGTCTATTCTGCGCAGTATTTTATATGTCGTTATCATGTCTTCCCTGACCCTCCTGTCCTCCAGTGTCGTCAGGCCGATTTCCCTCAACCTTTCTTCGTAGGACAATCCCCGTAGCTCTGGGACTAGTCTTGTTGCATACCTTTGCACTTTCTCTAATTTCTTGACGTGCTTGACCAGGTGTGGATTCCAAACTGGTGCTGCATACTCCAGTATGGGCCTGACGTAAATGGTATACAGAGTCTTGAACGAATCCTTACTGAGGTATCGGAATGCTATCCGTAGGTTTGCCAGGCGCCCGTATGCTGCAGCAGTTATCTGATTGATGTGCGTCTCAGCTCAGGAGATATGCTCGGTATTATACTAACCCCCAGATCTTTTTCCTTGAGTGAGGTTTTCAGTCTTTGGCCATCTAAACTATATTGTGTCTGCGGTCTTCTTTGCCCTTCCCCAATCTTCATGACTTTGCATTTGGCAGGGTTAAACTCAAGGAACCAGTTGCTGGACCAGGCTTGTAGCTTGTCCAGGACTCTTTGTAGTCCTGCCTGATCCTCATCCGATTTGATTCTTCTCATTAACTTCACATCATCTGCAAACAAGGACACTTCTGAGTCTATCCCTTCCGTTATGTCGTTTACATATACCAAGAACAGCACAGGTCCTAGGACTGACCCCTGTGGAACCCCGCTTGTCACAGGCGCCCACTCTGACACCTCGTCACGTACCATGACTCGTTGTTGCCTCCCTGTCAGGTATTCTCTGATCCATTGCAGTGCCTTTCCTGTTTTGTATGCCTGATCCTCAGTTTTTACAGTAACCTCTTGTGAGGAACTGTGTTGAAGGCCTTCTTGCAGTCCAAAAAAATGCAGTCGATCCACCCCTCTCTCTCTTGTCTTACTTCTGTCACCTTGTCATAAAACTCTAGTAGGTTTGTGACACAGGATTTTCCTTCCCTGAAACCGTGCTGGTTGTCAATTATACACTTGTTTCTTTTCAGGTGCTCCACCACTCTCCTCCTGACGATCTTCTCCATGACCTTGCATACTATATACGTTAGTGATACGGGTCTGTAGTTTAGTGCTTCATGTCTGTCTCCCTTTTTAAAAATTGGGACTACATTTGCCATCTTCCATACCTCAGTGAGTTGTCCAGTTTCAAATGATGTGTTGAAGATCTTTGTTAATGGCACACACAATATCTCTGCTCCCTCTTTAAGGATCCATGGAGAGATGTTGTCTGGTCCCACCGCCTTTGAGGTGTCAAGTTCGCATAGCAGCTTCTTCACCTCCTCCTTGGTTATATGTACCTCATCCAGCACTTGCTGGTGTACCCCCCAGTTCTGATTTCCTGGAGCCCTACTGGTTTCCACTGTAAATACTTCTTTAAATCTCATGTTGAGCTCCTGACATACCTCTCGGTCGTTTCTTGTGAATTCCCCATCACTCTTCCTCAGTCTGATTACCTGGTCCTTGACTGTTGTTTTCCTCCTGATATGGCTGTACAACGGCTTCGGGTCAGTCTTGACTTTTGATGCTATGTCATTTTCATATTGTCGCTGAGCCTCCCTTCTTATCTGTGCATATTCGTTTCTGGCTCTTCCGCTAATCTCTTTATTTTCCTGAGTTCTCTGTCTTCTGTACCTTTTCCATTCTCTATTACACCTAGTTTTTGCCTCCCTACACCTTTGGGTGAACCAAGGACTCGTTCTGTTCTTCCCATTATTTCTGTTTTCCTTGGGAACAAACCTCTCCTCTGCCTCCTTGCATTTTGTTGCCACATAGTCCATCATTTCTTGTACTGGTTTTCCTGTCAGTTCCCTCTCCCACTGAATGTCTTGAAGGAAGTTCCTCATGCCTGAGTAGTTCCCCCTTTTGTAGTTTGGTTTTTCCCAACCTATTCCTGCTCCTCTCTCCACTTGGAGCTCAACTATGTAGTCGAAGCACAGAACCACTTGATCACTCGCTCCCAGGGGCCTTTCATACATGATATCCTCGATGTCCGAACTACTCAAGGTGAATACCAGGTCCAGTCTTGCTGGTTCATCCTCTCCTCTCTCTCTGGTAGTGTCTCTAACATGGTGATGTATGAGGTTTTCCAGTACCACATCCATCATCTTGGCTCTCCATGTTTCGGGACCCCCATGGGGCTCCAGGTTTTCCCAGTCAATCTCCTTGTGATTGAAGTCACCCATAACTAGTAACTTTGCTCCCCCCATGTGTGCTCTCCTGGCCACCTCGGCTAGTGTGTCGACCATTGCTCTGTTGCTGTCATCATATTCTTCTCTTGGCCTCCTGCAGTTCTGTGGTGGGTTGTACATTACTGCAATTATCACCTTATGTCCCTCAGACTGGATTGTTCCTACTAAGTAGTCCCCTTCGCCCGTGCCATCCCGTGTGTGTGTGTGTGTGTGTGTGTGTGTGTGTGTGTGTGTGTGTGTGTGTGTGTGTGTGTGTGTGTGTGTGTGTGTGTGTGTGTACCTGGGTCTTGCGTGTGGATCTCTGTTTGTCATGTCTGGTGGTCCCCACACTGCTAACTGGCACCTCTGCCTTGATTCACCCACTCCTTAGTAAATGCTATTAAATGCTAGTAAATGCTGTTTACGCTAGTTCTGATAGCTCCAGGAGTGAGTGACCCTTAGTTTCCAGGATGCATAGACCCCCATGCACTCCATCTAGGTGAATATTACGTGTATGTGTGTGTGTGTGTGTGTGCGTGTGTGTGTGTTTGTACTCACATAGTTGTGGTTGGAAGGGTCGATTCACAGCTCCTGGCACCGCCTCTTCGATGGTCGCTACTACGTCCACTTTTTCCTTTCTCCATGAGCTTTATCGAACCTCTTGTTAAAGCTATATGAGAATCTTGCCTCCACTACATCACTTTACAGATTCTTCCACTTCCTGGCAATTCTGTGACTAAAAAAGTACTTTCTAACATCCCTGTGACACATCTAATTTTTCAACTTTCAGCTGTGACCCATCTCTGAAACATTCTGTCGGTATCCAACTTGTCAATTCCTCTCAGTACTGAATATGTCGTCAACATGTCCCCTCTGTCCCTCCTGTCCTCCAGTGTCGTCGTAGGGCATACTCCTTAGCTTTGGGACTATTTTTCTTGCAAACCTTTACACTCTCTAATTTCTTGACGTGTATGACGAGGTGTGGGTTCCATTCTGGTGTTGCATATTCCTATATGAGCTTGAAGTACACGGTGTACAGTGTCTTGAATGACTCCTTACTTCGATGTCAAAACGCTCTCCTTAGCTTTGTAGGCGCCAATATGCTGCAGCAGTTATTTGGTTAATGTTCACCTCAGATGTGCTCGACGTGATGCTCACCTAAAGATCGTTTCCTTGAAAGAGCAATGCAACCTTTGACCTCCTAGGCTGTACTCCGTTTGAGGGTATCCTTTGTCCTTTCCCAAACTTCATAACTATGAAATTGCTTGGGTTAATTTCCAGAGCCATTTGTCGGACCAGGCTTGCAGCCTGTTCAGACCTCCTTGTAGGGTTACCTGATCCTCGTTCACTTGTATTCTTCTCATTAGCTTCACATCGACTGCAAACTGGGACACCTCTGAATCTTTCCCTTCAGACATGTAGCGTGTGTGTGTGTGTGTGTGTGTGTGTGTGTGTGTGTGTGTGTGTGTGTGTGTGTGTGTGTGTGTGTGTGTGTGTATGTGTATGTGTGTGTGTGTGTGTGTGTGTGTGTGTGTGTGTGTGTGTGTGTGTGTGTGTGTTTGTACTCACCTAGTTGTGGTTGCAGGGGTCGGGTCATAGCACTTGGCCCCGGTTCTCTGCTGGTCGCTACTGGGTCTCTCTTCCTGTTCCATGAGCTTTATCATACCTCTTCTACATCATACCTCCACTACATCACTTCCCAGATCATTCCACTTCCTGACAACTCTGTGACTGAAGAAATACTTCCTAATGTCCAGGTGATTTACCTGAGTCTTCAGCTTCCATCTGTGACCCCTTGTTCCTGTGTACCATCTCTGGAACATCCTGTCTCTGTCCACCTTGTCGATTCCTCTCAGCATTTTATAAGTCATCACATCCCCCCTATCTCTCCTGTTCTCTAGTGTCGTCAGGTCGATCTCCCTTTAATCTTTCCTCATAGGACATACCCTTTAGCTCCAGGACTAGCCTTGTTGCAAATCTTTGCACTTTCTCTAGCTTCCTTACATGCTTGGCTAGATGTGGGTTCCAAACTGGTGCTGCATACTCTAATCTGGGCCCCTACATCTCTGGGTGAACCAAGGGCTCATCCTGGCTTTCTCGTTATTTCTATTACTCTTCGGCACAAATCTCTTCTCAGCTTCCTATCATATTGCTGTCATGTATTCAATCATCTCGTTTACTGACTTCCCTGCCAGTTCTCTGTCCCACTGAACCCAATGAGGGAAATTTTTCATGCCTGCATAGTTCCCTCTCTTGTAGTTTGGCTTTATTCTTCCTGCCCTTCTAAGTCCAGTCCCGCTGGTTCATCCTCTCCTCTCTCTCTGGTAGTGTCCCTTAAGTGTTGGTACATGATGTTTTCCAGTACCGCCTCCATCATCTTAGCCGTCCACGTTTCTGGGCTCCCATGTGGCTCCAAGTTCTCCAAGTCGATTTCCTTGTGGTTAAAGTCACCCATAATCAGTAGCTTTGCCCTGCTCGTATGAGCCCTTGTGGCCACTTCAGCCAGTGTGTGCACCATTGCTCTTTTGCTCTCATCATACTCTTGCCTTGGGCTCCTGCTTTACCACCATGGGACCTCTAGACTGAAGTGTTATTATTATGTCATCTCTTGCTTCTCCTCTGTCTCCCCTCTCCAGCTCATCAAAATCCCATTAGTTTTTGATGAGCAGTGCCTACTCGTCCATCCCCTCTGTTCCCTGTGTCTTTCCTCAGGATCTGATATCCCATTGGAAAGATGGCCTCCATTATCATTCCTGTGATCTTGGGTTCTGTGAGAGCTATGATGTCCGATGATGCCTCTTTGACTCTTTCATGCCACTCCTCCCACTTTTTCGTTATTCCATCCACATTGGTGTACCATATCTTCAGTTTCCTCTCCAACATTGTATTCTGGGGGGTCTGTGTTGGTGGGGGACCTGGCAGTGTCCTGTGGGATTCTACAGCATAGAGTGGGGTGGGGATGTAAGTGTAGACTGTGGTTTGTGTTGGGATAGCATATTTGGTTGTGGGGTTCTGGGGGTGGTTCTGTGTGTGCTTGCACTTGTTGCTCTTTCCTGCTCTGGTTGTCTTTCGCTGATTCCATCCTTGTCTCTCCTCCTAGCCCCTTCCACCTCTGTGTCCTCTCCCTCAGCTGCTGCCATTCTGTTAATGTTCTGTCAAGGTCCAGGAACACCCTCTAGTATGTTTTTGATCCCTTCAGTTGTTGTTACTCTTTCAGGATCCTGTTTGGCACTGTTTCTGTCTTGAAAAGCAGCTTGACCGGCCAATGTCTCCCCTTCAAGTACCCCCCTATTCTCTGAAAATTTACTGTCTCACTCATGTTCTCCTTGCCTCTTGTGATGATGATGTTTTCAATCTCCTGTTTTTCTTCCTGCTGTTGTTCACTGTGTGATCTCCCCTCGCTCTTCTGAAGCCCATGAATAAACAATGACTTCACCCTCTCCTCCTCCCATTGCCTTTCTCTCTGTGTCTCCGGCCCTGTTTTTTTCATGGTTGTTGCCTTCCTTATTTTTTCCTGTAGCTCTCGGTAGCATGGTCGTGCGTCAGCCTGTGACTTGCCCCCTCTCCCCCTCCCCTACTAGTATTCCTGCTCCCAACTGCTCTCCCCCTTCATTCCTTGGCCCTAGTTGGTGCACTGATAGGGCTTTAACAAAGTTTTGTCTCCCTTTTCGTTTGACTCCTCATTCAATAGGGGTATACCAGCTTCCAATGCTACATCTCCTCTGAGCAATTGCCCTGTAACTTGCTTCAGTTTATTTACCTCATATTCTAGGGCCCTTATTCTGGTTTCTGCAGCTTTGACTTGTGACTTCCATTTCTTCTTCTCCTCCTCTGCCCTCTCTTCCAATTTTTGCAGAAAGCTCTGCCTTCATTTTCTTCTCCAGTTTGCCCTCTCATTCTTGTTCCATCCTTCTACATTCCTCTTCTATCCATTCTTCCCTACCAGAATCATTTTTCTCTGATTCTCTGAGCCTTTGACTTCTCTTCTGAGCCACCATATTTTTATTGGGGGGGGGGGGAAGTTGTAGTTGTGTGTGAGTGGAAGTGGGGCTTTTTAAGATAAAGAGAGGTGGGGGTTAGGTGTTGTAGCTATGTGTGGATGTGGGGAGAGAAATGGAGAGAGGGAGAGAGATGGGGAGAGGGAGAGAAATGGGAAGAGGGAGAGAAATGGGGAGAGAGAGAGATGGGAAAAGGGAGTGGGTGATGGGGAGTGGAGAATGAATGGGATGGGGGCTAGAGGAAGAGGGGGTGGGGGAGGGAGGGAGAGAGGAAGGAAAAGATAAGGGATAGAGAGGAGGGGGGAGAGCAGAGAGAGAAAGAGAGATGGAGAGAGTGAGAGAATGGGAGGGGGAGGAAGAGACAGTGGCAGATTGGGAGAGAGATGGGAGGGAAGGATAGGGGGTACAAGAAGAGAAGGGGAAGGAAAGTGAGATAAGGGCAAGAGGGGAGAGATGGAGAGAGTGAGAGAGGGGGAGACTGTGGCCGGGGGGGGAGAGTGATGAGTGAAGGATAGGGAGGTACAGGGGTACTGGAAGAGAGGGGAATGGGAAGTGAGGGAAGGGGAAGGGGGAGAGGTTGAAGGGAGAAAAGGGGAGGAGGACTATGGAAGGAAGATGTAGAGGAAGAAAACGGGAAAGAGAGGATATGTGAAACAGTGGGAGGGGGGACAGTGGCGAAGAGGGGCATTGGATGGGAAAAGAGGAGGGAATTAGGAGGGGGGATGGTGGTGAGGGGTTGGTGGTTCCTGTTTATTTATATACTGCTAACGGTTTTCAGGTTGTGTGTGCATGTGTCTCTTATGTTTACACTGTTATTTAAGTTACTGTCAGTTTCAAAAACCCTAATGTTCCACTCCAACACCTTTTATCAGCTATGTGAGGGTATATCTATCTGACCCCTTTTCTTTTTGTACTCACCTAGTTGTGGTTGCAGGGGTCGATTCATAGCTCCTGGCCCCGCCTCTTCACTGGCCGCTACTGGTGTGTGTGTATCTGCTAAAATTACCCTGTCAGCTGTATGACCCTTCTTGTCTTCTATCCTGCGTGCACACTCACTAGTGTGTGTGTGTGTATATATACTCATCTAATTGTGGATTTAGGGGTCGATTCATGGCTCCTGGCCCTGCCTCTTCTCTGGTCTCCCCTAGGTCCATTTTCTCCCGCCTCTGTGGGTTTTACCATACCTCTTCTTAAAGCTATGTATGGCACCTGCCTCCCCTACCTCACTTTCCAGACAATTCCACTTCCTGACAAGTTTCTGACTGAAGAAATACTTTCTAACATCCCTGTGACTCATTTGAGTCATCAACTTCCAACTGTGGCCCTTTGTTGCTGTGTCCCATCTTTGGAACTTCCTGTCTCTCTCCACCCTGTCGGCTCCTCTCAGTATTTTATACGTCGTTATCATGTTCATCTCTCCCCCTATCTCTCCACTCCTCCAGAGTCGTCAGGTCGATTTCCATTAACCTGTCCTCATAGGACATGCCCCTTAGCTCCAGAACTAATCTCGTTGCAAACCTTTGCACTTTCTCTAATTTCCTAACGTGCTTGACCTGACGTACACGGTGTACAGGGTGCGGAACGACTCCTTACTAAGATGCCAGAATGCTATACTTAGGATTGCAGCAGTTATTTGGTTGATGTGCGCCTCAGGAGATGTGCTCAGTATTATACACACCCTAAGATCCTTTTCCTTGAGTGAGGTTTGTACTCTTTGGTCCCTAGACTGTACTCCATCTGTGGCCTTCTTTGCCCTTCCCCAATCTTCATGACTTTGCACTTGGTGGGGTTGAACTCCAGGAGCCAGTTTCTGGACGAGGAATGCAGCCTGTCCAGATCCTTTTGTAGTTCTGCCTGGTCCTTGTCCGATTGAATTCTTCTCATCAACTTCAAATCATCTGCAAACAGGGACACTTCGGATTTTATTCCTTCCGTCATGTCGTTCACAAATACCAGAAACAGCACCGGTCCCAGAATTGACCCCTGTAGAACCCCGCTCGTTACAGGCGCCCACTCAGACACCTCGCCACATACCATGACTCGCTGTTGTCTTCCTGACAGGTATTCCCTGATCCATTGCAGTGCCTTCCCTGTTATCGCTGTTTGGTCTTCCAGCTTTTGCACTAATCTCTTGTGTGGAACTGTGTCAAACACCTTTTAACAGTCCAAGAAAATGCATTCTACCCACCTCACTCTCTTTTTTCTTACTGCTGTCAATCTGTCATAGAACTCCAGTGGGTTTGTGACACAGGATTTCCCATCCTTGAAACTGTACTGGCTGTCGTTGATGAGCTCATTCCTTTCTAGGTGCTCCATCACTCTTCTGATAATGTTCTCTATGACCTTGCATACTATTCATGTCAGTGACACTGGTCTGTAGTTTAATGCTTCGTGTCTGTCTCCTTTTTTAAAAATTGGGACTACATTTGCAGTCTTCCATACCTCAGGTAGTCGCCCTGTTTCGATAGATGTGTACTCACCTAATTGTGGTTGCAAGGGTCGAGACTCAGCTCCTGTGTGTGTTTGTGTGTGTGTGTGTGTGTGTGTGTACTCACCTAGTTACTCAACTAGTTGAGGGTGCGGGGGTCGAGTCCGAGCTCCTGGCCCCGCCTCTTCACTGATTGCTACTAGGTACTAGGTCACTCTCCCTGAGCCGTGAGCTTTATCATACCTCTGCTTAAAGCTATGTATGGATCCTGCCTCCACTACATCGCTTCCCAAACTATTCCACTTACTGACTACTCTGTGGCTGAAGAAATACTTCCTAACATCCCTGTGATTCATCTGTGTCTTCAGCTTCCAACTGTGTCCCCTTGTTACTGTGTCCAATCTCTGGAACATCCTGTCTTTGTCCACCTTGTCAATTCCTCTCAGTATTTTGTATGTCGTTATCATGTCCCCCCTATCTCTCCTGTCCTCCAGTGTCGTCAGGTTGATTTCCCTTAACCTCTCCTCGTAGGACATACCTCTTAGCTCTGGGACTAGTCTTGTTGCAAACCTTTGCACTTTCTCTAGTTTCTTCACGTGCTTGGCTAGGTGTGGGTTCCAAACTGGTGCCGCATACTCCAATATGGGCCTAACGTACACGGTGTACAGGGTCCTGAATGATTCCTTATTAAGATGTCGGAATGCTGTTCTGAGGTTTGCTAGGCGCCCATATGCTGCAGCAGTTATTTGGTTGATGTGCGCTTCAGGAGATGTGCCTGGTGTTATACTCACCCCAAGATCTTTTTCCTTGAGTGAGGTTTGTAGTCTCTGACGCCCTAGACTGTACTCCGTCTGCGGCCTTCTTTGCCCTTCCCCAATCTTCATGACTTTGCACTTGGTGGGATTGAACTCCAGGAGCCAATTGCTGGACCAGGTCTGCAGCCTGTCCAGATCCCTTTGTAGTTCTGCCTGGTCTTCGATCGAGTGAATTCTTCTCATCAACTTCACGTCATCTGCAAACAGGGACACCTCAGAGTCTATTCCTTCCGTCATGTCGTTCACAAATACCAGAAACAGCACTGGTCCTAGGACTGACCCCTGCGGGACCCCGCTGGTCACAGGTGCCCACTCTGACACCTCGCCACGTACCATGACTCGCTGCTGTCTTCCTGACAAGTATTCCCTGATCCATTGTAGTGCCTTCCCTGTTATCCCTGCTTGGTCTTCCAGTTTTTGCACCAATCTCTTGTGTGGAACTGTGTCAAACGCCTTCTTGCAGTCCAAGAAAATGCAATCCACCCACCCCTCTCTCTCTTGTCTTACTGCTGTCACCATGTCATAGAACTCCAGTAGGTTTGTGACACAGGATTTCCCGTCCCTGAAACCATGTGTGTGTGTGTGTGTGTGTGTGTGTGTGTGTTTCTGGCTCATTAAAGGGAAGGTAAATATTAAAAGAATGTTAAGAAGCACAGGATATTAACTATATCAGTAAACTATAAAAGCGTCAGTAATATTTACTTGTCATTTTACATGTTCTTAAGACAGAAATAGTTATCGGCATTCCTCACATTGTGCATATGTTATAAAGGATTAAGGTTCATAAATTACTAGACTGACCTGTAGATAGGCTTGTGAACACCCAATTTGTACCAGAGAACTAGACGAGCTGAGTCACCGAGAAGAGGTGAAGTTAGGTTACAGGGGAGGTCAACTGCTTCTCCTGCGGCAGCCCAAACTCGACGGGTAGGACCTGTCGACAGAAACCTGCATTACCTTCCTCTTGTTAACTCACACACATGTATGTAGTACATTCACGTATCTACTTATCTGATCACGTCTGTGCTATCTCCGTCTTGTCACCTCTATAGAGCCCATGTTCTATCATTATCTGGAGCATAGATCTAGCATCCAAAAATAGTATTAACATTGATATATAAGTATCATCAAAGAGCAACATCAACATGCACCTATCATACAATGTTGATTCATCATGGAATCATCATAAGAAAGCATTATCAACATGGACAATAGTGTAGTAATCCCAGAGTGAGTGCCTTCTTCAGGTAAGCATTTTTCCTGAGCGGGTAACGGCTGAGTGAGTAATCCCAGACTGGCTACAACCATGCTGTAGCTCCTGGACCAACCTATCTCCAACACCTAGGATCAAGATCCCCCTCATCAATCCCCTCTCCAGTTTCCTGGAACAAGACCAATTCCTCCCTCACCATCTCCATCACTCATACTCTAGCTCGTGGACCAACACCAACCCAGCTTCAATCCCTTGGAACAAGATCCCACACTCATACCCCACTCAAGACCATGTTTTATCTCTTAGAATCAAGACTGCAAACACCATTACGCCCTCCCCTTCCCCATCCCCCTCCCCCTCTACATCACACATTACCAACCTAGCTCTAACACCTCGACGTAAGATCCCCAACCCTCATAAGAACATAAGAAAGTAAAAGGACACAAGTGCAACTAATGTGACATTTATTGTGGCAACGTTTCGCTCTCCAGGAGCTTTTTCAAGCCATTACAAACAATGCATGGACACAGAGGGTATATAAAGGCTCAGAGTGAGGTGAATACTAGTGAGGTACCATTCCGATGTTCACTAGTGGTAGTAGTAGTAGTAGTAGTGGTAGTGGCAAAAGCAATTAATTCGTACATGAGTAAAAGGATATAAAAGCTATTACTTGGGTAACATAAAAATAGGTTGGACAAATATAAACTGGAATGAGGCAGGTTGTTTCAGTGTTCACTCTCTGTGCTTTGTGTAGTATAACAGGAGAGACTATGTGATGGCAGGGTTTACTGTTTTCAGGAGGATTCTTGCTAAGACTTCGGAGATGGTGAAGCTGCCGTTGTTTTGTTTAATTGTATTCGAAACAGCGATCAGTGCTGATTCAAGGCACTTGCGTGTGCGGAAATTAGTTTCTTTTATCACTAATTGGGCGTCTCTGAATTTCATAAGATGATTGGTGGAATTTCGGTGTTGTACACAGGCGTTGTTTAAGTTGTCGTTCCTACATGCGTATATGTGTTCATTGAGGCGGGTGTCGAGGTTTCTTGCTGTTTCACCTACGTAGATCTTGTCACAGCCTCCACAGGGTATAGTGTAAACTCCTGCATTGACTGGTTCGTGGTGCTTGGGTTTTGTCCTGGTTAGATCCTTTATTGAAGTGGTAGAAGCGATGGCGACTCTGGTGTTAGCTTGTGAAAGTACTTTTGAGACGTTTAGTGCAACCTGGCTGTTGGGAAGAATTATAACTTTGTTGGGAGCGGTGTTGATGCGTGGAGAATTGATGATCTGAAGAGCTCTTTTCTTGCAGTCTTTGATGAAAAAAGAAGGAAATTGTAACTCAGTGAATGTTTGGTGAATGTAAGTACATTCCTCGTCAAGAAACTCAGGACTACAAATTCGGTATGCTCTTAGGAAAAACCCGATGATGATGCCTCTTTTGGTCTTGGTATCTTGACTGGAATAGAAGTGTGTGAGATCATTTTTATTGGTGGGTTTCCGATAAACTTGAAATCTTAGGTTGTTGTCTACTTTGTGAATGAGGACGTCGAGGAAAGGTAGCTTGTCATTGGACTCTTCTTCTAGTGTAAACTGAATCGCTGGTTCAACTGCGTTGAGCCTTGCCTGAAGATCCCGTACATCAAAACGTTTTGGAGTTATTACGAGGACATCGTCCACGTAACGTAACCAAGTGACGCTTGAAGGGATGATGTTGGCGAAGTGTTCGGACTCTAGGTGTTCCATGTATAAGTTGGCTAGGACGGCACTTATTGGGGACCCCAATCATCGGGTTTTTCCTAAGAGCATACCGAATTTGTAGTCCTGAGTTTCTTGACGAGGAATGTACTTACATTCACCAAACATTCACTGAGTTACAATTTCCTTCTTTTTTCATCAAAGACTGCAAGAAAAGAGCTCTTCAGATCATCAATTCTCCACGCATCAACACCGCTCCCAACAAAGTTATAATTCTTCCCAACAGCCAGGTTGCACTAAACGTCTCAAAAGTACTTTCACAAGCTAACACCAGAGTCGCCATCGCTTCTACCACTTCAATAAAGGATCTAACCAGGACAAAACCCAAGCACCACGAACCAGTCAATGCAGGAGTTTACACTATACCCTGTGGAGGCTGTGACAAGATCTACGTAGGTGAAACAGCAAGAAACCTCGACACCCGCCTCAATGAACACATATACGCATGTAGGAACGACAACTTAAACAACGCCTGTGTACAACACCGAAATTCCACCAATCATCTTATGAAATTCAGAGACGCCCAATTAGTGATAAAAGAAACTAATTTCCGCACACGCAAGTGCCTTGAATCAGCACTGATCGCTGTTTCGAATACAATTAAACAAAACAACGGCAGCTTCACCATCTCCGAAGTCTTAGCAAGAATCCTCCTGAAAACAGTAAACCCTGCCATCACATAGTCTCTCCTGTTATACTACACAAAGCACAGAGAGTGAACACTGAAACAACCTGCCTCATTCCAGTTTATATTTGTCCAACCTATTTTTATGTTACCCAAGTAATAGCTTTTATATCCTTTTACTCATGTACGAATTAATTGCTTTTGTCACTACCACTACTACTACTACTACTACCACTAGTGAACATCGGAATGGTACCTCACTAGTATTCACCTCACTCTGAGCCTTTATATACCCTCTGTGTCCATGCATTGTTTGTAATGGCTTGAAAAAGCTCCTGGAGAGCGAAACGTTGCCACAATAAATGTCACATTAGTTGCACTTGTGTCCTTTTACTTTACATATTGTCGGTAATTCTACCAACTTTATTACAAGAACATAAGAACATAAGAAAGGAGGAACACTGCAGCAGGCCTGTTGGCCCATGCTAGGCAGGTCCTTTATAATTCATCCCACTAACAAACATTTGACCTACCCAATTTTCAATGCTACCCAAGAAATAAGCTCTGATGTGCAAGTCCCACTCAAATCCAACCCTTCCCACTCATGTATTTATCCAACCTAAATTTGAAACTACCCAAAGTTCTAGCCTCAATAACCCAACTAGGTAGACTGTTCCACTCATCTACTACCCTATTTCCAAACCAATACTTTCCTAAGTCCTTTCTAAATCTAAACTTATCTAATTTAAATCCATTACTGCGGGTTCTCTCTTGGAGAGATATCCTCAAGACCTTGTTAATATCCCCTTTATTAATACCTATCTTCCACTTATACACTTCGATCAGGTCTCCCCTCATTCTTCGTCTAACAAGTGAATGTAACTTAAGAGTCATCAATCTTTCTTCATAAGGAAGATTTCTAATGCTATGTATTAATTTAGTCATCCTACGCTGAATGTTTTCTAACGAATTTATGTCCATTCTGTAATATGGAGACCAGAATTGAGCTGCATAATCTAGGTGAGGCCTTACTAATGATGTATAAAGCTGCAGTATGACCTCTGGACTTCTGTTGCTTACACTTCTTGATATAAATCCCAGTTATCTATTTGCCTTATCACGTACGCTTAGGCATTGCTGTCTTGGTTTAAGGTTGCTGCTTACCATAACCCCCAAGTCCTTTTCGCAATCTGTATGGTTAAGTCCTACTACCACATATGATCATAACCAACCAAGCTTTATTTCCTTGGATCAAGAGCCCCCACCTACTCCATCTCCCCTCCACTACCCACATTACCCACATACCCTCTTCATCACCCATACTCTAGCTCCTGGACCAAAAACATTTATCTCCTGGACCAAGACCAACCTTTCTCTAATTCCTTGGATCAAGAACAAACTCGACTTCTACACCCTTTACTTAATTGCCTTGGATCAAGAGCAGTTTCTCCGTGACACTATCCATCACTCATACTCCAGCTCCTGAGTCAAGATTAACCAACCTCTATTACCTTGGAACAAGATCCCCCTTCACGTTCCTCCCACCCCCCATATTACCTCAGACTATCCACAGCCTCGCCCTCTCAATCAACTATGGTCCAGCTCCTGGACCAAGACCAACCTATTTCCAACACTTCGGATCCAGATCTCCCCTTCACCTTCATCTCCTATATACACCTCTACTCCAGTTCTTTGGAACAAAATCCCATGTGGATAATGGTTCGTGGGTGAAGTGATGGGAGACGAAAACAACTGTAGATTCTATTTCTGAAGCGTATTTTAGGTAAGCTTGAAAGATTGTTAGGTAAGACACATATGCAACAGTTAGGTATCTTTATTTTGAAACGTTTCGCCTACACAGTAGGCTTCTTCAGTCGAGTACAGAAAAGTTGATAGAAGCAGAAGATACTTGAAGACGATGTAATCAGTCCATCACCCTTAAAGTTTTGAGGTGGTCAGTCCCTCAGTCTGGAGAAGAGCATTGTTCCGTTGTCTGAAACAATATGAAGTTGAAGTGACAAAATCGGGCCTTATATAGTGCCAGGAGGTGAGATGTAGGTTGACTTGGGAGGGCAGGTCCCTCTCAAACCCAGCCGTTCTCACTAGTAGAGGTTGTCGAAGTAGATGGTCTGTACCAAGATACCCTTGTGTTGCAGTGTCTGACAGAATGAACATTAAAATGGTATAAAATACCGACAGATTGTTAGGTAAGACACATATGCAACAGTTAGGTATCTTTATTTTGAAACGTTTCGCCTACACAGTAGGCTTCTTCAGTCGAGTACAGAAAAGTCCCTCCAGACTGAGGGACTGACCACCTCAAAACTTTAAGGGTGATGGACTGATTACATCGTCTTCAAGTATCTTCTGCTTCTATCAACTTTTCTGTACTCGACTGAAGAAGCCTACTGTGTAGGCGAAACGTTTCAAAATAAAGATACCTAACTGTTGCATATGTGTCTTACCTAACAATCTGTCGGTATTTTATACCATTTTAATGTTCATTCTGTCAGACACTGCAACACAAGGGTATCTTGGTACAGACCATCTACTTCGACAACCTCTACTAGTGAGAACGGCTGGGTTTGAGAGGGACCTGCCCTCCCAAGTCAACCTACATCTCACCTCCTGGCACTATATAAGGCCCGATTCTGTCACTTCAACTTCATATTGTTTCAGACAACGGAACAATGCTCTTCTCCAGACTGAGGGACTGACCACCTCAAAACTTTAAGGGTGATGGACTGATTACATCGTCTTCAAGTATCTTCTGCTTCTATCAACTTTTCTGTACTCGACTGAAGAAGCCTACTGTGTAGGCGAAACGTTTCAAAATAAAGATACCTAACTGTTGCATATGTGTCTTACCTAACAATCTGTCGGTATTTTATACCATTTTAATGTTCATTCTGTCAGACACTGCAACACAAGGGTATCTTGGTACAGACCATCTACTTCGACAACCTCTACTAGTGAGAACGGCTGGGTTTGAGAGGGACCTGCCCTCCCAAGTCAACCTACATCTCACCTCCTGGCACTATATAAGGCCCGATTCTGTCACTTCAACTTCATATTGTTTCAGACAACGGAACAATGCTCTTCTCCAGACTGAGGGACTGACCACCTCAAAACTTTAAGGGTGATGGACTGATTACATCGTCTTCAAGTATCTTCTGCTTCTATCAACTTTTCTGTACTCGACTGAAGAAGCCTACTGTGTAGGCGAAACGTTTCAAAATAAAGATACCTAACTGTTGCATATGTGTCTTACCTAACAATCTGTCGGTATTTTATACCATTTTAATGTTCATTCTGTCAGACACTGCAACACAAGGGTATCTTGGTACAGACCATCTACTTCGACAACCTCTACTAGTGAGAACGGCTGGGTTTGAGAGGGACCTGCCCTCCCAAGTCAACCTACATCTCACCTCCTGGCACTATATAAGGCCCGATTCTGTCACTTCAACTTCATATTGTTTCAGACAACGGAACAATGCTCTTCTCCAGACTGAGGGACTGACCACCTCAAAACTTTAAGGGTGATGGACTGATTACATCGTCTTCAAGTATCTTCTGCTTCTATCAACTTTTCTGTACTCGACTGAAGAAGCCTACTGTGTAGGCGAAACGTTTCAAAATAAAGATACCTAACTGTTGCATATGTGTCTTACCTAACAATCTGTCGGTATTTTATACCATTTTAATGTTCATTCTGTCAGACACTGCAACACAAGGGTATCTTGGTACAGACCATCTACTTCGACAACCTCTACTAGTGAGAACGGCTGGGTTTGAGAGGGACCTGCCCTCCCAAGTCAACCTACATCTCACCTCCTGGCACTATATAAGGCCCGATTCTGTCACTTCAACTTCATATTGTTTCAGACAACGGAACAATGCTCTTCTCCAGACTGAGGGACTGACCACCTCAAAACTTTAAGGGTGATGGACTGATTACATCGTCTTCAAGTATCTTCTGCTTCTATCAACTTTTCTGTACTCGACTGAAGAAGCCTACTGTGTAGGCGAAACGTTTCAAAATAAAGATACCTAACTGTTGCATATGTGTCTTACCTAACAATCTGTCGGTATTTTATACCATTTTAATGTTCATTCTGTCAGACACTGCAACACAAGGGTATCTTGGTACAGACCATCTACTTCGACAACCTCTACTAGTGAGAACGGCTGGGTTTGAGAGGGACCTGCCCTCCCAAGTCAACCTACATCTCACCTCCTGGCACTATATAAGGCCCGATTCTGTCACTTCAACTTCATATTGTTTCAGACAACGGAACAATGCTCTTCTCCAGACTGAGGGACTGACCACCTCAAAACTTTAAGGGTGATGGACTGATTACATCGTCTTCAAGTATCTTCTGCTTCTATCAACTTTTCTGTACTCGACTGAAGAAGCCTACTGTGTAGGCGAAACGTTTCTAAAATAAAGATACCTAACTGTTGCATATGTGTCTTACTGTCTGGTCATCTGCCTGTCTGGTCATCTGCCTGTCTGGTCATCTGCCTGTCAGGTCATCTGCCTGTCTGGTCATCTGCCTGTCTGGTCATCTGCCTGTCTGGTCATCTGCCTGTCTGGTCATCTGCCTGTCAGGTCATCTGCCTGTCTGGTCATCTGCCTGTCTGGTCAGCTTACTAGGAAGTGTGGCAGGGGGCTGTGAGTGAAGGCCTACGTGGCGGAAAACACGTGACGTCAGCTTGGCAAGGGAACCTGACTATAAATAGTATTAGGAAATATATAAATAAATAAATAAATAAATAAATATGTATATATATATATATATATATATATATATATATATATATATATATATATATATATATATATATATATATAGATATATACATATACATATACATATAACATTGTTTAAAGAAATGTATTGTTGGTGTGACTTTTAGAAAATTTTCTAGCCATGAGAGAACCAGCACACAGGTTGGCAAGTAGCGTCGAAATATGGCGTAGTGTAAAATAATTGGAGAGTGTAATAGAGAAAAAAAAATTTGTTTTAAATCGCCTAATAAAGAGGTTATCGGCGTGAAGTATGTATAATGTTCGCCGGTTATCGGCGTGAATGGAAGACTATGAAATAAGTAAACTTCGTGGGCTCCTGTAATTGTGAAATTTAAGGGTGACTCAGCTACAATAAAGCTGTAAAGCAAAAGGACACAAGTGCAACTAATGTGACATTTTATTGTGGCAACGTTTCGCTCTCCAGGAGCTTTATCAAGCCATTACAAACAATACATGGACACAGAGGGTATATAAAGGCTCAGAGTGAGGTGCAATATTAGTGAGGTACCATATCGATGTTCACTAGTCTTTGAATGATCAATCTACATACGAACCCATCAGCACTCAACAGTGGGAGACGCTCACCAAAGATTTTCTATACAAAACCAGACAAATACTAGCACACATGTATGGTTTACCCAAGACCCATAAACACAATATTCCTCTCAGACCAATCACGTCAGGAATAGGCAGTGCTCCACACAAACTAGCCGGATTTCTTGCCAAACATCTTTCCTGCCTTCTGGGGACCATCAGCCCCGCTCATCTTAAACACTCAGGTGACCTTCTCAACCGCATCCGAAACCTCTCCATCCGTAACAAGAAACTAAGCAGTTTGGATGTGACTTCCCTCTTCACAAAAGTACCTACCAAAAAAGCCATCGAGGTTCTACGACGTAAAGTCAATCAGGACCTTAATCTTCCTCTACCTCCCGGAGATTTTGTTGACTTGATTGAACTCTGTGTTAATTTCAACTGTTTTTCTTTCAATAACAAGCTCTACAAACAAACCTACGGCATGGGAATGGGGTCCCCCATCAGTGCCGTCCTAGCCAACTTATACATGGAACGATGAACATCAAAATGGTATACAATACCGACAGGTTGTTAGGTAAGACACATATGCAACAGTTAGACAACTTTATTCCGAAACGTTTCGCCTACACAGTAGGCTTCTTCAGTCGAATACAGAAAGTAGGCAGGAACAGTAGAGATGTGAAGACGATGTAATCAGTCCATCACCCTTAAAGTCGTAGAATTTGAGGTTGTCAGTCCCTCGGCCTGGAGAAGTTCAGTTCCATAGTCAGGAGCTATCTGAAGATCAAGCGACAGTGCGGAGACTTAAATACTGTCGGAAGGAGAGGTGCAGGGTAGTAGTAGTAGTAGTAGTAGTAGTAGTAGTAGTAGTAGTAGTAGTGAGAGGCAACTGAGAGGTCATGTCCCTCTCAGATCCACCCTTCTCACTTGAAAAGCTTGTCCAAGGTGTTTTCTGTACCAAGATGCCACGTGTTGCAGTGTCTGACAAGATGAACATCAAAATGGTATACAATACCGACAGGTTGTTAGGTAAGACACATATGCAACAGTTAGACAACTTTATTCCGAAACGTTTCGCCTACACAGTAGGCTTCTTCAGTCGAATACAGAAAGTAGGCAGGAACAGTAGAGATGTGAAGACGATGTAATCAGTCCATCACCCTTAAAGTCGTAGAATTTGAGGTTGTCAGTCCCTCGGCCTGGAGAAGTTCAGTTCCATAGTCAGGAGCTATCTGAAGATCAAGCGACAGTGCGGAGACTTAAATACTGTCGGAAGGAGAGGTGCAGGGTAGTAGTAGTAGTAGTAGTAGTAGTAGTAGTAGTAGTAGTAGTAGTAGTGAGAGGCAACTGAGAGGTCATGTCCCTCTCAGATCCACCCTTCTCACTTGAAAAGCTTGTCCAAGGTGTTTTCTGTACCAAGATGCCACGTGTTGCAGTGTCTGACAAGATGAACATCAAAATGGTATACAATACCGACAGGTTGTTAGGTAAGACACATATGCAACAGTTAGACAACTTTATTCCGAAACGTTTCGCCTACACAGTAGGCTTCTTCAGTCGAATACAGAAAGTAGGCAGGAACAGTAGAGATGTGAAGACGATGTAATCAGTCCATCACCCTTAAAGTCGTAGAATTTGAGGTTGTCAGTCCCTCGGCCTGGAGAAGTTCAGTTCCATAGTCAGGAGCTATCTGAAGATCAAGCGACAGTGCGGAGACTTAAATACTGTCGGAAGGAGAGGTGCAGGGTAGTAGTAGTAGTAGTAGTAGTAGTAGTAGTAGTAGTAGTAGTAGTAGTGAGAGGCAACTGAGAGGTCATGTCCCTCTCAGATCCACCCTTCTCACTTGAAAAGCTTGTCCAAGGTGTTTTCTGTACCAAGATGCCACGTGTTGCAGTGTCTGACAAGATGAACATCAAAATGGTATACAATACCGACAGGTTGTTAGGTAAGACACATATGCAACAGTTAGACAACATTATTCCGAAACGTTTCGCCTACACAGTAGGCTTCTTCAGTCGAATACAGAAAGTAGGCAGGAACAGTAGAGATGTGAAGACGATGTAATCAGTCCATCACCCTTAAAGTCGTAGAATTTGAGGTTGTCAGTCCCTCGGCCTGGAGAAGTTCAGTTCCATAGTCAGGAGCTATCTGAAGATCAAGCGACAGTGCGGAGACTTAAATACTGTCGGAAGGAGAGGTGCAGGGTAGTAGTAGTAGTAGTAGTAGTAGTAGTAGTAGTAGTAGTAGTAGTGAGAGGCAACTGAGAGGTCATGTCCCTCTCAGATCCACCCTTCTCACTTGAAAAGCTTGTCCAAGGTGTTTTCTGTACCAAGATGCCACGTGTTGCAGTGTCTGACAAGATGAACATCAAAATGGTATACAATACCGACAGGTTGTTAGGTAAGACACATATGCAACAGTTAGACAACTTTATTCCGAAACGTTTCGCCTACACAGTAGGCTTCTTCAGTCGAATACAGAAAGTAGGCAGGAACAGTAGAGATGTGAAGACGATGTAATCAGTCCATCACAAGCTTTTCAAGTGAGAAGGGTGGATCTGAGAGGGACATGACCTCTCAGTTGCCTCTCACTACTACTACGACTACTACTACTACTACTACTACTACTACTACTACTACTACCCTGCACCTCTCCTTCCGACAGTATTTAAGTCTCCGCACTGTCGCTTGATCTTCAGATAGCTCCTGACTATGGAACTGAACTTCTCCAGGCCGAGGGACTGACAACCTCAAATTCTACGACTTTAAGGGTGATGGACTGATTACATCGTCTTCACATCTCTACTGTTCCTGCCTACTTTCTGTATTCGACTGAAGAAGCCTACTGTGTAGGCGAAACGTTTCGGAATAAAGTTGTCTAACTGTTGCATATGTGTCTTACCTAACAACCTGTCGGTATTGTATACCATTTTGATGTTCATCTTGTCAGACACTGCAACACGTGGCATCTTGGTACAGAAAACACCTTGGACAAGCTTTTCAAGTGAGAAGGGTGGATCTGAGAGGGACATGACCTCTCAGTTGCCTCTCACTACTACTACTACTACTACTACTACTACTACTACCCTGCACCTCTCCTTCCGACAGTATTTAAGTCTCCGCACTGTCGCTTGATCTTCAGATAGCTCCTGACTATGGAACTGAACTTCTCCAGGCCGAGGGACTGACAACCTCAAATTCTACGACTTTAAGGGTGATGGACTGATTACATCGTCTTCACATCTCTACTGTTCCTGCCTACTTTCTGTATTCGACTGAAGAAGCCTACTGTGTAGGCGAAACGTTTCGGAATAAAGTTGTCTAACTGTTGCATATGTGTCTTACCTAACAACCTGTCGGTATTGTATACCATTTTGATGTTCATCTTGTCAGACACTGCAACACGTGGCATCTTGGTACAGAAAACACCTTGGACAAGCTTTTCAAGTGAGAAGGGTGGATCTGAGAGGGACATGACCTCTCAGTTGCCTCTCACTACTACTACTACTACTACTACTACTACTACTACTACTACCCTGCACCTCTCCTTCCGACAGTATTTAAGTCTCCGCACTGTCGCTTGATCTTCAGATAGCTCCTGACTATGGAACTGAACTTCTCCAGGCCGAGGGACTGACAACCTCAAATTCTACGACTTTAAGGGTGATGGACTGATTACATCGTCTTCACATCTCTACTGTTCCTGCCTACTTTCTGTATTCGACTGAAGAAGCCTACTGTGTAGGCGAAACGTTTCGGAATAAAGTTGTCTAACTGTTGCATATGTGTCTTACTTATACATGGAACACCTAGAGTCCGAACACTTCGCCAACATCATCCCTTCAAGCGTCACTTGGTTACGTTACGTGGACGACGTCCTCGTAATAACTCCCAAACGTTTTGATGTACGGAATCTTCAGGCAAGGCTCAACGCAGTTGAATCGGCGATCCAGTTTACACTAGAAGAAGAGTCCAATGACAAGCTACCTTTCCTCGACGTCCTCATTCACAAAGTAGACAACAACCTAAGATTTCAAGTTTATCGGAAACCCACCAATAAAAATGATCTCACACACTTCTATTCCAGTCAAGATACCAAGACCAAAAGAGGCATCATCATCGGGTTTTTCCTAAGAGCATACCGAATTTGTAGTCCTGAGTTTCTTGACGAGGAATGTACATACATTCACCAAACATTCACTAAGTTACATTTTCCTTCCTTTTTTCATCAAAGACTGCAAGAAAAGAGCTCTTCAGATCATTAATTCTCCACGCATCAAAACCACTCCCAACAAAGTTACAAGTCTTCCCAACAGCCAGGTTGCACTAAACGTCTCAAAAGTACTTTCACATGCTAACACCTGAGTCGCCATCGCTTCTAGCACTTCAATAAAGGATCTAACCAGGACAAAATCCAAGCACCACGAACCAGTCAATGCAGGAGTTTACACTATACCCTGTGGAGGCTGTGACAAGATCTACGTAGGTGAAACAGCAAGAACCCTCGACACCCGCCTCAATGAACACATTTACGCATGTAGGAACAATAACTTGAACAACGCCTGTGTACAACACCGAAATTCCACCAATCATCTCATGAAATTTAGAGACGCCCAATTAGTGATTAAAGAAACTTATTTCCGCAGACGCAAGTGCCTCGAATCAGCACTGATCGCTGTTTCGAATACAATTAAACAAAACAACGGCAGCTTCACCATCTCCGAAGTCTTAGCAAGAATCCTCCTGAAAACAGTAAACCCTGCCACCACATAGTCTCTCCTGTTATACTGCACAAGGCACATTACAGAGAGTGAACACTGAAACTACCTGCCTCTTTCCAGTCTATATTTGTCCAACCTATTTTTGTGTTACCCAAGTAATAGCTTTTATATCCTTCTACTCATGTACGAATTAATTGCTCTACCATATTGTATTATTTTTGTCACTACTACTACTACTACTACTACTACTACTACTACTACTACTACTACTACTACTACTACTACTACTACTACTACTACTACTACTACCACTAGTGAACATCGATATGGTACCTCACTAATATTGCACCTCACTCTGAACCTTTATATACCCTCTGTGTCCATGTATTGTTTGTAATGGCTTGATAAAGCTCCTGGAGAGCGAAACGTTGCCACAATAAAATATCACATTAGTTGCACTTGTGTCCTTTTACTTTACATATTGTCGGTAATTCTACTAACTTTATTACAATAAAGCTAATAAGTGGAATATAAGAGACACGGCATCGTCTGGAAAGATGGCACACCTCATGTGTGTAAGCTTCGTAGTTCACTTCAGTAGATTACTATGTTGGCCAACCTTTGGTATATCTTTCTGTTAGGGAAGCATTATGATGTGAGACCCAAGAAATATTTGGGTAAGTGTTCATTAAAATTTTGTTTTTATGATGATGCACTTATTATGCAGTATAAATCTGATATAATTTATGCACATTCTCTATATACATTCTCCTATAAATGTGTATATTTGTGGACCAAACCAGTAATTAGTAAAGTCCAGTCATTAATAATCCATGTACAGTACACAAACATAATTTACCAGTGTTACTGGTTAAAATTTAATAATTCATAACTATTTAAACTTCCAACTTATGTGAGTGTGGTATGAGTGGGTATCACAGGAGGGATACTGTTGCCACTCAGTGTCCCTAAAATCCTACCCATCTCCGAGGTACAACTAATATCAATAAGTATTATGTCTGTTTTAGTTGCTCCCTCCGCAGATTATGTGTGTGTGATAATTCAGGACTGTGCCTGTAAACTTCATACTCATAATTTCTCACAAAGTTGCACAACGAACAGTGGACATACTTGCACATAATGCATTACATATAATGGTGAGTCATAGGAATACATGAGATTACATGGTAACAAATGAGATCGATCGATTATTATTCATGTGATCTACGGAGTCTGAGGAAATTTATTTATAGAAAAGAAATTGTTTAACAGAAAAGTCAAACTTAGTTCATTCGAGTTTTTTACTGTTAAAACACAGAATTTAGTGACAATGTGAACACTTAAAAATGTTTTGATCCACAGTTAAACTGATACACTGTGAGGCTTGTTACACACAGTTAAGTACTGACTGAACTGTCTTATTCATCTATGTAAGTTATTTATATTTAACCCAAGCCCTTGCAGAGTGGTCATCATCTCTAGGGGGGAGGGGTTAAATTCTATGGTAATGGCTAATACATGCCGTGGCTGAGGAGGATTAGCATTAGTATTAACAAATGAAACTTGAGGATTCCTCATCATTTGTCGTGTGCGTCAAGAATAATGAGAATCAGGTTGTACGTCAGTCAGGCTGTTAGAGGTAGAAAGTATTGGGTCAGGAGGATTGTCAGAATCTAGATTACTCTTCTGGGTGCCAGGAATCTCATCAACATTGTAACTTACTAATTTCATGTGATCTAAATACGATTCCTTGAACTGGGCACTACTAATTTCTCTAACCTTATACTTGTTACCGCTTACGTGCTCAGCTGCTCGATAGGGACCAACAAATTTTTTGGTCTAGCTTTGGCATTGCAGATGTTTCACTGAAATTAGTTATTGTAACTCTCAGGCATCAATTAATTTTGGTTGCTTGTAAAATCTGCTGTTGACTTGTGAAGTATTTCTCAGATTCTTCTGAAGAAACTTTGATCTAAACTGATACGAGTCGGTATGAAATCATCTGTATTATAATTTGGTTTCGGAGCGGAGTATAACAACTCATACAGTAAATGCTAATCTACACCATACAATGAATATTTTGAGTATCACCTACAAAGGCATTGTAAGTAGAATTTAGAGCACACTGTACATGAGGGACGACTTCATCCCAGGTTGCACTATTGGAATTTTTAGTTGCTCTCAAGGCTTGAAGAACTTTCCTATTGGTTCTTTCCACTATACCATTGCTTGAAGGATGATGAGACACAATGATTGACTTAGAGATCTTGTACAAAGTACTTAACTATTCAAGAATCTCATTGTAGAAATCACCTCTATTATCTGTTATGAAGGAGTTAGGAGTAGTATGTGTGCAAATTATGTGTTCCTTTAATGTTTTAGCTACTGTCTCAGCAGTCTTATCTGGTGTAGGAACTAGCTCACAGTATCTGATGAAATGGTGTACCATTACACACAGATGCTTGTTGCCTTGGAGAGAACATTGAAAATTAGCTAACAAATCTAGTGCTGCCCTTTCCCAAGGGTCGCTTGTAGTGGGATACACTTGGATTGGATTAGGCACACTAACAGTTCCTTTGTGATGCATGCAAACACTACATTTCTTAACATATTAAGAAATGTCAGTTGCCATGCAATGCCAAAAGTACTTTAATCTCGATTGCTTTACAGAACGATCCAAAATAGGGTGGGCAGCACCTGACACATAGTAAACAAGCTGTTGTAATGTGTCGCGATGAAGCATGCATTTAGCTCTATTAGGGAGGACTGTGTTAATCAACCTTGTTTCAAAAAATTCCATGTATAGGTTACTAAGAACAGGTGAAAGAGGATTTCCCATTACCATACCAAACTTCTGAGTGTAAAACTTATCATTAAATACAAATTTTGCATCAACAATGCAAAGTTTAATAAGTTTAATGATAGTAGGAACTGGCAATGGTAAATCATAATTAACGAGTCCTTCAGATAAGAAACTTAATAAATCATCAACAGGAACTTTCGCAAGCATAAATTGCTAGCAATACATTTTACAACCCAAAAAGGGACAACCAGCCTTCTCTTCTTAAGACTTTTAATATCAAAGTTGTATTTAAAAATCTTGATACAGTAAAAAGACTTTTGATAAAGAATTCCCCCCAAAATGCTGATGGATGTTTCTCGAACTAAGATTAAAACAACATAAATATAGCATTAGAACTGGACAAGATTCCAATGCTCTATTTATTCATGTGAGAGATTATAACCAATTAATTGATTTTCAAAAAGTTGTGAAAGTTGTATCAAGTAAGTCCATGGTCGACAGGAATGTAATTGAATCTTGTTTCATAAAAAGCAGCTATGACAATAATATGAATATTTCCTTTGGTTTATATAAATTAGATCCATTTATAATTAATATAATTTGGGAAGAATTTAATAATACATTGGACAAATAATAAATTTTAAAATTCTTAATTCTTGGGAAGAATAGTTTGTTGGTGGGTTGTGTGAAGGACCTGTCTAGTTGGACCGGCGGGCCTACTGCAGTGTTCTCTTTCTTATGAGTCGCGTGTCAGGTGTTGCTTTGTTGTGGGATGTAATAGTGAGGTGTGGGCTAGACCCTTTATATGCCTTCCTTTGATGCATTACTTTCATTGTTCCTTGATAATGTGAGTAGTCACGAAAGCTCTTGGAATTTCTCTACTTTTTCACAGTGGTTGTTTTGCATATTCTGAAATCACCTGTTTACTGTGATCTTATTGTATATATATATATATATATATATATATATATATATATATATATATATATATATATATATATATATATATATATATATATATATATATATGTATATATATATATATATATATATATATATATATATATATATATATATATATATATATATATATATATATATATATATATATTAGTGTAGCAAAAATTTACCTTTTATTATTATACTGAAATTTTATAAATGTTTGGACTTAATAGACATACAATTCTCATTCAACAATATTTCAGGTAAAGTGACCCACAAAAGCTCTCATTTTGAAAAGATAATTTGTTTACCTAAAAAAATTCATGAATGCAAATGATATCATCAGGGTGAAAACCCCGTCAATCCTGCAGAATCTCTTCCATCCTAATTAGATGTCGAGGAGGCAATTTTGGCTCGGCGCGGGTCAGCTAGGCCAAGTGTTGGGAGTGTGGGGAGGAAGGAGGAGGAGGAGAATTAGGAAGAGGATGGAAGAATCGAATAGCAGGTGGGATGCAAATTATGCAAAGAGGACTAGCAGAAAGCTGAAAGCAGGAAGGTAGAATACCTAGGAAGAAACATAGGGTGGAGGCTGGGTAGAAAGTTGGATGTAGGAGGGGATATATTTGGGGAGCAGGTGTAATAGAGAGAAGGATGCAGAAGAAGAAATACGCGGCCTTCAGGTGCAGTAGAATAGGAAGCAGGATGCGAATATAAAATACACCAGAATGGTAGGAAGTGGGAAAGAAGGGGCCATGTGAGTAACAGGAGTGGTAAAAACTAAGAAGCATCACTCTTGTTAATCTTCATTTTTTATATGTTGTTAGACATGGTTCACAGAATATGTCCCGTCTGTGTCAGACAACAGAATGAACTAGACAGGCAGAAAGTAGTCATCATGAGGAGAACATAGGCACCCGAAGAGACACAAAAGAAGCATCAGACCGGCGAGAAAATTAGCATGAGTGAAAGGGCAGAAAGCAGACAGGATGAAGGCCAAAAAGAACTGGAGAGACAGAATGCAGACACCGTGAGAAGCAGAAGAATTAATTAAGGAGGAGAGGAAGAAATTTAGCAGAAGAAAAGGCAAATAGTTGGACGTAAGATGGATAGACAATATACTAAAAGAAAGTAATGCTGGAGAATAGAAAGAAAACAGGAATTAAAAGGGATGTAAAGTAGATGGTAGGAGGGACAGAATTTAGGTAGAATAAACATTGTAAAATAGGCGACAAAAAAAAAAACAATAGATGAAAGCAGGGGAGCAAGAAGTGTACAGCAGGGGGTCATAAAATTGGTTGCAGGGAGTAGAAGTAGGCAGAAGAGGGTGGGAAGCAGACAGCAAAAGACAGCATGTAGGCAGCAGGGAGCAGATAGCAGGTAGAATAAAGGAAGGAAATAGGCAGCAGTAGACTTGATGTAGGCAGGAGTGGGTAGAAATCTGGCTTTATACTGCATATAGTGGACGACAGAAATAAAGTTGGAATGTGCCAAAGTATCGGTATCAGTGTAGGAGTGTATCATCCATTTTAATTGTATCTGTATCAGCAAAGAACGACCTATACCAGACAATACGTATATAAGCATGTGTGCTTAAAAATATCACATGTACACACACACACACATACACACACACACACACACACACACACATACACACACACACTACACACACACTACACACACACATACAACACACACACATATACTTGTGCATATACAACACACACATATACAACTCAAACACACATTTTGTGGTAACTAGCATATCAAATAAATGGGACTCCAGAGAGAAGGACACAAAGCCAGGGAAACCGAAGAAGACTGGAAGAATAGAAAGAAGACATGAAGAGAAAGATGGAAAAAGAGTGAAAAGGGAAGTTGGATAAGTTCATCACTAAAATGGAGAAGAGGATGGATGCAGAGAGCAAGAAGTGGGAGCTACAAACCAAAGCTGCAGAGGTCAGAATACCGACCCTAGAAGATGAACTGAAAATGCTGAACCAAAGAACGGAAGGGGCATGGCATCAAGAGCAGGTACACCAATATCCAGCAAGAGGACCGAAGTAAAGGAGTTAAGTCCTACACAGAGACTCTATCAGACCACCAGGAAGCTAAGAAATGTTGAGGAGCGAAAGTGGCATTCTGCTGAGTAAAGGAATAGCAGTCAGTGAGAAGACAACTGGTAGGGAAGGTGATTGGTTCCCTGTAAAGGCTCTATCAGGCCACTGGGACATCCAGGAAATGATAACAGAAGCAGCAGTGGTGATGCACAAATCAGACCCAGAGGAGAGGTCAGTTATCATTCATGGACTTCAAGAGGCAGAAGGGAGGACATAGGAAGAAAGACAGCAGGGAGAGAAATAAACGAGACTGAAAATATCATCAAACAAACAGGAGATGAGGACACAACCTAGCAGACAAATTTTCAAAGAATAAAGGGATAATCGAGGGAGAAAAAATCAACCAGTCATACTGATTTTCATGACAGAATCAGTGAGAAACAAAATCATGCAGCAGAAGTCAAAGCTAAAGAAAACAACAAAATACGACTCGAATGAGTGTATCTCAACTCAGAGAGAATGTGAACAGAATGACAAACTGAGATAGAGTATGCAAAGACGCAAGGTGTAGGAAAGAGAGATAAAACTAGAGACAGCAGGTCACCCAGAGTTGGGGGACCAGCAAACAAAACCACCCACAGAACACTGAAGCAAAACAAATTAACTCAAAACAAACCACACTTCATTCACAGCACACCCTTCAAGTACAAACTCCTACATACACAGCAGCCTCTCATAATTTCCTGCCAGGTCTCTCACTCCCCCAGCCCCAACAGTCCCCTTTGCCAATCCCTACAACCCCACCCCAAAAAAAAATTGGTTTTGGAAAAGAAGCTGAAGGTACGGTACACCAACGCAGAGGGAATAACA
>NC_091298.1:38317971-38472971 GCF_038502225.1 Cherax quadricarinatus
TCTAACACCTCCCCCCTCTAACATCTCTCCCCCTCTAACATCTCTCCCCTCCCATTATCTCTCCCCTCTCCCTTTTCCCATCTCTCTCCCCTCCTCCCCTCTCTCTCCCCCTAGCCTCTCTCTCCCCCTAGCCTCTCTCTCCCCTCTCGCTCTTCCATCTCCCCCCTCTTTCCCCCGGCTCCCCCTCTTTCCCCCCCGCTCTCTCCCCCTCTCTTTGCCTTCTCTCTCCCTCCTTTTCTCCCTCCCTCCCTCTCTCCCTCTCTCTCTCTCTCTCTCTCTCTCTCTCTCTCTCTCTCTCTCGCTCTCTCTCTCTCTCTCTCTCTCTCTCTCTCTCTCTCTCTCTCTTGCTCTCTCTCTTCCCCATTTTCCCTTCTCACTCTCCCCCTCTCCTACCCTTCCCTTCACTCTCTCTCCCCCCTCTCTCTCTCACTCTCACTCTCACTCTCTCTTCCACTTTTTCCTTCTCACTATCCCCCTCTCTCTTTCTATCTTCCTTTCTCTCTCTCTCTCTCTCTCTCTCTCTCTCTCTCTCTCTCTCTCTCTCTCTCTCTCTCTCTCTCTTTCTCTCTCCATCTCTTCCCCATTTTTCCCTTCTCACTCTCCCCCTCTCCTTCCCTTCCCTTCTCTCCCTTTCCCCCCTCTCACACTCTCTCTCCCCCTTTCCCTTCTCACTCTTCCCCTCTCTCTCTCCTTCTACCTTTCCCTTCTCTCTTCTCTCACAAAAAAAAAAAAAAAAAAATGGTGGGGACTCGCAGGAACCAAGGATCAGATGAGAATGGTTCTGGTAGGGAGGAGTGGATGGAGGAGCAGTGGAAAAGGATGGAACAAGAGTGGGAGAGAAAATTAGGAGAGCTTTCTGAAAAAATGGAGAAGGAGCTCTCTGTGAAATTGGAAAAGAGGTTGGAGAAGGAGACAAAGAATTGGGAGGCACAAGTCGAAACTGCAGTAGCCAAGATAAGGGTCCTAGAAGTTGAGATAAATAGGCTGAAGCGAGTTACAGGGGCAGTGACCAGAGAAGACACACCATATGATGCTGTGAGGCCGAACAGCTGGTTGCAGATGGAGAGGGTGATAGGTCGAATGCTGAGGCACAACCATGCTATCAAGAGCCACTGGTAAAAACAAGGGAGAAACTGACCACATACAGGCAGGACCAGAGTCACAGAGGGTGAGGCAATGGGAGGAGGAAAGGGCAAAATCAGTGTTTATCCATGGGCTTCAGGAGAGAGAGGAAAGGACACACACTGAAAGGCAGCAGGAAGAAAGAAAGGAGATTGAGAAAATCATCACGGAAATAGGTGAAGAGATGGACGAGATTGTAAATTTTCAGAGAATAGGGGGGTACTCGAAGGGGAGAAACTGACCAATCAAGCTGATTCTCAGGACGGAAACAGTGCGGAACAGAATCCTCCAAGAGAAAGCACGATTGAAATACTCGGAAGAGTACAAGAGGGTGTTCCTAGACAGAGAGAGAACGACAGAGGGAGAGGACAAAAAAGCGAAAGGAGCTAGGAAAAGAGACAAGGATGGAACCAGCAGAGGTCAGTCAGAGAAGAACAGAACAGTAAGGGCAAGCACACACAACTATTCTCAGAACCATACAACCTATCACACCATCCCAACACACACTAAAATCCATACCCACAGCCTCCACCCAACACTGAGCTATAGAATCCCACAGTATGCTACCAGGTCTCCCACCCTCACAGGCCCCCCAAACCACAGTGTTGGAAATTAAACTGAAGGTATGGTACACAAACGCTGATGGAATAACAAATAAGTGGGAGTGGCATGAAAGAGTCAAAGAGGCATCACCGGACATCATAGCTCTCACAGAAACCAAGCTTACAGGTATGATAGCAGATGCCATCTTTCTAATGGGATACCAAATCCGGAGGAAAGACAGAGAGAACAGGGGGGGGTGGAGGAGTGGCATTGCTGATCAAAAATCGCTGGAATTTTGATGAGCTGGAGAGAGGAGACAGCGGAGAAGAAAGTGATTACATAGCGGGAACACTTCACTCTGGAGGTCCCAAGGTGGTAACAGCAGAGATGTATAACCCACCACAGAACAGCAGGAGGCCAAGGCAAGAGTATGACGAGAGCAATAGAGCGATGGTTGACACACTGGCTAGAGTGGCCAGAAGAGCTCATGCATGCCGGGCAAAGCTCCTGATCACGGGTGACTTTAACCACAAGGAGATCGATTGGGAGAACTTGGACCCGCATGGGGGCCAAGATACATGGAGAGCTAAGATGATGGAGGTGGTACTGGAAAACTTCATGTACCAACACGTAAGGGACACTACAAGAGAGAGAGGAGAGGATGAACCAGCAAGGCTGGACTTAGTATTCACCTTGAGTAGTGCAGATATCAAGGACATCACATATGAAAGACCCCATGGGGCCAGTGACCATGTGGTTTTAAGCTTCGAATACACAGTAGAGCTACAAGTGGAGGGAGAAGCAGGAAGGCCAGGACGAATGAAGCCAAACTACAAGAAAGGGGACTACACAGGAATGAGGAACTTCCTTCACGGGGTTCAGTGGGACAGAGAACTGGCAGGGAAGCCAGTTAATGAGATGATGGAATATGTAGCAACAAAATGCAAGGAGGCTGAGGAGAGGTTTGTACCCAAGGGTAACAGGAATAATGAAAAAGCCAGGATGAGCCCATGGTTTACCCAAAGGTGCAGGGAGGCAAAAACCAAGTGTGCTAGGGAATGGAAGAAATATAGAAGGCAAAGGACCCAGGAGAATAAGGAGAGCAGTCGTAGAGCCAGAAACGAATATGCACAGATAAGAAGGGAGGACCAAAGACAATATGAAAATGACATAGCAGCGAAAGCCAAATCTGACCCGAAACTGTTGTACAGCCACATCAGGAGGAAAACAACAGTAAAGGACCAGGTAATCAGGCTAAGGAAGGAAGGAGGAGAGACAACAAGAAATGACAGTGAAGTATGTGAGGAACTCAACAAGAGATTCAAAGAAGTGTTCACAGAGGAGACAGAAGGGGCTCCAGAAAGACGGAGAGGTGGGGCACATCACCATGTGCTGGACACAGTGCACACAACCGAGGAAGAAGTGAAGAGGCTTCTGAGTGAGCTAGATACCTCAAAGGCAATGGGGCCAGATAACATCTCCCCATGGGTATTGAGAGAGGGAGCAGAGGCGCTATGTGTACCCCTAACAACAATATTCAATACATCTATCGAAACAGGGAGATTGCCTGAGGCATGGAAGACAGCAAATGTAGTCCCAATCTTTAAAAAAGGAGACAGACATGAAGCATTAAACTACAGACCAGTGTCACTGACATGTATAGTATGCAAAATCATGGAGAAGATTATCAAGAGAAGAGTGGTGGAACACCTAGAAAGGAACGATCTCATCAACAGCAGCCAACATGGTTTCAGGGACGGGAAATCCTGTGTCACAAACCTACTGGAGTTCTATGACATGGTGACAGCAATAAGACAAGAGAGAGAGAGGGGTGGGTGGATTGCATATTCTTGGACTACAAGAAGGCGTTTGACACAGTTCCACACAAGAGATTGGTGCAAAAACTGGAGGACCAAGCAGGGATAACAGGGAAGGCACTACAATGGATCAGGGAATACTTGTCAGGAAGACAGCAGCAGGTCATGGTACGTGGCGAGGTGTCAGAGTGGGCACCTGTGACCAGCGGGGTCCCACAGGGGTCAGTCCTAGGAGCAGTGCTGTTTCTGGTATTTGTGAACGACATGACGGAAGGAATAGACTCTGAGGTGTCCCTGTTTGAAGATGACGTGAAGTTGATGAGAAGAATTCACTCGATCGAAGACCAGGCAGAACTACAAATGGATCTGGACAGGCTGCAGACCTGGTCCAGCAATTGGCTGCTGGAGTTCAATCCCACCAAGTGCAAAGCCAATAAGATTGGGAAGGGCAAAGAAGACCGCAGACGGAGTGCAGTCTAGGGGGCCAGAGACTACAAACATCACTCAAGGAAAAAGATCTTGGGTTGAGTATTACACTAGGCACATCTCCTGAAGTGCACATCAACCAAATAACTGCTGCATCATATGGGCGCCTAGCAAACCTCAGAACAGCATTCCGACATCTCAATAAGGAATCGTTCAGGACCCTGTACACCGTGTACGTTAGGCCCATATTGAAGTATGCGGCACCAGTTTGGAACCCACACCTAGCCAAGCACGTAAAGAAACTAGGGAAAGTGCAAAGATTTGCAACCGAGGAAGAAGTGAAGAGGCTTCTGAGTGAGCTAGATACCTCAAAGGCAATGGGGCCATATAACATCTCTCCATGGGTCCTGAGAGAGGGAGCAGAGGTACTATGTGTACCCCTAACAACAATATTCAATACATCTATCGAAACAGGGAGATTCCCTGAGGCATGGAAGACAGCAAATGTAGCCCCAATCTTTAAAAAAGGAGACAGACATGAAGCACTAAACTACAGACCAGTGTCACTGACATGTATAGTATGCAAAGTCATGGCGAAGATTATCAGGACAAAAGTGGTGAAACACCTAGAAAGGAATGATCTCATTAACAGCAGCCAACATGGTTTCAAGGACGGGAAATCCTGTGTCACAAACCTACTGGAGTTCTATGACATGATGACAGCAGTAAGACGAGAGAGAGAGGGATGGGTGGATTGCATTTTCTTTGACTGCAAGAAGGCGTTTGACACAGTTCCACACGAAAGATTAGTGCAAAAACTGGAGGACCAAGCAGGGATAACAGGGATGGCACAACAATGGATCAGGGAATACTTGTCAGGAAGACAGCAACGAGTCATGGTACGTGGCGAAGTGTCAGAGTGGGCACCTGTGTCCAGCGGGGTCCCACAGGGGTCAGTCCTAGGACCAGTGCTGTTTCTGGTATTTGTGAACGACATGACGGAAGGAATAGACTCCGAAGTGTCCCTGTTTGCAGAAGATGTGAAGTTGATGAGAAGAATTCATTCGATCGAAGACCACGCAGAACTACAAAGGGATCTGGACAGGCTGCAGACCTGGTCCAGCAATTGGCTCCTGGAGTTCAACCCCACCAAGTGCAAAGTCATGAAGATTGGGGAAGGGCAAGGAAGACCACAGACGGAGTACAGTCTAGGGGGCCAGAGACTACAAACCTCACTGATGGAAAAAGATCTTGGGGTGAGTATTACACTAGGCACATCTCCTGAAGTGCACATCAACCAAATAACTTCTGCATCATATGGGCGCCTAGCAAACCTCAGAACAGCATTCCGACATCTCAATAAGGAATCGTTCAGGACCCTGTACACCGTGTACGTTAGGCCCATATTGAAGTATGCGGCACCAGTTTGGAACCCACACCTAGCCAAGCACGTAAAGAAACTAGGGAAAGTGCAAAGATTTGCAACAAGACTAGTCCCAGAGCTAAGAGGTATGTCCTACGAGGAGAGGTTAAGGGAAATCAACCTGACGACACTGGAGGACAGGAGAGATAGGGGGGACATGATAACGACATACAAAATATTGAGAGGAATTGACAAGGTGGACAAAGACAGGGTGTTCCAGAGATGGGATACAGCAACAAGGGGACACATTTGGAAGTTGAAGACACAGATGAATCACAGGGATGTTAGGAAGTATTTCTTCAACCACAGAGTAGTCAGGAAGTGGAATAGTTTGGGAAGCGATGTAGTGGAGGCAGGATACATACATAGCTTTAAGCAGAGGTATGATAAAGCTCAAGGTTCAGGGAGAGTGACCTAGTAGCGACCAGTGAAGGGGCGGGGCCAGGAGCTTGGACTCGACCCCTGCAACCTCAACTAGGTGAGTACAACTAGGTGAGTACACACACATACACACACACACACACACACACACACACACACACACACACACACACACACACGCACACACACACCCACGCACATACACACACGTACACACACACACACACACACACACACACACACACACACACACACACACAGCTCGGACATCGAGGATATCATGTATGAAAGGCCCCTGGGAACTAGTGATCATGTGGTACTCTGCTTTGACTACGTAGTTGAGCTTCAAGTGGAGAGAGTAGCAGGAATAAGATGGGAAAAACCAAACTACAAAAGAGAGAACTATTCACGCATGAGGAACTTCCTGCAAGACATTCAGTGGGAGAGGGAACTGACAGGAAAACCAGTACAAGAAATAATGGACTATGTGGCAGCAAAATGCAAAGAGGCAGAGGAGAAGCTTGTTCCCAAGGGAAACATAAACAATGGGAAGAACAGAACGAGTCCTTGGTTCACCCAAAGGTGTAGGAAGGCAAAAACTATGTGTACTAGAGAATGGAAAAGGTACAGAAGACAGACAACTCAGGAAAATAAAGAGATTAGACGAAGAGCCAGAAACGAATATGCACAGATAAGAAGGGAGGCTCAGCGACAATATGAAAATGACATAGCATCGAAAGTCAAGTCTGACCCGAAGCTGTTGTATAGCCACATCATGAGGAAAACAACAGTCAATGACCAGGTAATCAGACTGAGGAAGGGTGATGGGGAGTTCACAAGAAACGACCGAGAGGTATGTGAGGAGCTGAACACGAGATTTAAAGAAGTATTTATAGTGGAAACCAGTAGTACTCCAGGAAATCAGAACAGGGGGGAACACCAACAAGTGCTGGATGAGGTACACATAACCAAGTAGGAGGTGAAGAAGCTGCTATGTGAACTTGACTCCTCAAAGGCGGTGGGACCAGACAACATCTCTCTGTGGGTCCTTAGAGAGGGAGACAGACATTAGGCACTAAACTACAGACCCGTATCACTAACGTGTATAGTATGCAAAGTCATGGAGAAGATCATCAGGAGGAGAGTGGTGGAGCACCTGGAAAGAAACAAGTGTATAATTGACAACCAGCACGGTTTCAGGGAAGGAAAATCCTGTGTTACAAACCTACTGGAGTTTTATGACAAGGTGACAGAAGTAAGACAAGAGAGAGAGAGGGGTGGATCGACTGCATTTTTTTGGACTGCAAGAAGGCCTTCGACACAGTTCCTCATAAGAGTTTCCTGCAAAAGCTAGAGGATCACGCACACATAACAGGAAAGGCACTGCAATGGATCAGAGAATACCTGACAGGGAGGAAACAACGAGTCATGGTACGTGACGAGGTGTCAGAGTGGGCGCCTGTGACAAGCGGGGTTCCACAGGGGTCGGTCCTAGGACATGTGCTGTTTCTGGTATATGTGAATGACATAACGGAAGGGATAGAATCAGAAGTGTCCTTGTTTGCAGATGATGTGAAGTTAATGAGAAGAATCAAATCGGACGAGGATCAGGCAGGACTGCAAAGAGACCTGGACAGGCTACAAGCCTGGTCCAGCAACTGGCTCCTTGAGTTTAACCCTGCCAAATGCAAAGTCATGAAGATTGGGGAAGGGAAAAGAAGACCACAGACACAATATAGTCTAGATGGACAAAGACTGCAAACCTCACTCAAGGAAAAAGATCTGGGGGGTGAGTATAACACCGAGCATATCTCCTGAGGCGCACATCAATCAGATAACTGCTGCAGCATACGGGCGCCTGGCAAACCTACGAATAGCGTTCCGATACCTCAGTAAGGAATCGTTCAAGATTCTGTATACCATTTACGTCAGGCCCATACTGGAGTATGCAGCACCAGTTTGGAATCCACACCTGGTCAAGCACGTCAAGAAATTAGAGAAAGTGCAAAGGTTTGCAACAAGACTAGTCCCAGAGCTAAGGGGATTGTCCTATGAAGAAAGGTAGAGGGAAATCAGCCTGACGACACTGGAGGACAGGAGGGTCCGGGGAGACATGATAACGACATATAAAATACTGCGCGGAATAGGCAAGGTGGACAAAGACGGGATGTTCCAGAGATGGGACACAGAAACAAGAGGTCACAGTTGGAAATTGAAGACTCAGATGAATCAAAGGGATGCTAGGAAGTATTTCTTCAGTCATAGAGTAGTCAGGCCGTGGAATAGCCTAGAAAGTGATGTGGTGGAGGCGGGAACCATACATAGTTTTAAGGCGAGGTATGATAAAGCTCATGGAGCAGGGAGAGATAGGACCTAGTAGCAATCAGTGAAGAGGCGGGGCCAGGAGCTATGACTCGACCCCTGCAACCACAAAAAGGTGAGTACAAATAGGTGAGTATACACACAGTCACACACTAATGTTCCACATCTCAACACCTCTCCAAATTTACTGCCTCAGCACCTCTCCCACAACTGTTTCACCAAATTCCTCCCATTGTTCCAAAATCTGCCTCATTATTTCACTAACACCTCTACCACCTCTGTACCAACACCTCAAATCCACTGTTCCAGCATCTCCCCACCACTTTTACAATAAATCTCCCAACATTGCTCCAAAATCTTTCCTACACTGCTCCATAACCTTCCCCACCACTGTCTCGCCACTCTTCCAGAACTTTGCTTACTCCTGCTCCAGTAATCTTTTTCCACTATTCCACTGCTATTTCATCTCCTCAATGTCTCACCACTGCTCCATCACCTCACCCACTACTGCTCCAATATCTCCTTTACTGCTCCGACTCCTTACTCACCTCTCTTTAAATTCTTCCCCAACACTTGTCCTCACTCCACTACTCCATCCCATCCTCTACCACTGCTGTAAGACCTCCACCACCACTGCTTCAGCATCTTCCCCACAACAGAGATGACATAAATAATGGAAATAACACAAGGAGAAGAAAGATAAATATGAGGTGATCAATTCCTTATCCTTGAATAACTAATTTTGCAGTGGTCAGTCCCTCAGCCTAAATGAGCATAAAACTTCATAGCATCAATTAAGGTTGAGGGACTGTCACCTCATACTGACCTCTCCTCCGCTTCTGCTGTCCCTACAATTTATGGCAGCTATATATAACTGAAGAAACCTTCTGAAAAGGCGATATGTTTCGAGTGTGAAAATACCCAGCTGATGCAAACGTATCTTTTCTGCTTGTCGGTATCATATAACACTAATATTATGGTATTTTTCTGACACAACAACTCCACGACTACGTGGTACAGAGGACACAGGACATCTTCATTCATTCTTAATGTTCACCCACTAGTTGCACTTGAGAAAGGAAGGATTTGCCTAGAGGAATAAGACACATAAAAACTTGGGAATCTTTATTTTGGAGACGTTCACCAAGCAGAGGGTTTGAGAAACAGGAGACGGTTGAAGACTTGAAGAAGTTATGGTGGGAGTTCTGTTTTGATTCGTCAAGACTGAACACCTGCAATCAAGGCTGAGGGACTAATCTCCCCAAAATTATTTTCTTCAGGTCTTATGGTCTGATTATCTCTTATTACCCCTGCACTGTTTTTGTTGTCTCTAATATTTAAATCATCTCTGAGCATGATTTGAGAATCTTACTGAGCAGAAGAAAAATTTCGACAATATAAGCATCCAAGTGTTGCACTTGTGTCCAGCTAATCTGTTTATTGATTTTATATTCGATTAATATGTGTCAGATTTCCATTGTTTTCCACTAGTAAAATCGCTGCCAACAACAAAGAAATGTTGAGATAAACCGACATTACAGTATCTCTCACAACTTCCTTCACTGTTATTGATGTAAGTGACATAAATGCAATATAATGTGACCTCTTCAGTAACGGCGCTTTGCCCACTTAGTACGCTGTATCAAGTCATGGAGTCAAGCCAGACACACAGCAAAATTTTTGGGCATCATCAGTTACATCTAAACCACTCTGGTGATCTCCTCAACCACAGCCATTACATTAACGTCAGAAACAAGAAGCTCTCCAGCCTGGACGTGACATCCATACTCACGAAAATGCCCAAACCACAAGTCATCCTGTGCAGGAAAAAAGACAGGGGGTTGATGTTTTAATTGTTTCTCTTTTGAAAATTCTTTTTGTTTTTGACCGGCTTTCGACCTACCCATTGGTTTTGTCCTGCCCATCGGCTTCTCGCTGTGGTAATAGAAAATATGAAAACTGAGAGATTATTTTGTTATCCCTTCCTCGATTACTTTGCTCAGCTAAGTTGACGATATATTCATCATAACTCCTACAAGAACAGACGTCCCTACACAAGCTCAGCCAGGTCGATCCCGCCATCCATGTCTCACACGAGAAGGAAGTGGATAGCACTCTCCAGTTCCTCGATATTTTCTTTAAAAAAATATGACCATCGTCATCGAAGAAAACTGCGACACTTCATTATGGATTGCTGGCGACGTTTATATAACATTATTAAGTAACCAAGAAGAGACACAATCAAAAGAAGATTCATAGTTCACCATAACAACTCTGTTGTTAGGCATATTTCCAATATTTTCTAACATCACAAAACTGCTTGTAGCTTCCACGAACTTCACTATGATAAAGAGCATCCCCAGTAAAAAGAGGCATCACTAAAAAGAATACTGCAGGGTATATCCAATCTCTTGCAACGACTCTGACGTTACTAAACGTAGGTGAAATGTAGAGGAACATTTGTGAGCACCAATACTCCAGGAGAACTAACAATCTGGATACAGCCTGTGTTTTACACTGAAACGCCTACAAACATTTAATTAATTAAAAGAACTCAGTAGAAGTATTATTATGGAAAAGGACACCAGAGACCCAAAATCATAGATTCAACTCTCATCATCGTTTCCAGTAATTTAAGTCAGAATAATGGCTTCTGCAACATTGCTGAGCCTCTCGCCAAGAAATCAATGTACAGTAGTGATTATTTCATAATATGTCTTAGTCTCCAGCTTAATTAATGTAGTTTAGGTTCTTTTCTTTTTTTTTGAGAAGAATTTGCTACCAGTTCTGGCAACCGTCCAGCCGTAGTATTAACCTGCTGATCACATCAGTGCTACAACAGCTGTTGTTCTGTAAGGCTGCTCCTGCAACCGTGCTCCGTGAGTGAATATGGTTCTCCCCTTCAGTTCATATTACTGCTAAAATTCATGATGGATGTTACACTTAGGAAGCGTGCAAGTATTGCAGCTCGTTGAAAACATGCTGATCTGAGTATCAGACAGATCGCCGAAATCTTGAGTCTAGTAAAGTCAACTGTGGGTCGGATTGTGAAGAAAGCTGATGACATTAGTGATTATGGAGTGCTGAGTCAAGGATGATGTGGAAGACAACGCAAGACATCACCTCACGATGACAAGGTTGTCATAAGAAATAGTGCAAAGGATCTCAAGAAAACCAGCAAAGATCTACAGAGATTTCGCTTCAACTACGTAATTATTGATTCATCAGTGAAATGGATAACTGGGTGTTAGTCGACTGGTGTGGGTCGACCATCCTGGGACAAAATTGACTTAATTTGCCCAAAATGCTCTACATAACAAGCAGCTTTCTATAGCAGTATGTCACTGATGCCAGCTAGGACTGTATATTGTGTACATGTACTTGCAGAAATAAATAAATCTATTATTATTATTTTTTTTTATTCCACTGTTCGACGAGGGCTCTATTTAGTTTTGGCAAAACTGCCAGATAGCTGCTATGAAGCTACTGCTATGAATAGACAACGGCTGCGGTGGGCACTCGATCATAAGGGATGGATGACAGATGAATCAGATCAGTGGTAGTGAGTCAGAGAAAAAGCGAGCCTCTTCGGAATGGACACATTCAACAGTCGCCAAAACACCCACCTAAGAAGATGGTTTGGGGTAGTTTTAGTGTTAAAAGCCGTGGAGGGCTTGTTATTGTTGAAGGAACAATGAACAGTAACAAATACAAGACAACCCTGGCAACAGCTGAGAATCCATGGGCAATAACCAAATGCAGGATCGCGAAACAGTACCATTTAAATGTAGAGAAGCTAATTGCTGTTGTTATTAGGACCTGGTACCATGACGAAGAACTTGCCAAAATGTGTTCAACATGACTCACGAAATCGTAATGACACGTTTGCAAACAAACCGTACCACGGGTGGGGTTTGAATCCTCGGTCAGAGTCTCAAAACTCCAGACCGTCGCGTTAGCCACTGGGCCAGCTAACTTCAATAAGATTCATCCAACTAGGTATATTTCTACACCATAAGAAGGTTAGCATAGGCACCACTGTGACCACAAATGCAAGCTTTTACCGACGAATCTCCCGCTAGCATGGCCGTGACGAACTCTAGCTCAAGTCCCCTCAAAGCCGTCAACATGACTTAAGAAATCGTAATGACGCGATTGCAAAAAAAAACATACCACTGGTGGGGTTTGAACGCGCGGTCCGAGTCTCAAAACTCCATACCGTCACGTTAGCCACTGTCACCGTGGTGCCTATGCTAACCTTCTTATGGTGTAGAAATATTCCTAGTTGGATGAATCTTATTGAAGCTAGCTGGCCCAGTGGCTAACGCGACGGTCTGGAGTTTTGAGACTCTCTGACCGCGGATTCAAACCTCACCCGTGGTATGGTTTATGTGTTCAACATTTGTTGAGTCTGTGCCAAAGCATGTAGCAATTATTATAATTATTATAATCATGGAGGAGCGCTAAACCTGTAGGATTATACAGCTCAGTGGGGGGGTGTAAGGTATTCAGGCTCAGTTCAGGGAACCGGAGCACAGAGCCCCTCACCAGCGTCAAGGAACCTCCCTTGAGGGAAAAGCGTGCTACAGTGCTTATAAAAGCATAGGGTAGTCACATATCCTATTAAATCAATTATCTCTCATATCACTGCTGTGTACTTTTCAAATAAACGTTAATTTTCCAAATAAATGTTTTATTTCATCAGTATCATAATTAATATGCACACTACAATGGTCGACAAACCTCACATCACTCAAATGACATCCCAGCCTCACCTATCTCAGTCTTCCTATTATGATCTGTCTGTGACCTGATAATGCCAACTGTATTGGCGAAACAACGGATAGCATTTTTCTCTATTTGTCTTTTTTTTTTAATCACTCTTTTCCCATAATATATACTGTCAGGACTGCAAGGCACAAGTACAGCAGTCTCTACCAGACTGCAGATACTGGAGTTTACAAAATACCATGTGGAGGTTGTAGTGAGATAAGCACAGAAGAAACTGCCTGGAATCTAATCATTTGTATCAACGAACACAAATACGGAACCTGAGCCGATAAAAATGAACGTGTAGACGTCCAGAATAGAAATTCAACCAATTATCTGAAGAAGTTCTCTAATGAAAAACTATTCAGAAAAGGCGACAAATGTAAAAGAAATTGTTGTTAAACTGCACTCATCTTGACAATGGACACAATCAGAACCAATGAATTTTTGATTGGCCAAACTTTTAGCTGCAGTTGGTCAGCAGAATGCACTGACGTGAACCACTCGTCACTCAGCATACTGAGTACCACCACCACCACTACTACTACTACTACTACTACTACTACTACTACTACTACTACTACTACTACTACTACTACTACTACTACTACTACTACTACCACCACTACTACTACTACTACTACTACTACTACTCCACGCCACGGCACTACTCAGTAGGACATTCTTTCATTAAATTTAACTCACATGGATCAGTAGATGTCCTGTTGTGCTTTCTCACTATTTACTTTATTCTTTTATTCTCACCTGACTATGATACTGTCTTCTACCTTTTTATTGACTTCCACAATATGTAGGCAGACTCTGAAAGAGTTGTGAGAGGAAAGTCGGTAAACTGGGAATATGTCAGTTCAGACTCCGAGAGATTGTTACAGTGTGTCGCCGCCCGCACTGCTGTCCAGCGGGTCGCTGCAAAACTCCAGATTCCTTCAAGTCTGAACTTGTTTAGTTTCTACTCCTGGTAGTTATTAACCATGAAGAATTGAGACACTTACGCAACATATGGGAATCTTTATTGAAGAAACGTTTCTCCACACAGTGGCTTCATCAGTCCAATACAAAGTAGAAATGGGTAAGGAGCGGAGGAGTTTGAGGTGTTCAGTCCCTCAGCCTGGAATCGATGTGTTCAATCCATCACTCTTGTACGACGTACTTTGTATTGGACTGATGAAGCCACTGTGTGGCGAAACGTTTCTTCAATAAAGATTCCAATATGTCGCATAAGTGTCTCAGTTCTTCAACTTCTCGTTTTTCAAAACCATTCATCACAGTATTAACCTTACCTTGTGTAGGTTGGTGTGTGGGAAGTAACTTCACCTCCTGATCAGGAGAAGAGCAAAAGTGAAGTGAGTATTGTTTCACTTATTTTGTATTTAACCTGGAATATTGTTTCATTTATTTCAATTTATCTTGGAATATTGTTTCATTTATTATGTATATAACCTGGTTGCTAATAATGGCACTGACGTACAATTACCACCCTTTGTTTTTCTTCATTGTTATACTTAATAACCATCTCGTAACAAGTGTTTTTCATGTTATTATTATCAGCTCTGCTGCCGACGAGGTCATCCAAAGTAGACGCTTGATATACTGGTTCTGGAACCCAGGAGAAGGGACTTAGTGGGACATGGCGACTCCTCATCTCTCTTTTGGCATTTGGAATTAGATACTGCAAACCAGTATTGACAGGAGCTACGAAATCTAAACAACATAAGACCAACACCGTCCACTCAGGACAACTAACATCACATCTTCAAGACATCTTAAGAAGACATCCTGGACCAGGAAAAGTCTCCTGTATCAAGATCTCATTTGAACCAACGGCGGACTTTTTTTATATTTAATTAAATACTTCTAATTTTTCCATTATTATTTTTCCTAGTAGTAATTCATTTCCAGTTATTGCTTGTCTGTCTTTATCCCCCAATAATCAGATTAACATCATCTCAATCAAAACTGCTCCAGCACTTTTCCCCACCACTGATCCACTATCTCTCTCACCACTACTCCAATACTTTCCCTCCATTGCAACATTCCCTCCCCACCAATGTCCCATTGAACATTAGTGTGTTGAGTGATGAAGAAGATTTGGAGGGTTTTTCTATTTCATGGAAAGAGCTTTATAAGGAAGCTCAGGAGGTGGATGACATTGTAACATGGTGGGATTCTGTGGCTAAAGAAAGGACAAGAAAGTACTATGTGAGGGAGGGTAAACGTATAAATAATTTAAAATATGGGCTTGCGAATTATTTAGAGGATCGATTTAGAGGTTGTTATGGGCAGGGGATGGTTGGTGGTGTTTATCCCATGGACGAAATAGTAGACATAAAAGAGAGATTGTGAACGTTGCAAAATGATCGGTTTCAAGCGGTAAGGGTGCAAGCAGGGTTAGAAGAAGTTTTGTGGGGGGACAAACCGTCAGCGTGTGTGTTGCGACATCAAAAGCACAGGCAGGCGCTGATGGCTATCCCGAGATTAGAGGTAAATGAGGCGATGGGGATCTATAGAACAGGGCAGGAGATAAGAAATACGAAGGGTATGAGTGCATATGCGGATATGTGGTATGAAAAGTACTGGACAAGTGGGGGTGTGGATGATGTGGAGTTAGACAGGGTATGTACATATGCAACGTGCAATTTAGGTAATAGTGATAGGACGGCTTTGGGTGAGGTTATTACTGCAGAGGAAATAGAGATTGCTTTACAAGGCATGAGGAAGGGAAAAGCCCCGGGTATTGATGGTCTACGGGTGAAATTTTATTTACAGCATTGGGCGTTGATAGGAAATTTCATGGTTAGGTTATTTAATTGTATGAAGGAGAAGGGTAAGTTAGGAGATAAGCAGACTACAGCGGTTGTGGTGTTGGTCCCGAAAGGTAAGGGGCAGCCCACCCTTCGGGAGTTTCGGGCAATATCGTTGTTATGTACGGACTATAAGGTTTTTGCAAAAATTTTAGGTAATATGGTTAAATGTGTAGTGGGGAGGGTCGTATCGAAATAGCAGTTTGGGCTGCCCGGAAGGTCGATGATTGAAGGACACTGGATTCTGAGAAGTTTCATGGAGTCAAAAGGGGGGGAGGGGGCGGCTTTACTGGCTTTAGATTGGCAGGCAGCCTATGATAGAGTGGAAAGGCGTGCACTGCTGGGTATACTTAGGAGACAAGGTTATGGGGAAGAAATAATTGATTGGGTAAATACGCTGTATAGGGGAGCACAAATGAGGGTACAAATAAATGGGTGTATGGGGTGGGAATTTGCGATGGGTAGAGGTCTCAGGCAGAGGTGTCCCATGTCACCGATCTTATTTGGGTGTTTTCAGAACCCCTTTTATAGAATGGTTGAACGTACCGTCTGTACCCGGGGTGATGGTGGGGTTGAGGGAGGGACGCTTTGGCCGGGATTAATAGGTTAGGTAGATGATACGACTATTCTGGTTCGTGAAAGGATGTCTATGAAACTATTGGACGATTCATTCATTCATTCATTCATTAGAGATTTGCCGGTACTTCCGGCCCGGGTCTTCTCCAGATGATGACCCGGCGGTGGCCCCCGGGGCGAGGGTGTTGTTCGTCTTCTTCATTCTTCTATCTTCTTTCTTCGGCCCTCCGGTTGGAGGGCAACTTCTTCTTCTATCTTGCATTGACTCCCCCAGTGGGGAGATGTTGTGCAAGTGTTTGAACGTGCCACTGGTATGAAGGTAAACAGGGAGAAGTCAATGATCATGGGGTTGGGCACTTGGAAAAGGGGGGGGTTAGGCGAGTTGTACTGTTGTTAAAAAGTGTTCAGTGTTGTTAAAGATTTGTGGTATTATATACAAGGATGACATGGATATGGCACGTGAGGAAAAATCGGATAGGTTGTTAGAAAGGATCGTGGGATGCATGGGTGTTTTGAGGCCCCAGCATCTCATCCTGGCCCAACGTGTGATTGTCGTAAATGTTTTATTGTATAGTAAGGTTTGGCATGTTGCGGCTGTGTTCCCGATTACAGGGACGGCGATTGCGGGAATTTTGAAAAGAGTGTTTAAATTTTTGAGGGGATCAAGTTGTGATTGGTTAAGAAGAGAGGTTGTTAAATTACTGGTGTGCCAGGGTGGGTTGGGATTGATGGATCTAAGACGGAAGGCTAAATGTGTGTTTCTTAAATGAGAGGTATTGCGTGTGGGCGTGATGGCGGGAAATATAGAACAGGTATATATGAGGTTGAAGAAGTGGTATGGAAGCGTTGAAATGAAGGAATGTGAAATTGTTCTATCGGCCTTGTTGTTGGTTAGAGAACGGAGAAACATTCGAATACGGGTTTTGTGTAGGTTACTGGTGGGTAAGTGCGTTGCCCCTGTTGAGGGTTTGTTCCCCATGTATTCGTGGAGAAACATTTGGTATAGATTTAGCAAGCTGAAATTATTGCCTAGGGTGTGTGATGTTGTTTCGTTTTTTCCATGGTATCTTGCCGTCAGGAGCCATACTAAGAACCAGGAGGGTAGTAGAGGGAGGGGGTGTGGTTTTTGTGGAGGGGACGACACGGCGTTCCATATAGTTTATTTTCGTGAAGGGTTAGAAGATATGAGGGATTGGTTAGGTAGGTTGGTACAGAGGGTGGATGGGAGTGGGGTGGCAGTTCTGCGTGCTTTAAGTCTTGACATGGGTGGTTTAGAAGAGGAAGTCATAAGAGCTTTAGATTACATCATGGTGGATTATATCTACATATCGTGAGTGATGAAGGGGAAAGGGGTTAGTGAGGTGCGAAGACGCGTTCTTGTGATAATGTTTTATCGTACGATGTGTCGTAACTGGGAGTTGTATGGGAAGAGGTGGGATCAGGCATTTTCGGAAGAATATAGGAGGCTAACGTTAGAAATCCTCATGAATCTGTGAATGAATATGAATGTAGAAAGAGTAAGGTTCTTTTTATTTATGGGATTTAAATTGGCTGAGTGTAAGTCAGTTGGCAATATCAGGCTCGTCTCCTGGGAGGGGGGGCATGAGAGTGTGGTGAATGTTGGTATAGAGTGTGTTTCCTGGTTGTAATGGATGTGTGGTTGTGGATCTTTGAGAGCTCGTTGATACTTATTGTTACTTTTGTGTAATGAATGAAAGTGCAACCCCGAAGGTTTTCTCATGTATTTGGAGGTGTTCCTGTCTTGTATTGACCCGATTCTTGAGTCATATGTTTTCAATGGTATATGTAATTGGTTATGTTTATTATCGGTTATGGGGTCATGATATGTGTTTGATTTTTGTAGATTAACATATTTTTCTATACTGTTTTGTTTGTGTACATGTATGCATATGCATGGGTTTTCCTTTTTTTTGTGAAATCAGGTTTTTTCTTTTGTGTTACTCTTTATATATCGTTTTGAGCTTTTGTTAAATGTTAGGTTCTAGTACATTCCTAATATGAGAATGTTAATGTTGATTTAAAGTTATATATGATAGGTTAATACTCTCTTACTGGTAGTTGTTTTGAGACGTTTTGTTGTAAGCTTTTGCTTTATGTATTGCTATTTTTCAGAGAGATTATAGAGCCATTGGTTCTAAGAATTTTATGTTGTTGTCTTTTTATGTCTATTTATATTCTGGCATTATGTATTGCTGTACTGTTCTTTAAATAAAATATACAAAAAAAAAAAAAAAGATTACAGAACTAAGGATAGGATTAATGGACACAATTTCTTGTATATATTCTTTTCATTGTATTGAACCTTGGTCATATGTCATGTTATATGTAAATTTTATATATATGTAAGGTTTTGAATCATGAATGTGTGTATATTTCAGTTCGCGACAGTGTTACTGTGTTTATTTGTAGCTATGTTCTTGCCGTAAGTTATTGTTGTATGCGAGTATATAGATGCAATCCTTTTTGTGTCAGGTATTTTGTGTCGGGTCTATTTTGTCAGTGTACGTACCTTTTGGATTGAGATCCATACTGTTTCCTGTTTATTTTTATTTTTATGTTACGCTGTATTGGTTTTAAATAAAATAAAAAAACAATTCTTCCAACAACTTCCCACCGCTTCAACACCTCCCCACCACTGTTCGAATGTTTTCTTCACCATGTTCCAACACTTCTCCAGCACTGCTCCACCGTAGTTCCAACACATCCTGTGGCATACAAAGAGTACGTAACCTTTATTCGGCGCATGTATACATTCTCATTGAAAGGTTTTCTCCCCCAACCAGTGAACCAGTACTAATGGTCGGACGATGGGGCCCAGTCGTTTCATCAGTACCTAGGTTCAGCCAATGAGAAGATGGTTTAGGCAATTGCAGAGGTGTTGTGAGCACCACCCACCTGTCTGCCCTTGTCATTTCCATTCTAGAGCTGGTTGAAGCACGGTCTGCTCTCTAGTGGCTTTCGTTCTGCCTTGCTTACAGAGGGGTGCACTAATACCTATTGTTGTACATGGTGTATATAGTGTACATACTTCTGTTCTTACTTGGTGAAGGATAAAGTAAGTCAAAAGTTTTTCTGCTGTGTTTATTTTGCTCCCTTTACACCCAGGATAACAGGCCTTTGGATTCCTGGGTTGTAATATCTCCCCACCAGAGTGTTGATACCTCCTCACTTCTGCTCACAAATGTCTCCCATCAATATTTCAGGCTTTTCCTCACCATTCCACCAACATTTCCCAAGCACTGCAACACTTCCCTGCAGATTGTTGCAATAACTTACAAATACATCAAACTCCCCCTCCATTACTACTTCAACACCTCTCCCATTACTGCTACATCCTCCCCACCACTGCTTAACAGCCACTACTGTTCTCACACTTTCCTCAGAGCAACTCCAACAATCCCCCTCCCCAAACACTGCCTCACCACTCCCCAACAATGCTCTCACACCTCACCTACTGCTCCTACACTTCCCCCACCACTGCTCCAACAATCTGCATAAGTTAATCAGTGAACAGCCTCACTTCCCAAGAAGCAGGAATACACAAGTTTTACTTGAGAGAAAATGTGAATTTTTTGTCGGGTAAAAAACAGTATTAACTTTGTTAGCTTGCTGTTCCTTATCTTTTCTAAAACTACCTTTATTTTATTTATTACTGTTATGATTATGACTACGATTTTTGTTGTTGTTTTTGTTATTCTTATTGTCGTTATAATTACTACTGTCAGTATTTTTACTTTTCCATATTTATGGGGAAAGGGGAGAGTACACAAGTTAAGGTTAGTGCCTGGGAAATAATCAGGTGTGACCTAGGAAAGGGGATGATAGTTCCAAGTACGTGGAACAAGAACCCATCCAATGCCACATTTAAGGCCCTATGGCAGTTCATTTGCACATTTAACATAAGAACATAAGAAAGGAGGAACACTGCAGGAGGCCTGTTGGCCCATACTAGGCAGGTCCTTTACAATTCATCCCACTAACAAAACATTTGCCCAACCCAATTTTCAATGCCACCCAAGAAATAAGCTCTGATGTGAAAGTCACACTCAAATCCATCCCCTCCCACTCGTGTACTTATCCAACCTAAATTTGAAACTACCCAAAGTCCCAGCCTCAATAACCCAACTAGGTAGACTGTTCCACTCATCGACTACCCTATTTCCAAACCAATACTTTCGTATGTCCTTTCTAAATCTAAACTTATCTAATTTAAATCCATTACTGCGGGTTCTCTCTTGGAGAGATATCCTCAAGACCTTATTAATATCCCCTTTATTAATACCTATCTTCCACTTATACACTTCGATCAGGTCTCCCCTCATTCTTCGTCTAACAAGTGAATGTAACTTAAGAGTCTTCAATCTTTCTTCATAAGGAAGATTTCTAATGCTATGTATTAATTTAGTCATCCTACGCTGAATGTTTAGTAGGAGTTTTTTTTATATTTTATTTAAAAACAGTACACAAGTACATAATTTCAGAATATAAATAGACATAAAAAGATAACATAAAATTCTTAAAACCAATGGCTCTATAATCTCTCTGAAAAAATAGCAATACATAAAGCAAAAGCTTACAACAAAACGTCTCAAAACAACTATCAGTAACAGAGTACTAACCTATCATATATAACTTTAAATCAACATTAACATACCCATATTAGGAATGTACTAGAGCCTAACATTTAACAAGGGCTCAAAACGATATTTAAAGTGTAACAAACGAAAAAACTGATTTCACAAAAAAAGGAAAACCCATGCATATGCATACATGTAGACAAGCAAAACAGTATAGAAAAATATTTTAATCTACAAAAATCTAACACATATCATGACCCCATAACCTATAATAAACCTAACCAATTACATATACAATTGAAAACATATGACTCAAGAATCGGGTCATTACAAGACAGGAACACCTCCAAATACATGACAAAACCTTCGGGGTTGCTCTTTCATTCATTACACAAAAGTAACAATAAGTATCAACGAGCTCTTAAAGCTCCACAACCACACATCCATGACAACCAGGAAACACAATCTATACCAACATTCACCACACTCTCATGGCACCCCCCCCCCCAGGAGACGAGCCCGCTATTGCCCACTGACTTACAATCATCCAATTTAAATTCCATAAAAAAAGAACCTTACCCTTTCTACATTCATATTCATTCACAGATTCAAGAGGATTTCTAACGTTAGCCTCCTATATCCTTCCGAAAATACCTGATCCCACCTCTTCCTGTACAACTACCTGTTCCAACACATCGTACGATAAAACGTTATCGCAAGAACGTGCCTTCGCACCCCCTTTCCCCTTCATCACCCACGATATGTAGATATAATCCACAATGATGTAATCTAAAGCTCTTATGACTTCCTCTTCTAAACCACCCATGTCAAGACTTGAAGCACGCAGAACCGCCACCCCACTCCCATCCACCCTCTGTACCAACCTACCTAACCAACCCCTGACGTCTTCTAACCCTTCACAAAAATAAACTACATGGAACGCCGTGTCGTCCCCTCCACAAAAACTCCACCCCCCTCCCTCTACTACTCTCCTGGTTCTTAGTATGGCCCCTGACGGCAAAATACAGTGGTAAAAACGAAACATAACGTCACACACCCTAGGCAATAATTTCAGCCTGCTAACTCTATACCAAATGTTTCTCCACGAGTACATGGGGAACAAACCCTTAACAGGGGCAACGCACTTACCCACCAGTAACCTACACAAAACCCGTATTCGAATGTTTCTCCGTTCCCTAACCAACAACAAGGCCCGTAGAACAATTTCACATTCCCTCAATTCAACGCCTCCATTCCACTTCTTCAACCTCATATATACCTGTTCTATATTTCCAGTCATCATGCCCACATGCAATACCTCCTATTTAAAAAACACATTTAGCCCTCCGTCTTATATCCATCAATCCCAACCCACCCTGGCGCACCAGTGACATAACCTCTCTTCTTAACCAATCACAACTTGATCCCCACAAAAATTTAAACACCCTTCTCAAAATTCATGCAATCGCCGTCCCTGTAATCGGGAACACAGCCGCAACATGCCAAGCCTTGCTATACAATAAATCATTTACGACAATCACACGTTGGGCCAGAGTGAGATGCTGGGGCCTCAAAACACCCAGACGTCCCACGATCCTTTCTAACAACCTATCCGATTTTTCCTCACGTGCCACATCCATGTCAACCTTGTATATAATACCACAAATCTTTAGCGACATTGCACACTTTTTAACAACATTACAACTCACCTTACCCCCCCTTTCCAAGTGCCCAACCCCATGATCATTGACTTCTCACTGTTTACCTTCATACCCGTGGCACGTTCAAACACTTGCACAACATCGTCCAATACTTTCATAGACATTCTTTCATGAACCAGAAAAGTTGTATCATCTACATAATCTATTAATACCGGCCAAAGCGTCCCTCCCTCAACCCCACCCTCACCCCGGGTATTGACAGTACGTTCAACCATTCTATAAAAGGGGTCCTGAAAACACGCAAATAAGATCTCTGACATGGGACACCCCTGTCTGAGACCTCTACCCATCGAAAATTCCCTCCCCATACACCCATTTATATGGAACATTCGTCTCTCAACCCTTGAGTGGAGAGGATGTGTGCTGCTGCTGCACCCTGGAGTTGTCTGGTGGCAGTAATATTTTCACAACATGGTGCAAGCTAGCCAACGTCGTATCAATACAGTTTGTGTTGAATTAACCAGTGGAGCTGTGACGGGGTCGTCCATGGAGTTACTTCTGCCCGCAATAATCAGAGATACCTATGGCATAGCCAATGAGGAGATTTGTGGACTTTCATTGAACGGTACGAAGAGGATATTTGTAAAATTCAGCTCGACAAGTGTGTATGAGGCAGTGGTGAATAAGTTTCAGGAAGTGGCCATACCTGTTAATCATGCTGTGACGGTGCGCATGCACGATGTTAAGATGAGAAATGTGCCGTTCGAGGTGGATGCATCTGACATCCAGTTCACTATGAGTAAATACGGTATGATACATATGGTCACTGCAGGAAGGTGGTCGGCCAGGCCGTATACGGGGATACCTGAGGGCACATACTCTGTGAAGATGATGCTCCGACATCCTATACCATCGTATGTGGTGATGGAAGATTTTAGAACTCGGGTATTTGTGACATACGCTGGGCAGCGACACACTTGTCGATTGTGTGGGTTGTATGATCACCTGGCTGTGCAATGTGGTAGAGGACAAGGTGATAAGGACCAGCAACAATGACGTGATGTGGATGAGAGGAGTGTGGATCAAGATCAGCCGTATTCGACACTGCCTCAGCAGACTGTCATGGAGTGAGGAGGTGGAGAGGGCGGCGGAGACGGTGACGGCAGGTGCTACGGAGAGGGATGACATCCCTTCCTTGGACAATGTACAAGTGCTGGATGAGGTCATTGCAGAAGTGAATGACAGTGAGACGGAAGCATCGATAGTATCGACGTTTGGGAAAACTTTGGGCAACGAGAGTCCTTGTCAGGATGATGGTACAGACCTGGATCTTGGGTCTGCAGTTGAGGAGGGCGTGGGGAAGACAGCTTGGCCTGAGGTGTGTGACAAGGATGCCCTGTTGGTGAGAATGGTGGATGTAGAGGTCCATCATGGCACTGCACTGAATGACATGATGCAGGTCGAGGGTACAATGCAAAAGCACGCAGCGGCGCTTTCAGATTCAGATGAAGTGCTTATGCCTGCACAACGACCTGGGAAGAAAACATGGGCAGATGCTATGCAGAAAGGTTCAAGTGGCACTCAGGGGCAGGGGTTGGGAAAGAGTGTCCAGAAAGGGGAGGAAAGGAAAAGGGTGCAACGAGACGATCAGGTGACAAGTCGGTAATGTCAAGAGGGAAACCCCCTTTGTCGGTTTTAAGTGTTTGACATTGAACATAAATGGCTTGAGGTCGCAGAGAAAGTGTGTGTGGTTTCGGGAATATTTGGTGCGCCATCGTGTTGACGTAGTGTTCTTGCAGGAACACAATTATAGACTGTGTTATGAGTTGAAGGTGGAAGGATACAATGTGTATGTTGAGATTGTAAGGAGATGTGGCCATTCTAGTAAAGGAAACTAGCCTGTTGGTTGTCAGGCATTGTGAGGGGGGAGGGGAGGGTGATTCGTGTGGATGGGTTATGGGGTCAGGTATGGATAACGTTGGTGTGTGTATATGGCCCGGCAGAGGGTGATGTATGTGTTAAAAATAAATTCATGAGGGACGTTCAGGTATATTATTTGTGTGGTTTGCCAGGGGTGGCCGTGATAGGAGGTGACTGGAATTGTGTGATAAGGCGTAAGGATGTGGAACCGAGGGGGGCAGGGCATTGTTTGGGAATATTGGGAGAATTGTTATCTGAGGTAGGACTGATCGATATTCGGGGAGGTGGGGTGGTGGAGTACATATTTATTAGGCTCGATCATTTGTATGTACCTAGAGGAGTAGTAATACACAGTGTGAGGGTGATGGGCGTGGTATTTTCAGATGACAGGGATGTTTTGGTGGATATAGGTTGGGAGGGGCTGCCAAGAAGGTGTAAGAGGTATTGGAAGTTAAATGTAAAGTTGTTGCAGGAAGAGGAGTCTAGACAGTCATTTCTGCAATTGTGGGAGGGGTTGGTGGCGGAGGCACCTGGGAACAGTGATCTGGTTAGTTGGTGGGACTCGGTGGCGAAAACACTTATTGGGGAATTTTATGTTCGTTGAGGGAGAGAATATAACAGGTTGAAATATGGGTATCAATCTTATCTTGAGGGGCAGTTGAGAGCTTGCTATGAGCGTGGGAGTGCTAGTTATCCGGTGGACGATATTGAGGGATTAAAGGAGAGCATTAGGGATTTGCAAAATGAAAGATTTGATGGTGCGCGAGTTGCGGGTGGGCTGGAAGAGGTGTTAAGGGGTGATAGGCCTTCGGCATGCGTGTTGAGAGGCCAGCGCAAGAGATGAGCGGCAATGGAGATGATGGGATTAACTGTTCAGGTGGGGATGGAAGGGTATAGAGAGGGGCAGGTATTAGTGTCGACTGAGGGTATGAGTGGATATCTAGATGCATGGTTTAGGTCATATACACAAAACGTAGGTATTCGAGAGACGGCTTTGCGGGAAATGGGAGGTTTTGTGCAGAGCAACGATATTGCCCGATACTCCCAAAGGGTGGGCTGCCCCTTACCTTTCGGGACCAGCACCACAACCGCTGTAGTCTGCTTATCTCCTAACTTACCCTTCTCCTTCATACAGTTAAATAACCTAACCATGAAATTTCCTATCAACGCCCAATGCTGCAAATAAAATTCCACTGGTAGACCATCAATACTCGGGGCTTTTCCCTTCCTTGTAAAGCAATCTCTATTTCCTCTGCAGTAATAACCCCACCCAAAGCCGTCCTATCACTATTACCTAAATTACACGTTGCATATGAACACACCCTGTCTAACTCCACGTCACCCACACCCCCACTTGCCCAGTACTTTTCATGCCACATATCCACATGTGCACTCATACCCTTCGTATTTCTTATCTCCTGCCCTGCTCTATAGACCCCCATCGTATCATTTACCCCGAATCTCGGGATAGCCGTCAGCACCTGCCTTTGCTTTTGATGTTGTAACACACACACGCTGACGATTTGTCCCCCCACAAAACTTCTTCTAGACATGCTTGCACCCTTACCGCTTGAAACCGATCATTTTGCAACGTTCGCAATCTCTTTTATGTCTACTATTTCGTCCATGGGAAAAACACCACCAACCATCCCCTGCCCATAACATCCTCTTAATCGATCCTCTAAATAATTTGCAAGCCCATATTTTAAATTTTTTATATGTTTACCCTCCCTCACATACTTTCTTATCATTTCTTTAGCCATATAATCCCACCATGTTACATTGTCATCCACCTCCTGAGCTTCCTTATAAAGCTCTTTCCACAGAATAGAAAAACCCTCCAAACCATCTTCATCCCTTAACACACTAATGTTCAATTTCCAATAAGTCCTATATATTTCTGCCATCTCCTCCCACCCTACTTCCACCACTACAGCCCTATGATCTGACATAGCCCCCTCAACGGTATTAAAAGATTTCAAGACAACCCCTTGAGAAAGATACACTCTAACCTCGCTGCATGTCCCCTCCTAACAAAAGTATGTTCTGTTTCCCACACCCCCCCCCCAAACGCATCACATAACCTAATGTCCCTCATCAAATCCCTGAGAGTTACAGACATATGTCCTGCCCCTTTTGGATCTACATCAGCCGCCCTAATAACGCAGTTCCAATCACCCCCCATTATTGCTATTCCGGAAGTGTACGCAAAAAATGGACAAGATCCTCGCACACAAAATCCTTCCTTACCTGTATGCTATTCTCCGCAGGCGCATACACACTCACAAAAGATACATGCTTACCCATCCACGACCCATCCACACGCAACACCCTCCCCCCTCCCCCCTCACTTCTCTGCAAAACAAATGGGCTCGTCTCCTTTATTAAATTACCCACACCACCTTTTTAACGGGTAGTTGGTAGGGTCATTATTTGATAACCTGCTACCTCTAACAAATTATGTTCCTGGAGGAACACAACATCCACTCTATATTTATTAAGAAGCATACTCAACCATTCTCTCTTTATTCTGCTACATAAGCCATTAACACCAAAGGTCTTTTAAATTTTCCACCCCTGCCTCTTCTCCTCACTCTTTTCACCACTAGAATTAGTATTTCTGTATGTTATCTTCTCAATACCTTCTTTCCCCTCTCCCTTCTTCCGATGTCTCCTATCATGACCACCCCCATCGCCACCTCTTCCCTCTCCTACCATCCCAGTCTGCTTCCCAGGCCTTGCGCTGGCATCAGGACCTCATCCGAGTCTGAATAGCTGCCCGTTTCCTTGTTACAATCGTTACAATCGTGTCCCCCATAACATGGTCTGGGGAAGCCTCACGGTGAACCTCAACATCCACCTTGCAATGATTTATTAATTCCATGGACTTCTCAGTCACATCATTAATCCCCAAATTCTCATATCGTTGACAAGCTAGAAGTGATAACTCTCCAGCTACTTCTTGCTCAGATGTAACGTTCTCCTCAGGCGGTGACAAGGTCTTCAAAACTTCCTCCAATTCTTCCTCTATTTCCAACACTTCCTCCCATAGTACCATCCCTGCAGAAGTCCCTGAAGGAGATTCTGGCACAGGGAATTGAGAGGGGGACTCACCCCCAGTCCTAAAAGCTTGCTCCACCATCTCACGCCACAAACGACCACGCCCTCCCTCAGGGGCTGCATCTTCTACCACAGATTCAGTCACGCGTCTTTTCTTCTCACATGCTGCAGCTATGTGGTCATACTCACCACATAGGCGACACGTTCGCCTTTTGTCCGAGATACAAAACCATGACCTGTGTCCTGAATTCTTGAAGATAAACGTAAGACGGTATGGGATGTCTCAATGTCATTTTAAGGTTAAAAGTGCCTTCTGGCAAACCTGCATAGGCGCCTGCTACCCACATACCATGCTGGGCAAAATGAACTGTCCCATATTTCTCAAAAACTTTTCTGATGTCAGCTTCATCCGCCTCAAAGGGGACGTTACGTAAATTAATCCAGGTATAATGCTTGGAAACATCACTCACTCTCACACGGTCAGCAGGAGTAACATCAAGACTCACATCCTGGAAACGATTAACCAACGATTCATATACCGTTGCAGGGAGCAGTTTCACGAAGATTCTATGCGCTTCATTTAAAGCCACTCCATATAATTCTCCATCTTGAATTCCATACGTCTCTCTGATGATCTTAGGTAAGAGAACCTGCGCTGAACTAGGCGAAATCGTCCCCCGGAGAAGCTCAATGCCAACAGTATTAATCCGGTGTCTATGACAAACTGCCATGTTGACAGCAGTAATTTTCCTGAGGTGTCAACAGAGGTGCAAACACCACCTCCTCACACCACCACCACTGACAGGCAACTGAGGAGCGTCTGCGCAGTAGATCCTCTCGGCCCGAGAGCGAAGAGGACAAATCAATCTAGTGGGAGTTAATAAAATCATGGCCATACCGGGTTAGGTTTCGTTGTCTCGGTGTAGCCTTAATATATCGTGATCAAGCATCACATTGTATGGTGCGTTTGCGTGCACAGTGACCCTTGAACTCCTTGTTTACCTTAGCATGGAAGTTGAAGTAACCCGCTGAACTGCTTAACTCGGGAAGGTAGCACGTGTCTTTGGTAAAAGGAAAAGTATTAAACTGGAGGTTCATTGCCGTAGCAGCAGTAATAAACCTGGTGGACTTGAATCACTTTTTGCTATCTCGATGGGTTATGTGTTCAACTAAGGTCAAACGAACAAGTATCCTAGCATTATTTTGATCCTGAGCCTGTCTGTTAGCTAGCTGCTGGTTATTACTTTATATCGGTTATTAGTCACAGAGTAGTGTTTTAAAACACTGAATGAACTGAATGTCTGGGCAAATTTGGTCAGTGGTTGGAAAATTATTAGCATGGAAAAAATAATAAAAAGAAACGGAATAAAAACAATTGAGGTAAAGTAAAGAAAATAAAAAGACCTCAAATAGAAATTTGTATATAGGCACCAACCTAATTTAGAAACCACCTAACCTAACCCAACCTACTAATTATATCATAGTTCAGTTTATATTTATTTAACATTACTTAAAATCAATGACATAATTTTTTTAGCTATATTTGTTTGCTTTTGCTCCAGCTTTGACACATTCTTTGAGAATCTTAACCATCTTGTTCCTTCAATACAGTTAGTTCAACGTTGAATGGGAAACAAACAACCAATTTCCATTCATTGATGTTCTCATCACCAGAAATAACGACCAAATTGACTTCTCAGCCAACATCAAACCAGGTCACACTGCTAACATTACTATAGTCACCATTCACCCTAGGTTAAGACCACCATCTCAAGCCTGGATGGTCTTCTCAATGCACGGTCTTCTCAATGAATCATTTTCTCAATGGATGGTCTTCTCAATGATTGGTCTTCTCAATGAATCATTTTCTCAATGGATGGCTTTCTTAATGATTGGTCTTCTGAATGGATGGTCTTCTGAATGAATGAACTTACCAATTACTGGTCTTCTCAATTACTGGTCTTCTCAATTACTGGTCTTCTCAATTACTGGTCTTCTCACTGGCTGGTCTTCTCATTGGATGGTCTTCTTTGTGGATTTTCTTCTCATTGGATGGTCTACTCAATGGATGGTTTCCTGCCATGACTCTGCTTCTTAAGGGACTGTCTTCTCCATGACTGTTCTTGCTAAGGGACGGTCTTTTCCATTACTTTTCTTCTCAAGGGACGGTTTACTCCATGACTCTTCTCCTCAAGGGACGGTTTACTCCATGACTCTTCTTCTCAAGGGACGGTTTACTCCATGACTCTTCTCCTCAAGGGACGGTTTACTCCATGACTCTTCTTCTCAAGGGACGGTTTACTCCATGACTCTTCTTCTCAAAAGACTGTCTACTAGATGAAAAGTGTTCCCAGTGGCTGAACTTGATAATGTTGTTTCTCAGAGTACATTCTTCCTAGTGTACTCTCAAATTTATTGATGATTATTATAATGAACTTTCATCGCAATGGAATGTCATCTCAGTAGATATTTATCCTAATGTATTTTTATCCTAAAGAACTTTATTCTTAGTTGATCTAAACTATTTCCATTTAATCATCATCAGCTTTACCAAAGAATTAATAATGTTCTGGGTTGTCCATAATATTTTGAGCACGCGACTACTATATATTTAACTTTAAGAGCTCTTAAGGTTGTGAGCGTTTACCAAAGACATATGAGTCTGCGGGACGTCGTGTGGCCGGGCAGCTGTCACTTCTGTGATTAATGGTTGAATTTAGAGCAGGTGGAGAGAGGGAGTCTGACACTGAACTTAAAAGCCTCCACTCGTCATTTTACGTTGGTGAATTCCACAGCAATATATCATTTATATAATGAAATCATACATCACCATATTAAAAAAAATATTATGAAGAGCTACTTGCGCTTTAAGAGAACTTCAAAGACAATAATAAAGTCAGTGGCCCATTAAGAGCTCTTCGAAGTAGCCAGTAAAGTGACTAATACGTCTATTTCATATGGTTCTAAAATAAACTGTCATCACCATAGGTGTATGTATATCTTACCGCTAGCACTCTGGTACCAGTTAACTGCTAGATGTGACTAGCCACTGATATACCAGTTTTCTGCTAGATGTACAGCGGTGGAAGGTGCAAGGATATTGTAATTTATAAACAAATACGAGTAATACAAATAAGAATAACCTAGTAACTACCCTGGTGTGGAATGGAAACCTGTTAATTTTCACTCTCTGAGGGTTATTTGTGTGTGTTCTTTCTGTGGCATTAACACCTAAGATTACAGGTACAACTTGCTACTCTTGCTTATACTCAATTCACACTATGCATGCTGCAATATAGCTTCCTAAATCAGTCACTAATTACCACAGGTGGTGCAGAAATTTATCTTGGTAAAAAGATTCAGAAATGAAAATCATTATTTATTATTATTATTATTTATTATTATTATTATTATTATTATTATTATTATTATTATTATTACTATTATTATTACTATTATTCCTCATCAAGGGGGGCTCCTTGGCGCAGTGAAGAGGCTCTTGGTCTGAAGAATTAGACCTATTGGTCTCCTTCCTCAGACCGAACCTAATTACCCCCCAATCCCCTCTTCCCTATCCCATCCTCCCCATCCTCCCCTTTTTCCTTTCCTTCTCCTCCTCCCCACCCCTCCCTTTTGCCCTTCCTTTTTGGCCTTTGGGATTTTTTCCCACAGGCACGCTAGTTCCTAGGTAGTGGAAAGGGTACCAGGGTCCATCCCATTCCGTTGAGGTGTTGAGGTTCTTGGTTGTGGCGTAGTTTGCCGTGGAATCTGGATCGCCTGGGGATGTCCCGATCCCTCTCTGGTATCCCGGAGAGTGGCTTTGGGTGTCTTTCGGGCGACGGGTGTATCTCTGGAAGCCACCTTTCGGATTCCGGGGGTGGTGGCCGAAGGAGGTATGCTTTGTGGCAGATATCCGACCGCCCTCTCTTTTGTCCACCAAGGTAGCTCGGCAGATGTGAGGTTGCTATCCCGGATTGCTGGTTTACATGGCACGGGTTCCATGCTGCATCTACGCTACTTGCGGTGCTGAGGTCCTCTTGGGCACGGAGGGAGATTTCTGGCCCTTTCATTCCTCCTAGGAACTATCCCTCCCCGGTCCCCCCCTTTTTTTTTTCTTTTTTTTTTTCTTTTCTTCTTTCTTTTTTTTCTTAAAAACAAAAAGAAAGAAATAACCTAACCATGGAGAACCCAATCCATGAACCTGGTACCCCTGGGCCCCTTCTTGATACCGCACCCCGTTCTGACCCTGCCTCGTCTTTGGACCACTCTTCGGACACTCCTCATGCCTCTGTACCTCTTGCCGGTGCTGTTTCCTCACCTGCTTCAGGTACTGAGGTCTCGACTGACTCCTTTGGTTTATCTGATATCAGCTCTCCTTTGACTATGCTTCTGGCCTCTCCCTCTTCGAATCGTCGGCCCGTTCCACATCGGACCAACTCTGGTCCCATGCCTAAATGCCAACAACAATTACCTGCTGATGATACTTCTCCACCTTCTCATTCTTCTCAGAAAAGATCGACACATCCTGTACTCCCTTTCCATGCTCAGTTTCAGACTGCACAATGGACTAAATTCTTCACTTTACGACTGACTTCCTCTACCGCCTATCTTTCCAACCACAGCATTGGCAAGGCACTTCTATGCCATACTGGTAAAGATATTTCTTTTCATGCTCTTAAGAGCTGTACGCGCATCATCACAGTACAGAATGCTACCCAAGCTCATGATCTTTCTCTTCTTTCCCATATAGATATTGTTTCTGTCACTATTGAAAAACATCATTCCCTCAATTCTTGTAGTGGTACCGTCATTCTGCCCCATGCCATAGTTCAACAAAATTTCCAGACATGTGGCAATGACATTCTTGAACAGCTGGAACTCCAAGATCTCCTAATCCTCAAGGTAGACACTTATGTTCTTCCTGCCTACGGGCAGAGATGATACCCTAGCAATGTGGCTCGTTTAGCTTTTGACAGCCGTGAACTCCCATCCTCAGTTTAAGTAGCAGGACATCGGTTACAAGTTCGAAAGGTGATCCCTACACCACAACAGTGTAGAAATTGCTGGCGATTTGGCCATCCAGTGAAATATTGCAGATCCATAGCTGAATGCCCAGTCTGTGGTGCCGATGGCCATTCTAATACGTCTTGCAATCGACCTCCCTCTTGCCTTAATTGTCATGAGGCTCACCCTTCGTACTGTCACCGTTGCCAAGTCTACTTAAATGAGCGGGAAATCCATTACCTCAAAGAGGCAGAAGGTCTCCCTTATGCCATGGCAGTTTCTCATCTCCACCTCAAAGGGAGACTACCTCGTGTTTCTTATTCCCGTGTTTCAAAATGTCCCCCTACTTCTGGGGTCCCATCTTCTGCAGCGTCCTCACAAACCTCGGTATCGACGAGACCTCGTACGACACCTCCTCCCAATCGTCCCTCTACTTCTCAGAAGTCAAAAAAAGGTCCTTTAATCCCTCCTTCCCCCCTTCCACCTCCTCATTTTGCCTTCCCTGTCTCTGTACCGGGTTCTTCCCCTTTCACTGGCTCTGTTACAAGTGTAGAGGTTCACCCTCCTCCTCGTACTATACCTACCTCCCCTGTTCCCTCCCAAGTTTCTTCCTTTTCTGCCACTTCCCAGGTTTCTGCTTCTTCTGTCCCCTTTCACTCTTCTCCAGTTCTCTCCATCCTTTCGCCCCCCCCCTACCTTGGTATAGTCCATTACAGTTCCAATCTTTACTCATCCTCCCCTACCATCTCCAATATTGTCTCCCATTTGACGTCTCTGAATTCTGAAACACTTGAAGCAATATCTGAATATATTGCAGAGACCAAACCATCAATAGACACTGATCCACCCTCTGTTCCTTCTCTCTCCTCTCCTCCATCTGCGCAACTCCTTTCTTCACAGCGCATCGTTCCTTCGCTGCTTGAACGTTTTCCACTGCCTCCGCATGTAGACTTTTCTAACCCCTCTAGTCCATAGGAACCCTTGCCAGTGGATTTCAAGTATCTTTATCATTGCCAATCATGGCCTATTTACAGTGGAATATATGTGGCCTCAGGGGTAATCGGGGTGAGCTTCAGATGTTACTCTCCCAGTTTTCCCCTGTTGGTGTTTGCTTACAGGAACCAAAATTACACTCTGCTGTTATCTCTCTCATCTCAGGCTATAATTTATTGTATTCTTCAGATCCTTTTCCTGATGGGACCTTTAATGAAAGTGCCCTTCTTCTATGCACTGTTATTCCGTACCATCAGCTATTTGTTCGTACTTCGCTGCATTACACAGCAGCCCGTATCCACTTGCATAGGTGGTATATGCTCTGTTCTTTATATCTCTCTCCTTCTCGGCCATTATCTATTCCAGATATTGCCTTTCTTGTTTCGTCATTACCACCACCGATTCTGTTACTTGGCGATTTTAATGCCCATCATTTCCTCTGGGGGGGTCTCACTGTGATTCCCGTGCCATTCAGTTAGAGGCTTTTCTTGCCACCCACCCCCTCCATGTTTTAAATACAGGTACTCACACCCATTTTGATCCTCGGACTCACACTCTCTCTTGCATCGATCTCTCAGTCTGCTCTTCCTCTGTGGCATTAGACATCACCTGGTCTGTTCTCCCGGATTTACATGACAGCGATCATTTCCCAATCATTCTTACTTATTCACCACCTCTTCCTATCCCACGCTGGCAATTTGATCAGGCAAATTGGAACCTTTACTCACAACTAACTGTTTTTAGTGAGGTTCCTTCTTCGTCCTCCATTGATGAGCTTTTACACCTCTTCTCGCCCTCTGTTTTAACCGCAGCTTCTCATTCTATACCCTAAACTTCGGGCAGGCATTCTCAGAAATGCGTGCCTTGGTGGTCTCCTGCTTGTGGTCGTGCAGTACGTTTGAAACGCGCTGCATGGGGCAGGTACCTTCTTCTTCTTCTTCTGATGACCAGAGCTTTGGTAAGATGGGTAAGGAAGAAGGATGGGTAAGGATGGAAATATTGGAAAAGGGTGGGAGGGGGTTGGGAGAGGTAGGATATAAAAGGTAAGTGGCCCAACCACTTTGGTGCAAATTAAAAAGTGTATGTGATTTAATAAGATATTCTTTAAGAGGTATAATACTAACCCATCAGAGTCACATAGATATAATAGGTATATAACTACATGACTCTGAATTGGTAGTAATTATACAAGTTGCAATTGCATTTTTTTTTTTTTTTTTTTTTTGTTTTTTTTTTTTTTTTTCCGCAGTTGCACAACAGATATTTATACGACAGGAAAGGCAATGATTTTCTGGCCAGTTTATAAGTTCGTGACAATAGCTTCTTAATGGTGGTGTCCAACAATAGTCAATAGCATAATTTTACATTAGAAAGTTATTTAAGATGTCTCCCTAATTGGGGGCGATGATTTTCTCAGTATACATAGAAGGGTTCTGGTGGTATCCAATCTTCTTCGTCAGGTAAGTTACTCAAAATCATGGGTCGAGGGTAATCATCTTTATGAATAAAACGACGAACCCTCTGTGGGAGAGTCATTCTTTGAGTCCTGTGAGGCGGAGTATTGATGGTGTAATCGGTGGTATTTATCACTTGTATAGGATGTTCTCTATCTGGCATGTATAGTTCTTGCATTGTATAAAGTTGTTTCTTTTTTAGTGTCAATGCGTACATTTATGGCAGTAATGTCTTGCTGTGTGTGTAAATCTGCCATTTTAACTCTGTCTCTCCTCCTGGTATCGGTAATAAAGCGAAGAGCTCTATTCTGGACCCTTTGTAACCGTAGCATGTTGGTCTTTGTTGTTAATGACATTGGGACACAAGGGTATTCAAGTATAGGTCTTATTATCATTTTATACAGATGTTTTTTGACATGTTGAGGGGCTTGATTGAATCGAAAGAGTCTGCTAAGACCGGCTTTGGCTGTGTTGATCTTTTTAGTTACATGAGATGTTGAGTGGAGCAGCCTGTCTATTTCATATCCCAAGATCTTGTTAGGGTTTTTAATGGCTACAGGTGTACCTCTGATGGAGATACCCCCTTTATCTTCGATGGTTGATGCAAAACATCCTATCGTGCTAACAAGGACATTGTCAGGATTAGTCATAATTCTCCATTTCTTCTCCCAATTAGATGTTCGACGAAGTTCAATATTCATTTTTTCTATGACTCTCTCATACTTGTATTTTCCTGTTACTGGAGTTGATGAGACGACATGAATAACATCATCTGCAAACTGTCACAATTGTCATTAAACTCTGGTTGAGGAAGGTCATTCACATAAATGTTAAACAGAAGCGGACTGAGACAAGAACCTTGTGGGACACCAGCCGTCGGTATAAAAGGTTCTGTCGACTTGCCATGAAAGGTGGGAATGATTTTTCTTTGAGTTAAGAAATTATAAATTACTCTGAGAAAAGTCCAGTTATGGTCTGGTAGGTCAATGAGTTTGTATATAAGGCCATCATGCCATAAGCTATCAAAAGCTATATGAACATCTCTGGTGGCAATTAAGGCAAGATTGCCCTGCTGTTTTAGACTTGCTACAGTGTCAAAAATAACATTTATTGCATGATTGGTACCTCTATGTGTTCTAAAGCCAAATTGTTTTTCAGTAAACAAGTGATTAAGCTCCATATAGTAATTCAATCTGTTGGAAATGACTTTCTCAAGAACTTTTCCAGTGACTTCAAGTAAAGATATAGGTCTATAGTTCCCAGGTTGGTGGATATCTTTATTGGGCTTAGCAAGAAAGATCATTCTAGCAGTCTTAAAAACAACCGGAAAATGTCCTGAGGCCAAGATGGCATTAAAGATATTTACCAAGGACTGTTTGCAATTTCTAGGTAGGTACTTTATTTGTTTCATTGTTATTCCAGAGAGGCCAGGGGCTCTATTTCTCATTCTTCCAATAACCTGACTTATCTCTAGTAATGTAATAGGTCTAGTAAGCGGGTGGGTATCTTCAAGAGTTGAAGTATCGATGGTAGGTAGTGGTTGTAGATCATCCAAGTTCTCATCTCTCCATTCATTTACTAACTGATAATGATTATTATTAAATTGACGACTGTTATTGTGAGAGAGAATTTTCTCCCATACATCACCCATCAAATTAGCCTGGTCCTGTGGATCGTCAAGTTTAATTTCAACATCTTCATCATCCTCATCAGTGAAGGTATGAACTAGGTAGTTAGGAGCCTTGTGCTTTGCCCCTAAAAGTTGTCGGATCTTACTCCAAAATTTTGCTGGTTCACGTTTATATTGATTAGCTTGAAGAACTAGAAATTTCCATATGTCTCGTTTGTGTTGACTAATCATGTTAATTAATTCGTGCCTTAATCGGTGCAGTGTAGCTGCTGGTGGTTGTCGCGTTTGAAGATGCCTTCGACATTCTGCTTGATAATTTCTTAAAGTGTCTCTAATTTCTCTAGTAGGTTTGTATTGTTGGTATATCTTTGTGGAAGCTAATTGGCAAGTTGCATTGGTAGCTTCAATTATTCGATTGTGCAGGGACCTGATTGCATCATCAATTGCACTGGAAGGTAGATTTTCCAAAGACACAATTTCATCTTCACCCAGATATGCCCTGAAGGGGTCAAATCCTAGGGTGTTAAGATTGGGTTTAGGAGTTACAGGTATTCTAAATGGAGAAGTTTGTAGTTGTATTATAACAGGGATATGGTCAGATCCTACATTTCCACCAGGAGATATACGACAGTGAAAGATGTCACAGTCTCTGTTTGTCAGTACAATATCTGGTGTTCCTGGATGAGGTCCGATGTACGATTTGAAGAATGGGCCTTGAAATGACAAGTTTCTAGCTGTCATGATATTAAAGAGTTGTTTTCCTTTTAAGTCACCCAGTGGAATACCAGCTCCACAGTTAAAGAGGGCAGGGTGATGAGCATTAAAATCTCCAGCTAGTATTGTTGGAATATTTCTGCTTAATATCCTATGTAGAGGAATTGACTCTATATATGGCTGTCTCGGGGGAAAATATCCAGTTCCTATTACTAGTTGTCCATGCGACGTTGTTAGTTCTATTGCAAGAATGTTATCTTCATCCACATGAATATTTTTAAATGTATATCCTAATTTAACCAAGATGGCTACACCACTAAACGGTCCTCTCGATTTTTCAACAGTACAGTATCCACGTAATTTAATATGTTAATCAACTCTTGCAGCTGTCTCGTTCAAAAGTATAACATCGGGATTATAGTTATGTAGTTCAACCTCAAGAAGGTAACGGTTATTAAAGAAATGTTTAACATTAAGTTGGAAGATTGTAATCCCCATTATTTCTTATTCTTCGATCGTACACTGCGTTCTGAACGCCTGCAAGTAATGTCATGTGTTGTATCTACACTATTCCTGCTGGACTCGTCAAGGGGAGGAGAGAACTTTTGCGTGGATGCTTGTGTATTAAAAATGCCATCATCTTCACTAGAGGCAGTAATATTAACAGACTCATTAGAATCGTTAGAGTCGTTAGAATCGTTAGAGTCGTTAGAGTCATCATCATAAAACTGAGGTATGCTATTCTCAGTTTCAGGAAGCAGAGGCTCGTGAGAGTTAATGGGAGACTGTGTAGGCTCCAAGTGAATATTAGATAGGCAAGGTGAGTTACCTTGGGAAAGTTCCTGTTCAACAGGTTCAGCTACAATAGCGAGAGAGTAGGCACCACTTTCTGGGGCATTGTTATGTTCTGGTGTTGACTTATCGGGTTGAGAGGAGTTGACAACCTGAGTTTGCGAGGAGGACGATCCCTGGGCCAGGGATGACTTAGGCTTCTTTTTAGGTGTAGAGTATGGTACATACTTCTTGTTATGAGAAGGCTGGGTCATAATGGCCTTCACATTTTCAGGGATAATGATGGGAGTAATCCCATTAGCCATTAACAGATCATTTAAAACACGAGAGCAGAGTTGAATATCACCACCTGCTGTGTCTTTGGCCACCAAGTACATTAGTTGTGCTCTCGTTATATCCCCGTCTGTGGATACCTGAGACACATGAGATGCGACTGAACCTTGTTGTTGTGTCTGTTGTAAGTGAGGGTTAGATTGGGGCTCTCCAAGAGGGGCAGAATTCCAAACATTGGAACCATTGGTAGAGACCTGAGGAGTCCCACTTGATCCAGGCAGAGCTGGGAAGGAAGTTTGGGACATGGTTGGCGGTGCCTGGGGAGTGGTCTTCTTAGAAGTGGATAGTTTCTTGGCGTCAAGAATTTTCTGCATTTCCTTTTTTCTTTCAGGACAAATAGCAGAAACAGCATGATGTTTTCCATTACAGAGGACACATTTAGGTGAATTTTTATTGGTACAATCACGATAGGAATGTTGGCCAGAGCAAATGCTACAAATTTGCCCTTGTGTACTGCATTTGTTGTTGTTATGACCAAAGGCATAACACTTGAAACATTGTGTCACACTGACAAAACGTTCCATAGAAATTTGGTCAGATGTGCATCTGGTACTGAAACATTTGAAGCCATTTTGACACGCAAGTTTGGCCTCCTCAGGTGTCTCGAGTATTAATTTTAAAGTTACCTTATTGTTGTTGTGATTCGAGAATTTGTGTGCTTCTACAGCCCTAAGGTCAGAATTCTCGGCATTAATGTTATCAACAATTTCATTAACAGTGCTGTGTTTCATAAAACTGTTGATTCTGGCCACAAACACAGTCCTCTGAGCTTGATAGCTGTCAGGTGCAATTGGGATAACACCAGAAGTCCTCAGTTTATCCAAGACATCATGCTTTAGGAGTTGAAGTAACTCTTCTTCCGAAGAGAGGAGAAGTACTGCTCCAGCGTGGGTTTTAAAAACATCCACTGGAGCAACAGTTGAGTTAGAGCAAATACAATTGAGAATGTCTTTCATGGACATTTGATTTCCATCAATGCGTAATCTTACACGAATCCTCGCCATGATGCCTAGGAAGGAGCATCTGGCAGAGGAGTTGCTTAACAAAAAGGTATCTTTCCTTAATGTTAGCCTAACATCCTATTTCAGCTGACTTATGAAGGTCAGCTCCTAAGATAGCCTACCCTCGAGTAGTGAGGGGAAAGGGCCCAAGGCAAAGATCGGCTGGATTTTAAAAAACCACACGGGCTACCAGATGGTCAAAATGCCTTGTGTTAACTCGCCAAAGCGAAGTTGCCGAAAAATAAGAAGATAGGACAGTCAGAAGGATAGCAATGTATGTAGTGTGTTAAGTGTGTGGGCCAGTGTTGATGTATGGGTGGGGGGAGGATGGGGAAGGATGGGGGGATGGGGATGAGAGGGGTGAACAAGCAAGCAAGTCACCGCCTTACCCTCTTGATGGGATGGGGCTCGAAGTGACTGCAAGCAAGTCTCCTCTCAGCTCTGGTGGAGAACTACTCAGGATAACCCAAGTAAATTCTCGAGCAACAGTGTTCAGAGTTGCTCAGCTTAAGAGCGGGAACGACGACGTCTTCTCTCCACGGTGGCTGGGCTGGAACCTCCTTGTATTTTCTTGTCTTGTCTGTCTGTATTCGGCAGGTACCGGTACAATAGAACCACGGAGAGACTTCTTGATTTTAAGCAGAAGCGTGCGATCGCTTGCCGTGTCATCCATGACGTTAAACGCACTTGCTGGCGAGATTATGTCTCCACCATCACCTCTGCTTCCTCTATGAGTGCAGTCTGGAAAAAGATACGAAAACTGAGTGGTAAATATTCTCCTGACCCAGCTCCTGTTCTGAAGGTTGCCGGTGTTGATATAGCAAACCCAGTAGATGTTGCCAATGAAATTGGCAGTCATCTGGTCCATATTTCTCAGGGGCTCCGTCTATGCCCCTCGTTTCTTTCCTCAAAGTCTGCCAGAGAGTTAGCACCCTTGGATTTTTCTTCTCTCAGAGAAGAACAGTATAATGTGCCTTTTACACTTCAAGAACTGGAGGCAACACTCTCAGCTTGCCGATCATCGGCAGCTGGGCCCGACGACATTCATATTCGTATGCTACAACATTTACATCAGTCAGCCCTTGCAGTCCTATTACGCCTTTACAATCTTATTTGGTCACAAGGAGTTCTTCTACAGCTGTGGAAATCTGTCATTGTTCTCCCTTTCCGCAAACCAGGCACTAAGGGACATGAAGCCTCCCACTATCGTCCCATTGCTCTTACCAGTGCAGTTTGCAAAGTGATGGAACGCCTGGTAAATAGACGTTTAGTGTGGTATTTAGAGACACACAACAGTCTCTCCACTCGTCAATATGGCTTTCGTAAGGGACGTTCTACCATAAACCCCTTGGATACGTATGTTCGTAATGCCTTTGCAAATAACCACTCAGTTATTGCCATATTTTTTGACCTTGAGAAGGCATATGACACAACTTGGAGGTATAATATTTTGGCCCAGCCCACTCCTTAGACCTCCGAGGCAATCTACCATCTTTCCTTAAGAACTTTTTAACTGATAGACATTTCCGTGTTCGGGTTAATAATGTGCTCTCCCCGGACTTTATCCAAGCTGAAGGTGTCTCCCAGGGATGTGTTCTAATCACAATACTTTTTCTCCTTGCCATTAATGATTTGGCCTCTAGTCTTCCATCAAATATTTGGTCATCACTCTATGTTGATGACTTCGCTATTGCCTGTGCAGGCACTGACTGTCACCTCATTACAGTTTCTCTCCAGCATGCGGTCGACCGTGTTTCCAATTGGGCCACCACACATGGGTTTAAATTTTCCAGCACTAAAACTCACCAAATTACTTTCACTAGACGCTCTGTCATCTCCGATCATCCTTTGTACCTCTATGGCTCCCGTATCCCTGAACGTGATATAGTCAAGTTTCTGGGCCTCCTCTTTGACTGTAGGTTATCCTGGAAACCTCACATTACCTCTCTGAAGGCAACTTGTCACAGCCGGCTGAACATTCTTAAAACCCTTGCTCATCTTTCATGGGGAGCTGATTGTCAAACTCTCCTTCGCCTACATTCCACCCTCATTTTATCGAAACTTGATTATGGTGACCAGATCTATTCAGCGGCATCTCCTGCTACTCTCTCTAGCCTTAACCCCATTCATCACCAAGGATTACGTTTATGCCTTGGTGCTTTTCGCTCTTCCCTTGTTGAAAGCCTCTATGCAGAAGCGAACGTTCCATCCTTATCCGATCGTCGTGATGCCCATTGCCTTCGCTACTATGTACGCTCTCATGATCTCCGCAATCCTTCCATTTATGGAATGGTCACTGATATTAGTAGACATTCTTTATTTGTTTGCCGCCCCTGTTTACTCCATCCCTTCTCTCTTCACCTTCATTCGCTCTTGTCTTCTCTTCAATTACCACCTTTCTATGTTCATGTAGCATCTCACTTTTCCCTACCCCCCTGGGAAGTTCCAGCTGTTCGAGTCTGTTCTTTCTCTCTCCCTTGCTCGAAAGCCCAACTGTCTACGGTCGCTTCCCGCTCTCTTTTTCTTGACCACTTCCACTCTCCTTCTCATGTGATTGCTGTGTACACAGATGGCTCTAAGTCTTCTGACGGCATAGGATTCGCAGCAGTGTTTCCGGACAGCGTTGTACGAGGGTATTTACTATCTTCGGCTAGTATTTTTACTGCTGAATTGTATGCCATCCTTGCAGCACTTATCCGTATTGCATCTATGCCTGTGTCATCATTTGTGGTTGTCTCAGACTCCCTTAGTGCTTTACGGGCTATACAGAAATTTGATGCACCTCAACCCTTAGTCCTCCGTATCCAACTTTGGCTACGCCGCATCTTTACCAAGCATAAAGATATTGTTTTTTGTTGGGTCCCTAGTCATGTTGACGTACAGGGCAATGAGCAGGCAGACACTGCTGCGCAGTCAGCAGTACATGACCTACCAGTTTCATATAAAGGTATTCCATTTATGGACTATTTTGCTGCAATATCTTCCCACCTTCACACCTGTTGGCAACAACGTTGGTCTACTATGCTCGGTAACAAACTTCAATCTATTAAACCGAGTATAGGTTACTGGCAGTCTTCTTATGACCAGTGTCGAGGATGGGAGACTACTCTCTCCCATCTTTGCATTGGCCATACTCGTCTTACTCATGGATATCCCATGGAGAGGCACCCTGCTCCTCTCTGTGAGAATTGCCAAGCTCCATTATCAGTCAGCCACATTCTGTTGGACTGCCCACTTTGTCAACGAGCACGCAGAATTTACCTCCGTCGTCTTCGCTCCGCTGCTCTCTCTTTACCTTCCCTTCTCGCTGATGGACCCACCTTTCATCCGGACTCTCTCATTGATTTTTTGACAACAACTGACTTACTTCACAAATTCTGATACCTTCAGCCCTTTCTACCTCAATCTCTTGCTACCCTCTACCCCCGTACTATCCCCTGCCCCGCTGTTTTCTGTAACCTACTGATCATCCCTCCCCCCTTCTGCCGCCCAATACCCTCGCTTCCTTCCCTACCCTGCAGCGCTGTATAGCCCTTGTGGCTTAGCGCTTCTCTTTGATTATAATAATAATAATATTACTATTATTATTATTATTATTATTATTATTGTCAATCTCATTTGCTTTGAATATAAGCAATGTAACATCCACAAGCCATCATTAATATTATTGTAAAAAAGTGTTAATTATTTAATTGGAAAGAATTGATAATTCGAATAATCGCTGTTGTCGAGGTTCCTTTGTTAGATTGTTCTAAAGTGTTTAATTTTAATATTTTATTTATCCTAAAATAACTTGAACTAGTTCATTATTCTGTATCTGGCTAATATTCTTGTTTTATTGTATATTTTAACTAATAATAGTATTAATTAACGACAGATAATAAATTAGCATAAGGCAGTGTTAAGAAGTTTAGAAGAATGTTGTTATAATAAGTGGTGTGTCAAGTTATAAATGTGAAGGATAAGTGAGAGCCAAAGCTTGAAAACACAGACAACAGCCTCTCCCTCTGCGTTAATGAGCTGTTTTCCATTTTTTCTATTAGTAAGCTGTTAACAGGCGACCTTATATGTTAATGTGTGCATCTCCTTTAAGATTCATATTTCTGTTGTGAAAGGCGTTATTAAAGATTAGAATGTAAGAATAGCTAATTTTGGGGAGCTAGAACCAAGCCGGCACATTTCCGTCATTCCATGATTTTTTTTATTGACACATCGGCGTTTACACTACAGTTATAAAACTTCAACATTAACACTCCTTTTGCGGAGTGCAGACACTGTACTTCCCATCTCCAGGACTCAAGTCCGGTCTGCCGGTTTCCCTGAATCCCTTCATAAATGTTACCTTGCTCACACTCCAACAGCACGTAAAGTCATAAAAACATTTGTCTCCATTCGCTCCTATCTAACACGCTCACGCACGCTTGCTCGAAGTCCAAGTCCAGTCCAAGTCCCTCGCACACAAAACCTCCTTTACCCCCTCCCTCCAACCTTTCCTAGGCCGACCAGTACCCCTTCTTCCCTCCACTACAGATGTACACACTTGTCACCACTTGCTCCAATAATAGCAAGAAGTAGCAGCTTCTATTAAAGAAATTGAGGTAATTACCTTATAACTCCTAGCTCCCATTTTTCTTCCTTTACTCCAGCTTCAGCTCAGGAAAGTGTAATCATTATAGTGTTGCTCGATGGCCTCATAATCCCAGGTCACTTCATTTCAATTGTGGCAGCGGTTGGATTAAAATTTTCAGGTATTATAAGATACATATTTGGCATAGAGTTCTAAATACACTGAGGAGACCAAATTATATGGATAAGAAAAGTAACGAACCATGTCACGTAAGGAAAAGTGATGTTGAAAAACTTTCTGAAAACTGAAGAGAGAACAAAGAAGATCCCAGTGAAAAGAACTGATACCTTATCTTGAAGGAAAATCTGTCCAAAAGAAAGTACTCTGACACAAATTTATTAGCTTGCTTTGAAGTATTAGATGGTGTCATATATGAAGTATTAGATGGTGTCATATGTATGGGAAGAGAAGAATTTAAATGTCATTCAATTTCTACTGTTCCAAATTCCATGACTTAGGAAGCTGTAGGTGACAATTTAATAACCAAGACTGTCTGAAAAGCCTAACAACATTTTATTGGCCAGGAATGTGGCATACCTGGAGTCTACCTGGAGGTTATTCCGGGATCAACGCCCCCGCGGCCCGGTCCACGACCAGGCATGACACTAAATTCATTACCACGTCCTCACAACTTGGCAGTTAATCCTCATTGGACAGATCCTTTTACAATGGCATGACATGATAAAAAATATAATTGTTTCCACGAGCTCCCATAACGCCTGCTTCCACACACTAGCATTGTTTTTAAACTATGCACACCCACCCGTTTTCTCTGATGTAGGCCTAACCCAGCCTATTGGGAAAATTTATGTCTTCAGCAGTCTCGCAAATTTCTGTGATCGGAAGTTTAGGAGAAAATAGTGAAGGAGTAAAGAGAATATATTATTTCTTCATCTTTCGCCCATAAATGTATTTTTCCAGACTGGGGAGATATTTAATAAAGCTCCCCAACCCCTTAATTAATTGTTTTTGTATTTAAGGTAAGTTTATAAAAGGCTTCAAAAGGGTATTAATTTACATTATTATTTATATATAATAGCTTTGAGATATTTTCACCCTTTACCTCTACTTTTAGCATAGTGATCCTTATGTATAGGCAATATAAGCAATAAACTATTATTAATATTAATGCTAATTATCTGGAAAATATTAATTTTTAAAGATTCACGCTTGTCGAGTTTCTTTTGTGCAGCATGTTTCAATGTGTTTTCTCCGCTTTTTGTGTTTAACCTTAAATAGTGTTCTGTGTTTTTTTTAAATTTAATAATATTAAATATTTTAATATTTTATAATATTAATTTTAGTTTACTGTAATAAATGATGAAAACAAAGAGTGAAAAACAACAAACTGATTTAAGCCAGTGTCAAGAATTATGGAGTGAGTTGAGGAGTACTGAGCCAAGTTTTAAATTCTTGATGGGAGACAGAGACGACCTGATAAACAAAGACGATCACCTCTTATCCTTTACTCTTCTGAGCTGTTTACTGCAAAAAATTTTATTTCCATTACAGTAGAGTCCAGCAGCGGCAGGGTACGCCGGAGGAAATGCCAGCTATCTGCTAAATGACCCGCTATCCTCACATTGCTACCCTTGTTGGAGTCACAGTACTACCAGAAATTTGGATAAGTATAAAAATTAGATAAATTGGCAATAATATGGCATAATTTTTTAATAATTATAATCATGGAGAGCGCTAAACCAGTAGGATTATACAGCGCATGTGGGGGGATGGAAGGTATTCAGGTTCAATTCAGGGAACCGGAGCACAGATCCAATTCCCTAGATCAAGAGCCCTTCACCAACGTCAAGGAACCTCCCTTGATGGGTAATATGGCATAAAGATGCAATACCCCTATCAATGGGATGATCTCTCGGAAGGAGCAGGTAAGCACCTCTGGAGTGGTTGGACTGTGACATGGTCTGATGAGAGACGATACAGTATCAACTGATGTTATTTCACAGTTTACTACAGAGCAGGTATTGAGGGATTGAGTTGAAGAAGTAAAACCAATTTTTGTATGATTTCTATTACATTTTGAATGTTTCCGTTGGAATTTTATGCAATAATCTAATTGAGTGACCCATATATATCCATATATGACCCTGTGTCCTTTTATGGTTCACAAAGTAATAGTGGTAGAAATACTATCAAAATGTTTAGTATAAAGAACAGAGGTAGAATTAGTGTGACATTTTATTGTGGCAACAATTCGTTCTCCAAGAGCTCCTGCAGAGCGAAACGTTGCCACAATAAAATAACACTTTAATTAAGAAGAACAGGGAATATAAATACAGAAATTCAAGGATTAAATGGACTAAAATTAGGGTCTGATCCGATAACTGGGTTATAATAAGTGTGTATGAAACTGGAAAAGAGAGAAGTGTAGAGGAGAGAGAGAGATTTTGGGAAATGTTAAGTGAGTGTTTAGGAACTTTTGAACCAACTGAGAAAGAAATTGAGGTAGAGGACCTAAATGCTAGAGTGGGAGAAATGGTTACAGAGGGTGTAGTACGTAAGTTTGGGGTGCCAGGTGTAAATGAAATTGGAGACTTTTGATTGAATTTTGTATAGAAAGGGGTTTGGTAATAGGTAATACATATTTTAAGAAAAAATAAAATCAATAATTATACAAGATATAATATAGGGCGTAATGACAGTAGTTTGTTGGACTATGTATTAGTAGATAAAATACTGATGGGTAGACTTCAGGATGTGCATGTTTATAGAGGGGCCACAGATATATCAGATCATTCTTTAGTTATGGCTACTGTGGGATTAAAAGGTAGATGAGATAGAAGGAGAATGGAATCAGCGAGTAAGAGAGAGGTCAAGGTATACAAACTTAGGAGGCGGCAGTTAGGGTAAGATATAAACAACTATTGGAAAAAAGATGGGCTAGTGAAGTTAAAGATGTATGGGGCAGATTTAAAAATGTAGTGTTAGAGTGTTCAGCAGAAGTTGTGATTACAGGAAAGTGGGTGCAGGAGGGAAAAAGAGCGATTAGTGATTAGAAAATTAGCATTTGAGAGGATTTTACAAAGTAGAAATAATACAAGAAGGGAGGAATATATGGAGAGAAAAAGAGAGGTTAAGAGATTGGTAAAGGAATGTAAAAAGAAAGCAAATGATGTTGAGTATATCTGGAAGAATTAAGAAGACGGAAAGCAGGATCGCAAATGAACAGGAGACTTGGGAAAGGGTAGTGTGTTTAAACCAAATGTTTACAGTGAAACATATAGGTGAACAGTATTTAGATAAGAGTAAAGAGGTTTTTGTGGCATTAATAATTTGGAAAAGGCGCATGATAGGGTGGATAGGGGCGCAGTGTGGTTGGAATAGGAGGTAGTTTACTGAAAGCACTGAAAAGTTTTTACGAGGATAGTGAGACTCAGGTGAGACATGTAGGGAAGAGTGAGATTATTTCCCAGTAAAAGCAGGAATTAAATAAGAATGCGTGTTGTAAACATGGCTGTTCAATATATTTATAGATGGTGTGTTGGCAAAAAGTGTGGGATTAAAAGATAAAGAATCTAAAAAATGTGGGAGTTGTCACAGTTGCTTTTTGCTGATGACACTGTGCTTTTCGGAAATTCTGAGGAGAAGTTGCAGAGGTTGGTGGACGAATTTGGTAGGGTATGTAAAAGAAGGAAATTAAAAGTGAACTTAAGAAAGAGTAAGGTAATTAGTATAACAAAAAAATTTAGTGATGAAATATTGGATATCAGTTTGGAGGGAGGGAGTATGGAGGTGAATGTATTCAGATATCTAGGAGTGGACTTGTCAGCAAATGGGGCTATGAAAGACGAAGTGAATCATAAAAATGAGGGGGGAAGAAGTTAATGGTACACTGAGGAGTCTGTATAGACAAAGAATGTTATACATGGAAGCAAAGAGGGAAATGTATGAGAGTATAGTTATACCAATGCTCTTACATAGATGTGAAGCATGGGTGGTGAGTATTGCAACAATGAGGAGGCTAGAGGCAATAGAGATGTGTCTAAAGGCAATATGCGGTGTGAATATAATTCAAAGAGCCCGTAATTTGGAAATTAGGAGTCTGTAGTTTGGAAATTAAGAGCTATGAATGCGGGTTACTAAAAGTATTATCCAGAGGGCTGAGAAGGGGTTGTTATGTCGTTCGGGCATTTAGAGACGATGAAAAGAAATAGAATGACTTGGAGAGTGTATAAATCTGCACTGGGAGGAAGGTAGGGAAAGGTCGGAGGGAGGGGGTTAAGGGTATGTGTGTGTGAAGGGCTTGGACTTCCACAAGCGTGCGTGAGCATGTTAGATAGGAGCTAATGAAGACAAATGGTTTTTATGACTGGAAGTACTGTTAGAGTGTGAACAAGGTAACATGAAGGGATTCAGGAAAACCGGCAAGCCGGACTTGAGTCCTGAAGGTGAGAAGTGCAGTGCCTGCACTCTGAAGGGGAGTTGTTGATACTGAAGTTTATTAATTGTCGTGTAGACACCCCTCTAGCAAGACAGTGATGGAGTAAATGATGCTGAAAGTGTTTCTACTTTTTCGGGTCACCCTGCCTTGGTGGGAAACGGCCGATCAGTTAAAAAATATTAGTTGCGCCTGTTCTTTTACCTAACCTAGTTTACAAAGGTTGAATATTTTTTTCTGTCTCGAACTAAGGAGTGTAACACAAATATTTATTGTAATTAATGTATAATTAGTTTTTATGTGTATGTTACTAAGACTTTTAAATGTGACAAATTTAATCCTTAGTGGTTTATCTGTATTCTTTATTAAATTGTAATTTTTGTAATACATTTTAATTGACTCTTAAGAGCTTCTTCAATGGTTGATAAACTACTGAATACTCTGTGATACGAGTGACTTACAAAAAGTCTTTGTGATCAAAATGAGGGTAGTTAATACTATGAGAAAATTATCAGTGCCTCTAGTACTACCACTTCAAAACATCGAAAGATAGAAGACAAGCCCATGATCTATGAACACTTCTCCGATGAAGAAATATGTAAAGTGTTTCTTTAACTCTGTTCCTTATTTTCAGAGATACATGAGAAAGCTGAGTTTATTTCCTCTATTGTCCATGGGGAAGTGGAAAAGAATATTTCCTCCGTAAGCAATGCGTGTCGTATGGGGCGACTAAAATTCCCTGGAGCAATGGGCTAGTAACCCCTTCTCTTGTATATATTTACTACAAAATAGAAGAAGAAAAACTTTATAGAACTGGGATGCTTGAATGTACATGGATGTAGTGCAGATCATTGCTAATGTTATGAATGAAAAGAAGTTGGATGTCCTGGCCCTAAGCGAAACAAAGCCTAAGGGGGTATGCGAGTTTCAGTGGGGAGAAATAAGTGGGATTAAGTCAGGAGTATCTGAGAGAGTTGGAGCTAAGGAAGGGGTAGAAATAATGTTGAAAGACCAGTTATGGAAGGAGAAGAGGGAATATAAATGTGTAAATTCAAGGATTATGTGGATTAAAATAAGGGTCGGATGCGAAAAGTGGGTCATAATAAGCGTGTATGCACCTGGAGAAGAGAGGAATGCAGAGGAGAGAGAGAGATTTTGGGAGATGTTAAGCGAAAGTATAGGAGCCTTTGAACAAGTGAGAGAGTAATTGTGGTAGGAAACCTAAATACAAAAGTAGACGAAGCATTTAGAGAGGGTGTGGTAGGCAAGTTTGGGGTGCCAGGTGTAAATGATAATGGGAGCCCTTTGATTGAACTTTGTATAGAAAGGGGTTTAGTTATAAGTAATACATATTTTAAGAAAAAGAGGATAAATAAGTATACAAGATATGATGTAGGGCGTAATGACAGTAGTTTGTTGGACTATGTATTGGTAGATGAAAGACTGTTGAGTAGACTTCAGGATGTACATGTTTATAAAGGGCCCACAGATATATCAGTGAGGGTAAAAGGTAGATGGGATACAAGGAAAAGAGAAACAGTAAGTAAGAAAGAAATGAAGGTTTATATACTAAAAGAGGAGGCAGTTAGGGTAAGATATAAACAACTATTGGAGGGCAGATGGGCAAGTGAGAGTATTGATCATGGGGTCGAAGATGTATGGGGTAGGTTTTAGAATGTAGTGTTAGTCTTCAGCGGAAGTTTGTGGTTACAGAAAAGTGGGTGAGGGAGGAAAAAAGAGTGATTGGTGGAATAATGATGTAAAGAGAGTAGTAAGGAAGAAAATGTTAACATATGAGAGGTTTTTACAAAGTAGTAGTGATGCAACGAGGGAAGAGTATATGGAGAGAAAAAGAGAGGTTAAGAGAGTGGTGAAGCAATGTAAAAAGAGAGCAAATGAGATAGTGTGCGAGATGTTATTAACAAATTTTGTTGAAAATAAGAAAAAGTTTTGGAGTGAGATTGATAAGTTGAGGAAGCATAGGGAACAAATGGATTTGACAGTTAAAAAATGGGAGAGGAGAGTTATTAAATGGAAGAGTGTAAGGTACCTAGGGATTGGCAGAGAGCATGCATAGTTCCTTTGTATAAAGGTGAAGGGGACAAAAGAGATTGCAAAAATTATAGGGGAATAAGTCTGGTGAGTATACCTGGTAAAAAATATGGTAGTTTATATCCTGATCTGAGTTTAATGAATTTCTCTTTTATTGCAGTAGAGGACGTTTATGAAATAGATAGAAAATTTGGTCTATATATTGAAGAACACAAGAAGAGAGTTTTTTTTTTATTTAAAATACAATACATAGCTTAACATAAAAAAAACCCTTAAACAAGGGTTGATATACATTTAATATAAACACATTTTGAAACAACCCCTCAGAACGTACAATAGAAAATAAACACAATATTAACAGACACAAAGAGGTTACACAAATATACTAGAAAATATCGCTTGTCACAAAACATAACATTATGAAAGATGGGCAATCTTAATCCTATTTACACAAGAACAACAACAACGTCATAACATGTAGGTGCCCCCTGTAGCAGGTTCAATAATATAATTAAATTCATAATCCCTTCAGGTATACACTATTTACATAATATTACTGTGACATATTGCCAATGCACAATACAATAAGAAGAATATTACGATAAATATATGAATACATCGGTTACTCACAACCTACACAACTAATCAATAAATGAAAGGACCTACATCACAATCTCATGATAAAACAAAGTACATACTCTTACTCATCCAACCCCCCAGTACATAAGTTCCCTACAGTCACACATACTCGCCTTACCACAAGTCTTACGAGTCAGCCACAAAACTAGAAAAGCCATAAGCATTCCGCACTCATCCACAGGCTATACACACCATATAATATAGCAATAAAATGCTCGGTACAAACATATAAAACCCCGTTTGCCAGGCCAAAGACTAAAGGTAAATCAAGTACTTCAACAAAGAAAGAAGGCAGTAGACTCTGATATAAGACATCTATAACACATTATATAACTGCACCACCACATCCTCTCACACAACCACATTTACCTCAACCACACATTACACAGATACACACAGCAACACAGCCCTTGTGCATACCCAACCTCGGAGACGAGCCCGTTCCATCCCCTGAACTTCAACCTCCCCCCCCCCTTTCACAACGCTAACAATGCTCTCACACTCATACTACGATACCCTGCTGAAAAAGCCTGGTCCCAGCGACTTCCATATATTTTCCGGTTACAACACAACATTCTATAAATGGTCGCCGCCAACACCCTTTTGTGCACCTCCCAATCCCCATTCCCTCTCATCGCCCAGGATACAAAAACAAAATCAGCAATTATATACGTGATTGCACGTTGCACAGGCGCCTCGACGCCTCCCATGTCCAAACTTAACGCCCTCAATACTGATATCTCGCCTCCTCCCACTGTCCTCAGAACCTTACCCATCCATTCACTGATACTCCCCAAATTATCACAAAAATACACTACATGAAACGCTGTCTCCTCATCCCCGCACACCCGACACGCGCCCTCCTCCATCAACCCTCTTTCCTTAAAAGTGCAGCACCCGACGGCAGTATACCATGGAGAAAACGGAAAAATGCCTCTCGCACATTTGGACGCACACGCATCAACCATAATCTCTCCCATACATCCTTCCACGCATATATAGGGTAGATACTCTCAGCCTTCGCTACTACCTTCGCCCTTACAACACACTCTAAAACACTCACTCAAACTTTATTAGGGTCCCGTACATGCAGCAATGCCCGCAACACGTCTTCACACACCTTCATCTCCGACCCTCCCCACCACATTTGCACCTCTTCATGTAAGTCATTCACGCCCCTCCCCGCTTGACCCCGTACACGGCGTAACCCCCACTTCAATTAAATACACTTGACTCTTAACCGTAAATCAATCAACCCCAATCCTCCTCTGTTGGCCGGTAAAGTAACCACACTCCTACTCAACCATTCACACCCAAAGAAAATGGAAAACCCTCTTTAACAGCCTCATAACATCCGGACCTGCTAACGGATATACCGATACCACGTGCCAGACTTTAGTGTATAACAACACATTCACAACAATCGCATGCTGATGTACTGTCAAATGAGTTGGTCTCAACCCATCCAAGCGCCCCACCACTCGATCCACAACAAGTCCAGAATTAACCATCCTCGCCTCTCTCGCACTACCCATATACACTATCCCACACGCTTTTATCCTGTCCACTATATTCCAACGTACATTCCATCCCCAACTCTCTCTTCCCACCCAATCTCCTAAAACCAGTAATTTTGATTTTTCCACATTAACTCTTAAACTGTGTATTGTGTATTGTGTATGAAACTGGTAACCCCCGCAAAATTATCAGTAACATCTCCAACGGCACGTAAACTCCTCAGTGTTTGCACGAGTATTGTCGTGTCATCCACGTACCCTATTATTCCCTGCTCTCCACTTCCTACTCCCGAATCCACCTCCATACAAGCTTCCACCTTTCTATAGAAAGGGTCTGTTACCCTTTACCGGGCAGGACCGAGTGTAGTCGGTCCTCATAACGTGGTTTTTTGCACGCGTCCTCCAACTCCCCCAGCGCATCTAGGTTCCCATTCTCTATTTCTGACCAATCACAGACCTTCCCTGAGTCGCCCAGGCTGAGCGGTGATGGCGGCTGCTCGCTTCCCATTGGTCGAGAGAGCAGAATGTAAACACTTCTACCTTGCCGGCGCCAAAACTCGTGTTTCTCGGTTGAGTGCTCCTTACATACTGAAGCATTTCACCCCGTACAATGTCGGTAAGTACTGATTTGTGTGTCTAGTGTGTAAATGAATAGTTTAGCCATATTTTGATATATATATGAAGGCGTTGTGAAGCATATTACGAGTGCACAATGCAAATGAAAAAAGTGCAACAAAATAGGACGAAGTACAGTCGTTCCTGCCCTTTTAGGTGCAGTTTTCAAGTTTCGGTATATAAATATTTCCATAAAATTTGGTAGTGTATATATGAATTCAGTAATGGTCTGGGTGTGTACAGAACGTTTTTATTGTCCTTCCAGATCAATAAGAAATTGTTCTACGGTGAGTCCTCCAAGGATAAGTCGAAATTTGTCTGTGTTTGGGATGACAGTGACTCAGATCAAGATCCAGATGACCTGGAAGTGGTGGAAACTGATGATGAATACTTGCCACAAGATGCAGAGGTGCCAACAGATGAGAAGGAAGCTATGCCACCATCCAAAAAGAAGAAATTGAACAAGAAGAAGATACTTGCTTACATGCAAGTATTGCAGCAACAAGAATAATCATGTCGCATCTTCATTTTCCTGTGCCACATGCAAAGTAAATCTATCCATCAAGAAGGATAGAAATTGTTTCATAAAGTTTCATTGCAGAAATTAGTGATGTAAAAGGATTGTTCTTTCTCAGGGAACTCAAGAATATTTCATTTGTAAGTTGTATCTCATTGCAATGTGTCATTGTTGATAAGTAGTTCCTACTTCTATTTTTTTACTGCTTATAAATTGTTCAGAAACAAGTTCCATTTATGTTTTTTATATTGTCTACTTTTATAATAAATTTAAAAAATATTTATTTCGTTTTTTTTCAACAATTGCAACCTTGCAACATTCTAAATTGTTATACCCCAAACGGGCAGGACCGAATATACTCGGTCTTCGAATATCTGCAATTGCCCGAGATGTTACTTTCACAAATCTGTTTGGATGGTCTCAGTGACCTTACATCGAGTGGCTCTATCTCCTCATACGAAATCACTTTCAAAATCTGCATTTTAGTCTGCCTTGCCCTCTGAAGGGTTTATTAAACAGGCAAACAACAATTGAGACAGGGGACAACCCTGCCTAATACCCTGACCCATGGATACCCACTCCCCCAACTTCCCAGTTAGTCGATTATTAAGTACCATTTCGAGGGATGTGTATATAAAAGTGTTGTTCATATCATGTAATTCTGTTGAGTAGCTCCAACAGGTTTGGGTTAAGTGATAGGATGAGGGAGCAGGGAGGGAGGGGGGTGTACCCACACGGAGTTGTAAGTGTGGTGTGTAATATTAGCTGTAGGGAGGATTGTGTTAATTTATAGACTTAAATGAGTTTTACATATTATATTTTTGTAATGTCATGTTTTAAATAAAAAAAAAAAAAAAAAAAAAAAACTTCCCATTTACCTGTACACACACTCCCACACCTGTATACAATGTCTCTGCCCAACGCTCCACCTCCTCCCCAAAACCCTGCCTCCTTAATATGTACCACAACACCTCACGTTCTACACTATCATACGCCGCCTGCCAATCTAACGCTAAGACACTTCCCCCCTGCTCCCCTCCCGACCCTTCCACAAAATTCTTTATAATACTATGCCCGTCATACATCGTTCTCCCAGACACACCATATTGTCCTCTCGCAACCACTCTATCCACCACACACTTCATCCTATTTCCTAAAATTTTTGCAAAAATCTTGTAATCAGCACAAAGCAATGATATTATCCTAAAGTCCCGCACCGTGTCTTGTCGCTTACCTTTTTTTTTGGCACTAAAACCACAACTGCAGTTCCTTGCAACCTGCCCATCCTCCCCTTCCTTTTCATCGTATTCATTACTTCTACTAAGAAGGACTTCAACACATTCCAATGGCTCACATAAAACTCGCAGGGCAAGCCATCCAAACCTGGTGCCTTACCTCGTGCCATCCCCTCTAAAGCCCTCCACACCTCCCCTTCTTCAATATCCCCCCCCCAACGCCATGCGATCACTGCCACTTAGCACACAAGTTACATTCTCCCCCAACCCCCCGAAAGCCCCCCACATCCACCCCTACACTCAGTAAATTTCTTCCAAACCACCTATCCACATAATCACTCATCGCCTCCGTTGTTCTTAACTCCTGTCCCGCCCTATATCCACCTAAGTCCTCATGTACCACCAGCCTATCAATTTCCATAGCCATACAGTGCTGCCGATGGGCAATCACCGCACACCGCCTCTTCATATCCACCCTGCACTCTCACCGCATCAAATCTGTAATTCTGCAAATCTCGATTCCTCCCTTTTAACAACTCGATGTCCTCCATGAGATACTGCCCTGCCTGCACGCCCCTCTCATAACAACCTTGCAACCTACCCTCGAAATACTTCTGCAACCCGTACGCCATCCAACCCTGGTACTTTCCCCATCGCACATAAAACCGCCAGATCCTCTCCTTAGCTACCCCATCCCACCACCCCAGCAAGTCACCCACATCCCTACCCTCTCCCCACAAATTCTCCCACATTGTCCAAAAATCTAACCCCGCCTCCTCCAACCCAAGAAGTCTCACATTTAACTTCCAATACCCTGGATACCTCTTAGGTAAGCTGGCCCAAGTCAAGTCCATATAAACAGCTGTATGATCCGTGTATACAGCATCTACCATATGCACACACATCACCCGCACACGTCTCGTCACATGTAACCTATCTAGCCTGGCCGCGTATCCCTGTCTATGAAACGTATGCTCAACATTCAGGTCCCCACCTCCAATAACATCCCTTAACCCCACACCCAGCAAAATATCCCTTAGGCTAACCAAAAAATACCCTGCCCCCCGTGGCTCCACATCCTTTCTACATACTATGCAATTCCAATCACCACCTACGATTGTTACCGAGGGAAGAGATCTCAAATAATAAATCAAAACATCACGCACAAATTCATTCTTCACCTGTACATCACGCTCCGCCGGCGTACACACACAAACCACTGCCAGTCACTCACCCCTCCACCATCCATCTACCCGAAGTACCCTACCCTCCTCCCCTCCCTCACATCTAATTACAACAAACGGGCTCGTCTCCCGAATCAGGATCCCAACCCCACCCTTCAAACGTTCCGAATATGCCACAAACACACGATATCCAGCCACATTCAAATCCCGACCAACCTTAAAGTTATGCTCCTGCACAAACACAATATCTATGGCATAACGCCCCCTCAAGGAAGGTTCCTTGATGTTGGTGAGGGGCTCTTGATTTAGGGAATTAGATCTGTGCTCCAGTTCCCCGAATTAAGCCTGAATGCCTTCCACATCCCCCCCCAGGCGCTGTATAATCCTCCGGGTTTAGCGCTTCCCCCTTGATTATAATAATAATATGGCATAACGCCTCAAAAACTCCTGGAGCCACAAACGCTTCACATTCGCACACATCCCATTTACATTCACAGTCATACACTTGAAACCTTCTTGAAGGGTTTTACACGCTGCCCTGGAACTTCTTTTATAGACGCATTACCAGCCTTCCTACTCTTCCCACCACGCTCTCCACTGTGAGCGCTATTCGCCCCCTGGTCGAACACCTGACCAGACACACCTGTGGCACCTCCACTCACCACGTCGGCCCACAGTTTCTTCCCCGGCCTCTGCGCTGGGGTCAAGACATCATCGGAATCAGAGTGCGTTGCCGCCCTCTTTCGCCAAACACTCTCTGCATCCATGTTCTGGTCGGGGGATGCCTCACAATGGACCTCCGCCGCCACCTCGACCACGGTCACCACTCCCATAGAAGCGGCACCCGTAGTCAGCTGACTGCCTCTCCTCTCGTCATCACTCTCTTCTGGGCCTTCCACCGACTGTACATCATCCCCAGCTCTAGTCGTCTCCAAAAACCTGTCCGTCAACTGCTCTGAAGCCACATCCTCTGCTCGTTCCTCTCCACTCAGCTTGGTCTCCCCTTCCACCAAAGCGGAGACCATAGAGCCTACAGGCATTGATGGGCTCGACCCCACCGTCGGGAACTCTCTCTCCACCTCCTCGCTCCAAGAACTATGGCCCTTTACAGGTGTCCCACCGACAAGCCCCGCCATCGGGTCAGGCCCTCTTTCCGTCCCTCTGTCTGCATCCTGTCGTCGCTGCTGCCTCCCACACTGGGCTGCCATATGGTCATAAGCGCCACATAGCCTGCAAGTCTTGCGCTGCCCTGCATAATACACCATCACTTGTGTTCGGAAGTCTTCCAGGATGACAAACGATGGGATGGAATGCCTCAGCATCATCTTCAGATTGAACGTACCCTCCGGCAAGCCGGCGTATGCCCCATCCACCCAGGTACCTGCTGTTGCCAGATGCACAGTACCGTAACGTTCAAAAACGTTCCGTATGTCTGCCTCGTCAGCTTCGAAAGGCACGTTACATACCTTCACCCAAGTGTAGTGTCGCGACACATCAATTAGACGAACTCGTATTGCCGAGTTAATGTCCACACAGCCATCTTGATACTGCTCCACCAGGCGCTCATACACTGCCGTCGATCGTAGCTTGACGAATATCTGGTAAGCCTCGTTGAGCGATACTCCACACAAATCTTGATCAGCAATGCTGTATGTGTCGCGTATAATCAAAGGTAGAATCACCTGTGTGGACTGAGGTGTAACTACACCCCGCACTAAATCAAAGCACACAGTGTTGACATGCCTTCTTGTATTCTGCGCCATCTTGTGAAAATCAATCTGAGCAGGAAGGCCTCTCAACCAGGAGCGTGTGCGCAGCACAACCTCATGGCCCTAGAGCGATGAAGTCAATGCAGAGAGCATGCATAGTTCCTTTGTATAAAGGTGAAGGGGACAAAAGAGATTGCAAAAATTATAGGGGAATAAGTCTGATGAGTATATCTGGTAAAAAATATGGTAGTTTATATCCTGATCTGAGTTTAATGAATTTCTCTTTTATTGCAGTAGAGGACGTTTATGAAATAGATAGAAAATTTGGTCTATATATCGAAGAACATCAGAAGAGAGGTTTAGAGAAGCTGTGTAGAGGATAATGTGGCAGGGACAGAAGCAGCAGCAGCAGCAGCAGCAGCAGCAGCAGCAGCAGCAGCAGCAGCAGCAGCAGCAGCAGCAGCAGCAGCACACATCACTTTACATGAAAGTAATAAAAGAGATATCTCGGATGATTGATTCTTCTTTCCATTTGGTATATGAATAAAGTACCTGTAAGTTATGAAGTTTTATCAATGTGAGGGAAAAGTTCAACAGATAGGAGTAGCAAGTGAGTATATGGTGACAATAGTTTGATTGCCGGCTGCTTGTTAAGGTAGGGTAAGTTTAGCTCCCGCTATTCTCCCCCCCCCCGCCCCCGAAAGGTGACGTGTGGGGCTCTGGTGAAGCAGTGATCACTCAACTCACAGCTCCCAGCACTACTGTAAGTACACGCCTGCTCATATTCTAGTGGACTTATTGGTTGAAAGCTTCACTTTTGACCAATAATGAACTTAGTCCTTTCAGCCTTGATCTATGTTAAATGTTTTAATAATCACCACATCTTTTAGGTAGTGTACTTATCATGGAGAGTGATTCCAGCTTGGAATAACAGATTGGGTCACCTGCCAACCAACGAGAAGCATTGAAGGAGATGGACTAACGTCCTGAGACATCCCATGTTGGATCTACCTACCTGTTATGTACGCAGACGCAGGACATAACCCCTCATCATAGCAGTGGTAACGAACCTGCTTTCCTGTCATCTGGATTAATTATTCACGGCTATAGACTCTGTGAGGAACGAGCCGGTGGGTTGTCACCAACACCTGCGACCCCGCCCCACACATCATCAGCAACGGCTACGATTTCAACAACACCCCAGTATCACTATATATATATATATATATATATATATATATATATATATATATATATATATATATATATATATATATATATATATATATATATATATATAGTAGCGTTTTCAAATGTCATTTTTTTCTTTTCATTTTTCTTTCAAATAGGATATACCTTTCATGTTTCACTGTTTTATGTTTGCTTTAATAAATAATAAAGTGTTTATCTTTGTGAATTATTATTTCTTTTTCTATTCATTAATTTTCCTGAGGAGGAGCCAGCCTTGGTAATACTGTCTGAAGTTGTTACAAGGCTGAGTAAGTCTTCACAATCAATAAAGTAAACTAAGTCAGCTTTGATGTATGGATCATGTATGAAGATTAATTAAAGAACATTTGGAAGGTGAAAGTGTAATCTTTTATTTCCTTTTATCTTTGTAGATTTAAAATTATTATCATCCTTCAAAGGTTGGAGCTTGGAAAATATAATGGTGCTGCCGAGGCATATAAAAAATATTGTTTTTTGCACGTAAGGTGGAGCTAGAAAGTAATCTATGATAAATTTGTAACATGGTAATTTTTGAATGAAACTTTCTTAAAATTTAAACAAAAAAGTGTTTGACATCCATAATATTTTTAATTAATGGTGCTGCAGAGGCATACGGAATAAATATTGTTTTTTTCCACCCAGAGAAGTTACCTTGTTTTACGAAGAAACTTTTCTATGGTTAGTTTTAAATTAATCTATTATTCTTCCACTTAAGCGTGGAGTAATTTATTACCTTCATCAGTGCACTTTGGTGGTGATGTGCTGTTGATAAACTCATTCTCAAACACGTACCAGGTATCGTTGTCAACAGAAGCCAACATTCCACGAAATGAGTTTCTTGCACAGAAATGAAGAGTGATGGTCAGCGAGGTGGAGTGAGGTGGTCTGTGAGGTGATCAGAGAGGTGGAATGAGATGGTCGGTGAGGTGATCAGAGAGGTGGTGTGAGATGGTCAGTGAGGTGATCAGAGAGGTGGAGTGAGATGGTCAGTGAGGTGATCAGAGAGGTGGAGTGAGATGGTCAGTGAGGTGATCAGAGAGGTGGGGTGAAGCAGAGGGGAGGAGTGAGTCACAGAGATGAAGTGAGGCAGTCAGAGGTAAAGTAAAATAGAGAGAAAGTCAAATAAACTTTAGAAGGGTACGGAATGGGTCTTGGCTTTTCTTTGAGAAAGTCAGCATAATTCAAGATAATCAGGAAAATCCGTGACAATCAATCTTCATCAGAGATTGAGAGTGAGGAGGAAGAGGAAGTGAATTGAAAAGGCAGAGCGAGGTCGATACGAAGGTGAGGGAGACAGGTGATTGAGAGGTGGGCAGACTTTTTGGGGTATCTATAGCTTTTTGTGATCGACTCATTAGTGGGTGGGATGAGAGGGTGGAGTGAGGCAGTCAGAGAAGTGGAGTGAGGCAGTCAGAGAAGTGGAGTGAGGCCGTCAGAGAAGTGGAGTGAGGCCGTCAGAGAAGTGGAGTGAGGCAGTCAGAGAAGTGGAGTGAGGCCGTCAGAGAAGTGGAGTGAGGCCGTCAGAGAGGTGGAGTGAGACAGTCAGAGAAGTGGAGTGAGGCAGTCAGAGAAGTGGAGTGAGGCCGTCAGAGAAGTGGAGTGAGGCCGTCAGAGAAGTGGAGTGAGGCAGTCAGAGAGGTGGAGTGAGGCAGTCAGAGAAGTGGAGTGAGGCAGTCAGAGAAGTGGAGTGAGGCAGTCAGAGAAGTGGAGTGAGGCCGTCAGAGAGGTGGAGTGAGACAGTCAGAGAAGTGGAGTGAGGAAGCCAGAGAAGTGGAGTGAGGCAGTCAGAGAGGTGGAGTGAAGCAGTCAGAGAGGTGCAGTGAGGCAGTCAGAGAGGTGGAGTGAAGTAGTCAGAAAAGTGCAGTGAGTCAGAGAGGTGGAGTGAGGCAGTCAGAGAGGTGGAGTGAGGCAGTCAGAGAGGTGGAGTGAAGCAGTCAGAGAAGTGGAGTGAGGCAGTCAGAGAAGTGGAGTGAGGCAGTCAGAGAGGTGGAGTGAAGCAGTCAGAGAGGTGGAGTGAAACAGTCAGAGATGGAGTGAGGCAGCCAGAGAGGTGGAGTGAAGCAGTCAGAGAGAGATGGAGTAAGGCAGTCAGAGAAGTGGAGTGAGGTAGTCAGAGAGGTGGAGTGAGGTAGTCAGAGAGGTGGAGTGAGGTAGTCAGAGAGATGGAGTGAGGCAGTCAGAGAGGTGGAGTGAAGCAGTCAGAGATGGAGTGAGGCAGTCAGAGAGGTGGAGTGAAGCAGTCAGAGAGATGGAGTGAGGCAGTCAGAGAGGTGGAGTGAAGCAGAGAGATGGAGTGAGGCAGCCAGAGAGGTGAAGTGAGGCAGTCAGAGAGGCGGAGTGAGGCAGAATGGAGTGGGGCAGTTAGAGAGGTGGAGTGAGGCAGAGAGGTGGAGTGAGGCAGTCAAAGAGTGGAGTGAGACAGTCAGAGAGGTGGAGTGAGGCAGAGTGGATTGAGGTAGTCAGAGAGGTGGAGTGATGCAGTCAGAGAGGTGGAGTGAGGAAGTCAGAGAGGTGGAGTGAGGCAGTGAGAGAGGTGGAGTGAGGCAGAGTGGAGTGGGGCAGTCAGAGAGGTGGAGTGAGGCAGAGTAGAGTGGGACAGTCAGAGAGGTGGAGTGAGCCAGAGTAGAGTGGGGCAGTCAGAGAGGTGGAGTGAGGCAGAGTAGAGTGGGGCAGTCAGAGAGGTGGAGTGAGGCAGAGTAGAGTGGGGCAGTCAGAGAGGTGGAGTGAGGCATAGTGGAGTGGGGCAGTCAGAGAGGTGGAGAGAGGCAGAGTGGAGTGGGGCAGTCAGAGAGGTGGAGTGAGGCAGAGTGGAGTGGGGCAATCAGAGAGGTGGAGAGAGGCAGAGTGGAGTGGGGCAGTCAGAGAGGTGGAGTGAGGCAGAGTGGAGTGGGGCAGTCAGAGAGGTGGAGTGAGCCAGAGTGGAGTTGGGCATTCAGAAAGGTGGAGAGAGGCAGAGAGGAGTGGGGCAATCAGAAAGGTGGAGTGAGCCAGAGTGGAGTTGGGCAATCAGAAAGGTGGAGTGGGGTAGGGACGACCAGGATAAGTTAGATATCTTGGAGAGATAAAGACACTTGCGACAGTGAATGTTTAAGTGAATGTTTTTGAGATGTGTAAAGAGACCCTTGAGTATCTTTTCTTTTCCTTGACAATCAAGGATTTAAATCACCACATTTTGACAGGAATATTGATAATTAATAAGACAAACAATCTCTATCATGTATATACTTGTCTTCATGTATTTTATAATGATTAAAGATTATATTTTTTCCGACTGAACTGCTGAAAGTTTCGATTAATTGTTTACAGGCAAAAGATTACCTTTCTTCCCCATTAATCAACTTTTTCCTTATTTTTGTTGGTTTACCTCAAAGAGGAACTTAAGACATTCCTCTGTGAGATCATCTCTCTTTATCTCTAATATTATAGTAAGAAGAAATAACAATAACTCTGCAGGAGCTTGGTCTTACCTCTTTCTTCACCTTAGATAATTACTTTACATGAGAATTATATTAATAATAATGTAATTTTTAGTATTATTATTACAAGAGGATTAACACAGGACAGCTAAATTTAGTGTATGACCGTCTAGGTTTACCTTTGTTCACTGTGTATGTACCTTTGTACTGCTTTTAGGGGAATCATTTTTGTGAAATATCACAGTGTGGTTTATTGACCATTTTCTTCCATTTTTTAAAACCGATTTTATTAATATTTTTTTTATTATATGTTTACAAATAATGATTTCAAGTGTGTGGGTACTATACACACAGGATAACCTTCGGGATGGTGGATAGTGAGGGTGAAGGTGAAACCTATGGTGAGGAGAGGAGTGGGTAGAAAGGGTTGGTATAATGTGGGGCATACGTAGAGAGGGTTGGCATACTGTGGAGTATTGATAAAGTTGCTTTAGTGTGGAGCATGGATAGAGAGGATTGTTATAGTGTGGGGCATGGATAGAGAGGGTTATCATAGTGTGGGACATAGGTAGAGAGGGTTGTTATAGTGTGGGACATGGATAGAGGGTTGGTATAGTGTGGGAAATACATAAAGAGGGATGGTATAGTGTGGAGCATTGATAGAGTTGGTATAGTGTGGAGCATGGATAGAGAGGGTTATTATAGTGTGGGGCATGGATAGTGTTAGTATAGTAAGGGGCTTGGATAGAGAGGGTTGGTATAGTGTGGGGCATGGATAGAGAGGGTTATAGTGTGGAGCATGGACAGAGATGGTTATTATAGTGTGGGGCATGGATAGAGAGGTTGGTATAGTGTGGGGCATGGATGAAGAGGGTTGGTATAGCGTGTAGCATGGATAGAGAGGGTTGTTATAGTGTGGGGCATGGATAGAGAGAGTTGTTATAGTGTGGGGCATGGACAGATAGGGTTGTTATAGTGTGGGGCATGGATAGAGAGGGTTGTTATAGTGTGGGGCGTGGATAGAGAGGGTTGTTATAGTGTGGGGCATGGATACATAGGGTTCTTATAGTGTGGGGCATGGATAGAGAGGTTAATATAGTGTGGGGCATGGATAGAGAGGGTTGGTATAATGTGGGGCATGGATAGAGAGGGTTGTTATAGTGTGGACAAGAATAGAGAGGGTTGGTATAGTGTGGAGCATGGATAGAGAGGGTTGGTATAGTGTGGGGTATGGATAGAGAGGGTTGGTATAGTGTGGGGCATGAATAGAGAGGGTATAGTGTGGGGCATGGATAAAGAGTATTGTTATAGTGTGGGGCATGGATAGAGAGGGTTGGTATAGTATGGAGCATGGAGAGAGAGGGTTGTTATAGTGTGGGGCATGGATAGAGGGGTGGATGAGTGTTGTACGTGGCCTAGAGGTGCTGAGGGAAATGGGGTGGACATGTGTTTTTGGTCCAAGGAAATGCAACAGGGATGGTGAATAGTCTTGGAGGTGGGTGGATGGGTGCTTTTGATCCGTCTACTTAGAGCAAGAATACTTGTGGCTTAGATCTAAGAGAATGGAGAAGGTAGGTGATGAGTTGTGAGTGTGGGTATGTTTGTTGCGTGATCTTTGGGCGGGTGAAGGGTGGGTAGGTGGTGGGTTAAGGGTGGGTAGGTTGTGGATGAGGGGTGGGTAGGTGGTGGATGAGGGGTGGGTAGGTGGTGGGTGATGGGTGGTCATATGGTGGGTTAGGGGTGGGTAGGTGGTGATTGAGGGCTAGGTAGGTGTTGGGTGAGAGGTGGGTATGTGGTTGTTGATGGGTGGGTAGGTGGTGGTGATGGGTGGGTAGGTGGTGAGTGAAGCGTGGGTAGGTGGTGAGTGACGGGTGGGTAGGTGGTGAGTGAGGGTAGTTAGGTGGTGAGTGAGGGGTAGGTAGGTGGTGAGTGCCGGTTGGGTAGGTGGTGAGAGAGGGTGGGTAGGTGCTGAGTGACGGATGGGTAGGTGGTGAGTGACGGGTTGGTAGGTGGTGAATGACGGGTGGGTAGGTAGTGGGTGACGGTGGGTAGGTGGTGGGTGACGGGTGGGTAGGAGATGAATGACGGGTGGGTAGGTGGTGAGTGACGGGTGGGTAGGTGGTGGGTGACGGGTGGGTAGGAGGTGAATGACGGGTGGGTAGGTGGTGGGTGACGGGTGGGTAGGTGGTGGGTGACGGGTGGGTAGGAGGTGAATGACGGGTGGGTAGGTGGTGGGTGACGGGTGGGTAGGTGGTGGGTGACGGGTGGGTAGGTGGTGGGTGACGGGTGGGTAGGTGGTGAGTGAGGGGTGGGTAGGTGGTGGGTGACTGGTGGGTAGGTGGTGGGTGACGGGTGGGTAGGTGGTGAGTGACGGGTGGGTAGGTGGTGATTGACGGGTGGGTAGGTGGTGGGTGACGGGTGGGTAGGTGGTGGGTGACGGGTGGGTAGGTGGTGGGTGACGGGTGGGTAGGTGGTGAATGACGGGTGGGTAGGTGATGGGTGACGGGTGGATAGGTGGTGAGTGACGGGTGGGTAGGTGGTGGGTGACGGGTGGGTAGGAGGTGAATGACGGGTGGGTACGTGGTGGGTGACGGGTGGGTAGGTGGTGGGTGACGGGTGGGTAGGTGGTGAGTGACGGGTGGGTAGGTGGTGGGTGACGGGTGGGTAGGTGGTGAGTGACGGGTGGGTACGTGGTGGGTGACGGGTGGGTAGGTGGTGGGTAACGGGTGGCTAGGTGGTGGGTGACGGGTGGGTAGGTGGTGAGCGACGGGTGGGTAGGTGGTGAGCGACGGGTGGGTAGGTGGTGGGTGACGGGTGGGTAGGTGGTGGGTGACGGGTGGGTAGGTGGTGGGTGACGGGTGGGTAGGTGGTGAGTGACGGGTGGCTAGGTGGTGGGTGACGGGTGGGTAGGTGGTGGGTGACGGGTGGGTATGTGGTGAGTGACGGGTGGGTAGGTGGTGGGTGACGGGTGGGTAGGTGGTGGGTGACGGGTGGGTAGGTGGTGCGGGACGGGGGGGTAGGTGGTGGGTGACGGGTGGGTTGGGGGTGGGTGACGGGTGGGTAGGTGGTGTGTGACGGGTGGGTAGGTGGTGAGTGACGGGTGGGTTGGTGGTGGGTGACGGGTGGGTAGGTGGTGGGTGACGGGTGGCTAGGTGGTGGGTGACGGGTGGGTAGGTGATGGGTGACGGGTGGGTAGGTGGTGGGTGACGGGTGGGTAGGTGGTGAGTGACGGGTGGGTAGGTGGTGGGTGACGGGTGGCTAGGTGGTGGGTGACGGGTGGGTAGGTGGTGGGTGACGGGTGGGTAGGTGGTTAGTGACGGGTGGGTGGGTGACGGGTGGGTAGGTGGTGGGTGACGGGTGGCTAGGTGGTGGGTGACGGGTGGGTAGGTGGTGGGTGACGGGTGGGTAGGTGGTAAGTGACGGGTGGGTAAGTGGTGGGTGAGGGGGGGGTAGGTGGGGGGTGACGGGTGGCTAGATGGTGGGTGACGGGTGGGTATGGGGTGGGTGACGGGTGGGTAGGTGGTGAGTGATGGGTGGGTCGGTGGTGGGTTACGGGTGGGTAGGTGGGGGGTGACGGGTGGCTAGATGGTGGGTGACGGGTGGGTAGGTGGTGGGTGACGGGTGGGTAGGTGGTGAGTGACGGGTGGGTAGGTGGTGGGTGACGGGGGGGTAGGTGGTGGGTGACGGGTGGGTAGGTGGTGGGTGACGGGTGGGTAGGTGGTGGGTGACGGGTGGGTAGGTGGTGGGTGACGGGTGGGTAGGTGGGTAGGTGGTGGGTGACGGGTGACGGGGGCTAGGTGGTGGGTGACGGGTGGGTAGGTGGTGGGTGACGGGTGGGTAGGTGGTGAGTGACGGGTGGGTAAGTGGTGGGTGAAGGGTGGGTAGGTGGTGGGTGACGGGTGGCTAGATGGTGGGTGACGGGTGGGTATGTGGTGGGTGACGGGTGGGTAGGTGGTGAGTGATGGGTGGGTAGGTGGTGGGTGACGGGTGGGTAGGTGGTGGGTGAGCTAGATGGTGGGTGACGGGTGGGTAGGTGGTGGGTGACGGGTGGGTAGGTGGTGGGTGGTGGGTGACGGGTGGGTAGGTGGTGAGTGACGGGTGGGTAGGTGGTGGGTGACGGGTGGGTAGGTGGTGGGTGACGGGTGTGTAGGTGGTGGGTGACGGGTGGGTAGGTGGTGGGTGACGGGTGGGTAGGTGGTGGGTGACGGGTGGGTATGTGGTGGGAGACGGGTGGGTAGGTGGAGTGACGGGTGGGTAGGTGGTGGGTGACGGGTGGGTAGGTGGTGAGTGACGGGTGGGTAGGTGGTGGGTGACGGGTGGGTAGGTGGTGAGTGACGGGTGGGTAGGTGGTGGAGTGACGGGTGGGTAGGTGATGGGTGACGGGTGGGTAGGTGGTGGGTGACGGGTGGGTCGGTGGTGAGTGACGGGTGGGTCGGTGGTGGGTGACGGGGGGGTAGGTGGTGGGTGACGGGTGGGTAGGTGGTGGGTGACGGGTGGGTAGGTGGTGAGTGACGGGTGGGTAGGTGGTGAGTGACGGGTGGGTAGGTGGTGAGTGACGGGTGGGTAGGTGGTGGGTGACGGGTGGGTAGGTGGTGGGTGACGGGTGGGTAGGTGGTGGGTGACGGGTGGGTAGGTGGTGAGTGACGGGTGGGTAGGTGGTGGGTGACGGGTGGGTTGGTGGTGTGTGACGGGTGGGTAGGTGGTAAGTGACGGGTGGGTAGGTGGTGAGTGACGGGTGGGTAGGTGGTAAGTGACGGGTGGGTAAGTGGTGAGTGACGGGTGTAGGTGGTGAGTGACGGGTGGGTAGGTGGTGGGTGACGGGTGGGTAGGTGGTGGGTGACGGATGGGTAGGTGGTGGGTGACGGATGGGTAGGTGGTGGGTGACGGGTGGGTAGGTGGTGGGTGACGGGTGGGTAGGTGGTGGGTGACGGATGGGTAGGTGGTGGGTGACGGATGGGTAGGTGGTGGGTGACGGGTGGGTAGGTGGTGGGTGAGTAGAAAGGAGCAGGTGAAGCTTCAAGGATCATTAGACAAGATTTTGTGTCTTTGTTGTTTTTGGTCCAATTTCAAGTGTAACTTTATGCTGTTATTAAGGAGAAGTTTGTATCCTAAACACATGTTTGCATGGACTTCTTGTTGCAAAGTTGCAAGATATTGTAACATTGTATTTATCATAAAACCCTTCCTTACCCTACAAAATTGGTAAGATGTACAATGTTCTAGTCAACATTAGATGAAAGATAAAGAGTTAGATTATCTAAATTTCATTTTTTTTAGCGAGAAATGTCAATAGGTTGCATTATAAAAAAATATTAAATTTGTGTTTTTTTTTTTTTTTTTTGGGGGGGGTTGTGAGAATTAGAGTCAATAAAAACAAAATAGTAAAACATATTGCAAAACACCTATGAATATTAATAGAACCATCATTCATCAATATTTTGTGAAAAGATCATGACACTCCTATTATTACTCTTTTCAAATCAGTAAAACAAATGTCAATAACTTATTCCTGAGTTATTCAAATTTTTTGTTTCTATAAAACTCTATGGAGATAAAACACCAAATCTGAGCGTGTTGCAAACCCCTATCATTGTTGATAACCCAGAGAGAGCGTGTTGCAAACCCCTATCATTGTTGATAACCCAGAGTGAGCGTGTTGCAAACCCCTATCATTGTTGATAACCCAGAGTGAGCGTGTTGCAAACCCCTATCATTGTTGATAACCCAGAGTGAGCGTGTTGCAAACCCCTATCATTGTTGATAACCCAGAGTGAGCGTGTTGCAAACCCCTATCATTGTTGATAACCCAGAGTGAGCGTGTTGCAAACCCCTATCATTGTTGATAACCCAGAGTGAGCGTGTTGCAAACCCCTATCATTGTTGATAACCCAGAGTGAGCGTGTTACAAACCCCTATCATTGTTGATAACCCAGAGTGAGCGTGTTGCAAACCCCTATCATTGTTGATAACCCAGAGTGAGCGTGTTGCAAACCCCTATCATTGTTGATAACCCAGAGTGAGCGTGTTGCAAACCCCTATCATTGTTGATAACCCAAAGTGAGCGTGTTGCAACCCCCTATCATTGTTGATAACCCAGAGTGAGCGTGTTGCAACCCCCTATCATTGTTGATAACCCAGAGAGAGCGTGTTGCAACCCCGTATCATTGTTGATAACCCAGAGTGAGCGTGTTGCAACCCCCTATCATTGTTGATAACCCAGAGTGAGCGTGTTGCAAACCCCTATCATTGTTGATAACCCAGAGTGAGCGTGTTGCAACCCTCTATCATTGTTGATAACCCAGAGGCAACTGTGCAGCAACAACTCTGTGCTCTTCACTTCAGTCTTCACAGAACTTGTTTAGAATCAAATAATCAGTAATTTAGAATGAAATAGTAGTAATATCTGGAGTAAAAAAAAAAACAATAAAAAACTAATTGCCAACATGTCCTCTTGATGACAGCAAAAACATAAAAATTACATTTTTGAAAAAAAAACATACTAAGAAATATGACAGAAACAAGCTGATTGCATCAATTTTATGATCTTTAGATAACTTGTCCTGGGCCCCTTCAGGTGAAGCAAGTGAAGCTTGAAGCGGAGCAGGTGAAGCATGAGGTGGAGCAGGTGAAGCATGAGGTGGAGCAGGTGAAGCATGAGGTGGAGCAGGTGAAGCATGAGGTGAAGCAGGGGTTGATGGACGGAGAGGGAGTATGTGAGATCTTGATTCGAAGAAATGGAGCAGATGTGGTGGGTGATGGTCATGGTCCAATGAATTGGAGTAGGGGGGCCTTGTGATATCTTGATCAACGGAAATGGAGCAGTGGATGAGGGAGGATGGTGCGTGGCGTTGGCGTGTTGTGATGGAAGGGGAGGGCATCATGGGTGGGGGTGAGGGGAAGACATCATGGGTGGGGGTGAGGGGAAGCCGTCATGGGTGGGGGAGGGCATCATGGGTTGGGAGGAGGGGAGGACATCATGGGTGGGGATGAGGGGAGGCCCTCATGGGTGAGGGCATCATGAGTGGGGGAGGGGAGGGGAAGGCATCATGGGTGGGGATGAGGGGAGGGTATCATGGGTGGGGGTGAGGGAAGGGGAGGGCATCATCTGTGAGGGTGAGGGGAGGGCATCATGGGGGGGGGTGAGGGGAGGAGAGAGCATCATGGGTGGGGGTGAGGGAAGGGTAGAGCATCACGGGTGGGGAAGAGGGAAGGGGAGGGCATCATGGGTGGGGAGGGGAAAGCATCATGAGTGGGGGTGAGGGAAGGGGAGGGCATCATGAGTGGGAGTGAGGGGAGGGGAGGGCATCATGAGTGGGGTAGGGGAGGGGAGGGCATCATGGGTGGGGAGAGGAGGGCATCATGGGTGGGGATGAGAGGAGGGCATCATGGGTGGGGGGAGGGTGCATCATGGGTGGGGGTGAGGGAAGGGGAGGGTATCATGGGTGGGGGTAAGGGGAGGGGGTGCATCATGAGTGGGGGAGGGGAAGTAGTGCATCATGAGATGGGGGAGGGGAAGGGAGGAGAGGGGAGGGGAGGGCATCACAGGTGGGGATGAGAGGAGGGCATCATGGGTGGGGGTGAGGGAAGGGGAGGGAATCATGGGTGGGGGTGAGGGAAGGGGAGGGCATCATCTGTGAGGGTGAGGGGAGGGGAGAGCATCATGAGTGGGGGAGGGGAGGGGAGGGCGTCATGGATGGGGGTGAGGGAAGGAGAGGGTATCATCTGTGAGGGTGAGGAGAGGTGAGGGTATCATGGGAGGGGGTGAGGGGAGGAGAGGACATCATGGGTGGGGGTGAAGGAAATGGAGAGCATCACGGGTGGGGGAGAGGGGAAGGGAGGGCATTATCGGTGGGGGACGGCAGGGCATCATGGGTGGAGAGGGGAGGGCATCATGGGTGGGAATGAGGGGAAGGCATCATGGGTGGGGATGAAGGAAGGGAAGGGCTTCATGAGTGGGAGTGAGGGGAGGGGAGGGCACCATGAGTGGGTAGGGGAGGGCATCATGGGTGGGGGAGGGGAGGGCATCATGGGTGGGGATGAGAGGAGGGCATCATGGGTGGGGGTGAGGGAAGGGGAGGGCATCATGAGTGGGGGAGAGAAGGGGAGGGCATCATGGGTAAGGGTAAGGGGAGGGGAGTGCATCATGAGTGGGGGAGGGGAGGAAAAGGCATCATGGGTGGGGGTGAGGGAAGGGGAGGGCATCACGGGTGGAGATGAGAGGAGGGCATCATGGGTGGGGGTGAGGGAAGGATAGGGCATCATGGGTTAGGTGAGGGAAGAAGAGGGCATCATCTGTGAGGGTGAGGGGAGGCGAGGGCATCATGAGTGGGGGAGCGGAGGGGAGGGCATCATTGGTGGGGGTAAGGGAAGTGGAGGGCATCATCTGTGAGGGTGAGGGGAGGGGAGGGCATCATGAGTGGGGGAAGGGAGGGCCTCATGGGTGGGGGTGAGGGAAGAGGAGAGCATCATAGGTAGGGGTAAGGGGAGGGAAGTGCATCATGAGTGGGGGAAGGGAGGAAAGGGCATCATGGATGCGGATGAAGGGGGGGAGGGCATCATGTTTGGAGGTGAGGGAAGGGGAGGGCATCATGGGTGGGGGTGAGGGGGATAGGACATCATGTGTGGGGGAGGAGAGGGCAACATGAGTGGGGGAGGGGAGGGGAGGGGAGGGGAGGGCATCATGGGTGGGGATGAGGGGAGGGGAGGGCATCATGGGTGGGAGTGAGGGGAGGGGAGGGCATAATGAGTGGGGGAGGGGAGGGCATCATGGGTGGGGATGAGGGGAGGGGAGGGCAATAATGGTGGGGGAGGGGAGGGGAGGGCATCATGAGGGTGAGGAGTGAGGGTGAGGGGATAGGGCATCATGCATCAAGGGTGAGGGTGAGGGGAGGGGAGGGCATCATGGGTGGGGGTGAGGTTAGGGAAGGGCATCATGGGTGGGGGTGAGGGGAGGGGAGGGCATCATGGGTGAGGGTGAGGGGAGGGGAGGGCATCATGGGTGAGGGTGAGGGGAGGGGAGGGCATCATGGGTGAGGGTGAGGGGAGGGCATCATGGGTGAGGGTGATGGGAAGGGGAGGGCATCATAGGTGGGGGTGAGGGGAGGGGAGGGCATCATGGGTGGGGGTTAGGGGAAGGGAGGGCATCATGGGTGAGAGTAAGGGGAGGGGAGGGCATCATTGGTGGGGGTGAGGCGAGGGGAGGGCATCATGGGTGGGGGTGAGGGGAGGGGAATGCATCATGGGTGAGGGTGAGGGGAGGGGAGGGCATCGTGAGTGAGGGTGAGCGGAGGGGAGGGCATCATGGGTGGGGGTGAGGGGAGGGGAGGGCATCATGGGTGGGGGTGAAGGGAGGGGAGGGCATCATGGGTGGGGGTCAGGGGAGGGGAGGGCATCATGGGTGGGGGTGAGGGGAGGGGAGGGCATCATGGGTGGGGGTGACGGGATAGGAGGGCATCATGGGTGGGGGTGAGGGGAGGGGAGGGCATCATGAGTGGGGGTGAGGGGATAGGAGGGCATCATGGGTGGGGATGAGGGGATAGGGGAGGGCATCATCATGGGCATCATGGGGGTGAGCATCGGAGGGGTAGGGCATCATCATCTGTGAGGGTGAGGGGGGAGGGCATCATGAGGGGAGGGGAGGCATCATGAGTGGGGTAGGGGAGGGGAGGGCATCATGGGTGGGGAGAGGAGGGCATTATGGGTGGGGATGAGAGGAGGGCATCATGGGTGGGGGTGAGGGTGAGGGAAGGGGAGAGCATCATGGGTGGGGGTGAGGGAAGGGGAGGGTATCATGGGTGGGGGTAAGGGGAGGGGTAGTGCATCATGAGTGGGGGAGGGGAGGAAAGGGCATCATGGGTGGGGATGAGGTTAGGGGAGGGGAAGAGAGGAGAGGGGAGGGGAGGGCATCATGGGTGGGGATGAGAGGAGAGCATCATGGGTGGGGGTGAGGGAAGGGGAGGGAATCATGGGTGGGGGTGAGGGAAGGGGAGGGCATCATCTGTGAGGGTGAGGGGAGGGGAGAGCATCATGAGTGGGGGAGGGGAGGGGAGGGCATCATGGATGGGGATGAGGGAAGGAGAGGGCATCATTTGTGAGGGTGAGGTGAGGTGAGGGCATCATGGGAGGGGGTGAGTGGAGGAGAGGGCATCATGGGTGGGGTTGAGGGAAATGGAGAGCATCACGGGTTGGGGAGAGGGGAGGGGAGGGCATCATCGGTGGGGGACGTAAGGGCATCATGTGTGGAGAGGGGAGGGCATCATGGGTGGGAATGAGGGGAAGGCATCATGGGTGGGGGTGAAGGAAGGGAAGGGCTTCATGAGTGGGAGTGAGGGGAGGGGAGGGCATCATGAGTGGGTAGGGGAGGGGAGGGCATCATGGGTGGGGGAGGGGAGGGCATCATGGGTGGGGATGAGAGGAGGGCATCATGGGTGGGGGAGGGCATCATGGGTTGGGAGGAGGGGAGGACATCATGGGTGGGGGTGAGGGGAGGGCATCATGGGTGGGGGAGGGGAGGGCATCATGAGTGGGGAGGGGAGGGGAAGGCATCATGGGTATGGATGATTGGAGGGCATCATGGGTGGGGGTGAGGGAAGGGGAGGGCATCATGAGTGGGGGTGAGGGGAGGGGAGGGCATCATGGGTGGGGTTGAGGGAAGGGGAGGGCATCATGAGTGGGGGTGAGGGGAGGGGAGGGCATGGGTGGGGGTGAGGTGAGGGGAGGGCATCATGGGTGGGGGTGAGGGGAGGGGAGGGCATCATGGGTGGGGGTGAGGTGAGGGGAGGGCATCATGGGTGGGGGTGAGGTGAGGGGAGGGCATCATGGGTGGGGGTGAGGGGAGGGGAGGGCATCATGGGTGGGGGTGAGGTGAGGGGAGGGCATCATGGGTGGGGGTGAGGTGAGGGGATGGCATCATGGGTGGGGGTGAGGGGAGGGGAGGGCATCATGGGTGGGGGTGAGGGAAGGGGAGGGCATCATGAGTGGGGGTGAGGGGAGGGGAGGGCATCATGGGTGGGGGTGAGGTGAGGGGAGGGCATCATGGGTGGGGGTGAGGTGAGGGGAGGGCATCATGGGTGGGGGTGAGGTGAGGGGAGGGCATCATGTGTGGGGGTGAGGTGAGGGGATGGCATCATGGGTGGGGGTGAGGAGAGGGGAGGGCATCATGGGTGGGGGTGAGGGAAGGGGAGGGCATCATGGGTGGGGGTGAGGGGAGGAGAGGGCATCATTGGTGGGGGTGAGGGAAGGGGAGGGCATCATGAGTGGGGGTGAGGGGAGGGGAGGGCATCATGGGTGGGGGTGAGGTGAGGGGAGGGCATCATGGGTGGGGGTGAGGTGAGGGGAGGGCATCATGGGTGGGGGTGAGGTGAGGGGAGGGCATCATGGGTGGGGGTGAGGTGAGGGGATGGCATCATGGGTGGGGGTGAGGGGAGGGGAGGGCATCATGGGTGGGGGTGAGGGAAGGGGAGGGCATCATGAGTGGGGGTGAGGGGAGGGGAGGGCATCATGGGTGGGGGTGAGGTGAGGGGAGGGCATCATGGGTGGGGGTGAGGGGAGGGGAGGGCATCATGTGTGGGGGTGAGGTGAGGGGATGGCATCATGGGTGGGGGTGAGGTGAGGGGAGGGCATCATGTATGGGGGTGAGGTGAGGGGATGGCATCATGGGTGGGGGTGAGGGGAGGGGAGGGCATCATGGGTGGGGGTGAGGGAAGGGGAGGGCATCATGGGTGGGGGTGAGGGGAGGGGAGGGCATCATTGGTGGGGGTGAATGAAGGGGAGGGCATCATGAGTGGGGGTGTGGGGTGGGGAGGGCATCATGGGTGGGGGTGAGGTGAGGGGAGGGCATCATGGGTGGGGGTGAGGTGAGGGGAGGGCATCATGGGTGGGGGTGAGGTGAGGGGAGGGCATCATGGGCGGGGGTGAGGTGAGGGGATGGCATCATGGGTGGGGGTGAGGGGAGGGGAGGGCATCATGGGTGGGGGTGAGGGAAGGGGAGGGCATCATGAGTGGGGGTGAGGGGAGGGGAGGGCATCATGGGTGGGGGTGAGGTGAGGGGAGGGCATCATGGGTGGGGGTGAGGGGAGGGGAGGGCATCATGGGTGGGGGTGAGGGGAGGGGAGGGCATCATGGGTGGGGGTGAGGGGAGGGGAGGGCATCATGGGTGGGGGTGAGGGGAGGGGAGGGCATCATGGGTGGGGGTGAGGGGAGGAGAGGGCATCATGGGTGGGGGTGAGGGAAGGGAAGGTCATCATGAGTGGGGGTGAGGGGAGGGGAGGGCATCATGGGTGGGGGTGAGGTGAGGGGAGGGCATCATGGGTGGGGGTGAGGGGAGGGGAGGGCATCATGGGTGGGGGTGAGGGGAGGGGGAGGGCATCATGGGTGGGGGGTGAGGGGAGGAGAGGGCATCATGGGTGGGGGTGAGGGAAGGGAAGGGCATCATGAGTGGGGGTGAGGGGAGGGGAGGGCATCATGGGTGGGGGTGAGGTGAGGGGAGGGCATCATGGGTGGGGGTGAGGGGAGGGGAGGGCATCATGGGTGGGGGTGAGGGAGGGGAGGGCATCATGGGTGGGGGTGAGGTGAGGGGAGGGCATCATGGGTGGGGGTGAGGGGAGGGGAGGGCATCATGGGTGGGGGTGAGGGGAGGGGAGGGCATCATGGGTGGGGGTGAGGGGAGGGGAGGGCATCCTGGGTGGGGGTGAGGGGAGGGGAGGGCATCATGGGTGGGGGTGAGGGGAGGGGAGGGCATCCTGGTGGGGGTGAGGGGAGGGGAGGGCATCATGGGTGGGGTGAGGGGAGGGGAGGGCATCATGGGTGGGGTGAGGGGAGGGGAGGGCATCATGGGTGGGGGTGAGGGGAGGGGAGGGCATCATGGGTGGGGGTGAGGGGAGGGGAGGGCATCATGGGTGGGGGTGTCCACTATGTACCTGGAAAAATTAGTTAATCAAGAAAACTCTGCATGAAGAACGTAACAACTCTGACCCCTGTCTTCTTAACGGTGAAAACTGATATTAAACAAGACATTCATGACATAGAACACGCATATTATCCTGCGCAGTTGCAAGAAGCTTCACCAGATGTCACCACCTTCTGAGATGGAAAAAAATCTATATAGATTCAGACGTCTACAGTTTGGATCATAAGTTGGACCTGCAACTTATGAGAGTAATATCGGAAATCCTAGAACTATTATAAAATAGTGAAGCATCAGAAGCTATGTGAATGATGTAATTTTGTTTTAAGAAACAGTGGAGAATATATGCAAATATTATCTTTTTTTTTTTTTTTTTTTTTTTTACACAGGGTTTGACAAGGTTAAGGATTCCTAACTTTATTGGCAAGCTAAGAGCTCTTACCTACATCAGCTCATTTGAAAGCATTTTTATTGTTATGAGACATACACTGACAAGGATGCAAGAGATGGGACCGAAGTTCAATATATCTAAGGGGCATTTTGCTCAACAATCTTAGCATATCTTGGGCACGTTGTCTCAAATGATGAAATTAAATCAAATCCCAAGAATTTGCAAGGGATTAAAGTGATGACACCCCTCACAAACAGGAAATAAGTAAGATGCTTTGTGGGAATGCTTGGGTTCTATCGTAAATTTATCATAGATTTCTGCAAAGATTGCAGCTCCCTTGATTTACATAATGGGTAAAAATATAAGATTTATTAGGAGTCCAGAATGTCAAAAAAGGTTTTAATAGTTTGAAACTAATTAATGGTTTCTCCTGCATCAAATACCACTAAACTTCAAAAATATTTGAGTTATACAGATGCAAGCGATCAGTATTGGGGTTCTATTGATGCACAAAGGGAGGGTCCATTGCAAGCTGTAAGGTATTTATCTAATATACTAAATCGAACAGAGAAGCGTTATTGAGTTATAGATTGAGAGGCTTTGGCAATTGTGCAAGCCTTTTAGATTTATCCATTATTTACTACGAGGAAAACCATTTATGATTGCAACAGATCAACTTCTGAATCGTGTGTTTAAGATGACCCACAATCCTGGAATATATCCCTCTTAAAATTAGAGATATATAAAATAGGTATTTGTCATCGAGTACTTGATGCGTTGAGTAAACTCAGTTATGCGGATAAGGAAAGTAATGAGCAATGTTATGAAAGAAGGAAAAAGGTTTTAAATCTTTCAATGGAAGTGATGATAATGGGCGGACCAAAGAATTAATATCTTATTTCGATGGAAAATGTTTCCCAAAGTACTATGACACATATCACTTGCGAGATAAAGTCTTATATTTCAAAAGAGAAAAATTTGAACATCTTACCTAATCTAATGTTACACAAAAATTCTTGCTTCAGGAAGCTTATGTTATGGTCCATAATGAACTACTGAAAAGAATATAAGACCGTCCGAAAGGCCCAATAATATTTGTATTGGCAACAAATGTGGCATGAAGTTGCCATATATGAAAAATCTTGTGCAACATGTCAGAAACTGCATTTACACTCGTTTGAAAGTGTCAGAAATTACCAGCAATTGAGAAAAAAAATTAAATAAGAGATGCAATAGATTTAATAGACTTACGCCAAGGTACAGATGGTTACGGGTGTTGTTTAACTTTCATAGACTATTTTTTCCAAAATTTTGAGTGTACCCTCTTACAAACAAAAGTACCAAAGTTGTCCTCAAAGAATTTTGGAAACGTATGTGTGTGTTTGGCAAGGTGAGCAAGGTAATAATGGATGAAGGGTGTGAGTTTCTAGTGCTGAATTTATAGATTTTTGTAGGAAGGCTATTCTTACGCAAGGAAACTCAGTCTTAGCTAAATTGTGTAACGACCAACCTATCTCCGAAGTACTTATATCGGACAAGTGAAGGTTCTATGTGAGGCTGTCCAAACTTCTCTAGATACTTCGCTTTCTGTGTTCAATTTTTCTTCCAGCTATCACGAAAAGTTGAAGATTTGTGTATTACAGAAGACGTGTAGCATTTGTCTGTGTACCACGATCAACGGAAAGACGTTATTAAAGAAGCTATAAAGAAAACGAGAAAGGAGTCTTTGACCAAAGGAAACAGAGAGAAGACCAAATTATAGATCTAAATATATTAGATAGGCTTTCTAACGAGGATCATAACTTAATACCAAATGGATTGAGCCATGTCAAGTAGAACTTCAGTTGATAAAGACAAAATGGTTATGAACTAGTAAACCCTTTTGATGTACATCTGAATACGGAAAGTGAAGAAATTGTGGTGGGATTAAGCTTCTCTTTTCCATAATGTGAAAACAAATATGTATGAAAGAGAGTAGTAAATATATTTTGAAAATTGGGGTATATTATGTATTTTTCCACTTCTTGGGCTATGAAGAAAATTTAATGTTCAGGTCTAGTGTTCAGTAAGTGATATGAAGGGTGAGTGAGGAGCCTGAAGTATTGAGAAGACTGAGTAGTGAGACTGACTAAGTGCTTAATTAGCAACCATACTCTAATACTCCAATACATAAATGCTATATAATTGTGAATATCAAAATGGTATACAATATCTACCACTATATAATTGTGTTGGTCGCCAAAGGTATGTCAGATATGAAGTGACACCTTAGAGGAGAAGTGTCATTCCCCATTTAGAGCCTCTGTTAAGTCGAAAGGAGCGCATATGATTTCTCATTTTCCTTTTTCTTAATTAAATGGTGTGAGTGATGCATATAAAGTATGTATGAGAGGAAGTTGTTTCTGTACTTACTGAAGTCCTTCACCTCAGGTATCTTACCTGGATACTCTACACAGTAACTGGAGGAGTTGTAGATAAACAATCGCCAATGCGAGAGGGAACTTCTTTGCGACTGTATATATAACTGTGTCACTTACGGTCGTATAGCAACCAGGGATGTGAGATGTTTAATAATAAGGAAACATGATAATAACCACATGGAGACAAAAACACAAAAGATTAATTGGTCTGTACATTTCGATCCCAAAAGGGAATCGAAATATACAAACCAATTAATCTTTTGTGTGTCTGTCTCCTTGTGAGTTATTATTGAGTAGTAACAAGTGTTTATTACACTTTAGTTGTCCATGAGAGCGGATGCTTCAGAAATAGCAAACATTTTCATTATTATATATATTTATTATTATAATTATTATTTACATTAATAATTTTTTATCATTATTATTATTATCATTAAATGTTCTGTGAGACGTTTTCACCTTTTATATCTTTGCAATTTTAATCATAGTCGAACTCAGGTGTAGTGAATGTAAGCAGTGTATCATCAGTAAACCATCATTAATATTATATAAAAATCATCGACGCAATGCCCAGCCCTTCTAGGGCAGGGTAGGTGCCTGAGCCAGAGCTTGCAGCTTAAAAGACTGCCATTCCCATTAGCCCCCTTGAGGTGGGGATGGCAGACCAGAGAGGCCTAGCTTCTCCCTACGAGCCCCGTGAGGGCGGGGAATGTGGCTAGGCCTGGGGACAGTTGGTCCCGACGATGAGGAGGTACTTGTACCTCTTCCCATGGCAGACATTAGTCTGAGATACTCCCGAGAAAGGGAGCCAAGGCCGGGCCACCACTTGGAAAAGGCCCGGACCGGGAGAGTACCGGCGAATAAAGAAGAAGAAGTAAATGTAAATGTGTTAATTATTAGGGTAGTGTTGATAGTTTGAAGTGTCGCTTTTGTTGAGGTTCTTTTGTTAATTTTGTTCCAGTGTGTTTTCTCTAGTCGTGGTCTTATTTCATTATTTTGTATCTGATTAATGATCTATTATTATTATAATAACTGGTTAATGATCTATTATTATTCTAATAACTGGCTAATGATCTAATAACTGGTTTAAGCAAAAGATAACTCACGGTTTGCTCCTTGAGCCTTTTCAATGAAAGTGACTTTATTCACAAAAGCTGTGCTCAGTTTATTTTGAGATTCCAATAGTCTTTAAAATAATCAGCACTTTTAATTTTTATATGACTGTGATTTGTCATGAAGTGTCTTTTCAATTTTGCTGGAGCCATTGCTACATTTGAAAGTTGTTTGCCACAGACGAGGCACAATGGAACTGGACAACTTAGATTACCAGTCCATGTAAAGCCCATTGATAAGTAACATTCATTATAAAGACGGAACTTTTTTGTGCAGTGAAATTTCTCAGTAGATTGACATTCTTCATCAGTAACTTCATCAGAATTGTCTGCATATTTCTTCTTCAAAAATCGCCATAATGAACGGTCAGATATTACTCTAAATCAAAAATATATATATATATATAATCATAAACATACCTACATTTTTGAAATTTATATAACATCCCAAAATGATGGGTAAAATTTACCAAATAACGTGAGTGAATGAGGGAGTGTAACTGGAGGCCAGGAAGCACAGATAGGACTGATGGAGACCGTGTATGTGTCCTGTACCCGAGTAAATTACTTGATGATACATGAATCCGTCACGTACAGCTCCTGTCCACTGACCACTAAAGACGGTTTCACATTAGTGCCGTATAGACGTCGCTAAATATATTCCCTATGATTAGTATGCTCTTCAGTGACATAACAGGTTTAAGACTTGATTATAATACCCAAGAATTTTCCAAGAATGTGTCATACGTGTATAGTAAAAGTATGAATATAAAATAAAAAACAAAAATGACTCAAAAATGCACTTACATACGATTAGCCTATTTATCACCGTTTCTCTGGGAACCCCCAGCGATCTCTCGCGGAACCCTGGGTTCCAGAAAACCCCGGTTGAGAAATGCTGATCTAGTGTTATACTTTATTGTAATAATTAAAATTAGTATAAACGAAAGATAATAAATTAATTTAAGCCAGTGTTAAGAAGTTTAGATGTATTTTGTTATTATGGGTGGTGCGTAAAGTTCAAAATTTGGAGAGTGAGAGACAAAAGTGATGTTTCTAATATAATGTATTAGCCACAAACACATCAGCCAGTAATACTGATTAATCTGAGTAGCACCTAAGACATTTTTATTCCTGCTGTGAAAGGTGTTTCATACGAATACATTGTGGTAGTAAGTAGCTTGTGGGAGCCACATCCAAGACCTCACATTCCCGCTTTTTATGTAAACGTTTCAGTACACAAGTAACCCGTATATAGGGACCGAATGTTTTTCTATGTGTTCGTTATTTTTGTATTGTTCATTTATATTCCTTATCTAGAGCAGGACTGAGTCCTGGACATGGACAATACAGCGCCTGCAGACATACCAAAGGTTAGGCTGTTGGAGTTGAGTGTGTCATTTGAACTGTGATGTCAACATATTTCCGGCAAGACAGATTAAATAAATGACTGTGTCTGTGTTTCCTCTTTGTGGGTGACGGCCGCTGTGTCAAAAATAATACCAGGTGATTCGGAGCAAGTATCAGTAGCATAAAACTAAAATACCTATTTACAAATATAAAAAATGCACGGTATATGTACAGAGGCTAACATCTATTTACTCGTAAGAGAAAATAAAAGCCAAATCATGGATCGAACCTGGGTCCATTGAGCAATAGATCTGTCACTAATATAACGGTCTGATGAGGCTGCAGGTATATAAGTGTCAAGAGGGGAACAATGAAGTTGATGAGCACACCTCTATATGCACGATCTGATGGAAACTTCCCGGTGAACCTGAGAATACATGAAAATTGACGATATTTCCCCTAGTCAAGAAAATTAATGAGAAGATTTCACTTAGGGCAAGACAGTACCTCAGCTGATGAAAATTCCGCTCTCACGAAAGAGTTCCAGAGAGTTTATGAGAGCTCCAAGTTGGACAAGAGAGTTAATGGTAGCTTTCTTACGGAGACGAGAGTTAATGGAAATTTCAGTGTGGACAAGAGAGCTGATGAGCTCTCCACTATGGGCAAATAAAAACAAAGCGGCTGTGACATAGGTGGACAAGTTGAGAAATTTGATAGGAATAAAATATCGTTAATGTCCCCTGAAAAGTTGTAAATTAATAATTACTTTCTTGAGGAAAGTATTGAGTTCCCCTTGTGAGATGTTTAATAGAGTGCATAGTATCTGTAAACTTTTTAAGGTGTTCTAATTATTAAGAGGAACATGATTATCTTAGGCAAAAATGTAAAATGTTAAGAAAAACTAAATTTACCTGTAAAATATAATGAAGAAAGTTTTTTTTCACATTAAAATTAGAAATTTAGCGAATCTGAGCTAGCAAAATGGTAGTTTCAGTATTAGAGCAACACTTAGCTTGCGAGAAGTAAGTGTCAGGTACTTGAGCAACTCTCTATTAGCGAGAATGAGTCATTCGTAACTGAGGAACCCTCAGCTAACATGAAGAAAGTACTAGGAGGGAGCCACTCTCTACTAGCGAGGAGGAAGAGTAGGGTACTTGAGCAGTTCTTAACTAGTGAGAAGAAAATATAAGTTCTTAATAAACTCTCAGCTATGGAGATGGAATTATCAAAAATATTAATTTCAGTTACTAGTGATAAGTTTCCAGGAAACCATCTGCTAGTCCACTTCTCCATCCTTAAATAAGGATGGAGAAGTGGAACTTAATTAAGGAGCATAACAGTTCATTACCAGTAAATTTATGTGTGAAAAATAATTAATCAAAATCATTCTAACAATCGGTGGTTAAATTTTTAATCACATTTATAGTTATCAAGTTGAGGAGGTAAACTTGGTGATATTTGAAAGTATATACTGGGTGGCCAAGTAAACTCCTATCTCTGAAGATAAATAACATTATATGTTATTTTTCCGCACTTGCAAAAAGAGCTGATATTCTTCGATGAGAGTGAGTAGGCTAAGCGTTCTAAATAACAAAAAAAGGCACAATACCGTGACTGGAACGATACACAAATAACCCGCACATAGAAGAGTGGAGCTTACGACGACGTTTCGGTCTGACTTGGACCATTTACAAAGTCACACAGTGTGACTTTGTAAATGGTCCAAGTCGGACCGAAACGTTGTCGTAAGCTCCTCTCTGCTATGTGCGGGTTATTTGTGTAAGCGTTCTAAATTTGCCTGGAAAATCTCCTGACTTTGAGAATCTATGAGCAATAACCAAACTTAGGATAGCGAGACTGGACTGTTCAACTGTGGAGAGGCTAATTGCTGCTGTTATTAAGGCTGGTACCACGATGAACAACTTGCCAAAATGTGTTCAACACTGGTCAGTTCTATGCCAAAGCATGTAGCATTGCTTATAAAATCAAAGGATAGTTATGATATCAGTTATGTCATATCACAGCTGTGTATCTTTCAAACAAATAATAATTTTCAGAATAAATGTCTTATTTAATAACTGTCCCAATTAATATGCACACTACCGAACTCTCACTTGTTTCAAAACTCCTCAAGTACTCGCTCAACATCTCCCAAAATCTCTCTCTCCTCTTCTTCACTTTTCTCTCTTCTTCACGTGCATAAACACTTACTATAACCCACTTTCACATCCAACCCTTATTTTACTCCACATAATCCTCGAATTTATACATTTATTTTCCTCTTTTTTTGCAATAACTGATTTTTCAACATTACTGCTACTCCTTGCATAGCTCTAACTCTATTAAAAACCCCTGAACTAATCCCATTTATTTTTTTTTCCTAATAAACTCTCCTACCCCCTTCAGCTTTGTTTCACTTACAACTTCTTTTCATTGATAACATCCACAATCATTTCTTATCATCTGCACCACATCTACGCACATTCAAATATCCCAACTTAAAGGTTTTCTTCTTATTATTTTTAGTAATCTATCCTGGTATTTTAGTTGGCTTTTACATCACGCATAACTTATGGAGGAAAAAATCTGATTCACTTCCCAATAGAAATGAAAGAAAATAATAAGAACGAAACCTATCAAGAAAAAATCAAAGAAAACTCAGATGGGTGTGTAAATATAAACGTTTACATGCCTGTGTAGGGTGACCCAAATGTGAGTAAAAGTAGCAAGATATACCTGTTATTTTGTGTGTGTTTATGTGGTAGAAAGAACATCATCACTCCTACCATCATGTAAAACTACAGGTGATCGTCTTACCTTCATTAGGCAGAACAGTGTTCCCTCCTTAGGTGGTTGCTGTACTACTGACACTGTACGACCCGAGACAGGTATCCGCCTGTTCCGTACACCCTGTAGCCTCTACCTCAGTGTAGCCTCTACCTCAGTGTAGTCTCTACCTCAGTGTAGCCTCTACCTCAGTGTAGCCTCTACCTCAGTGTAGCCTCTACCTCAGTGTAGCCTCTACCTCAGTGTAGCCTCTACCTCAGTGTAGCCTCTACCTCAGTGTAGCCTCTACCTCAGTGTAGCCTCTACCTCAGTGTAGTCTCTACCTCAGTGTAGCCTCTACCTCAGTGTAGCCTCTACCTCAGTGTAGTCTCTACCTCAGTGTAGCCTCTACCTCAGTGTAGTCTCTACCTCAGTGTAGCCTCTACCTCAGTGTAGTCTCTACCTCAGTGTAGCCTCTACCTCAGTGTAGTCTCTACCTCAGTGTAGTCTCTACCTCAGTGTAGCCTCTACCTCAGTGTCACCTCAGTGTAGTCGTCCCCACTCCCCCAGTGTAGCCTCCCCTACCTCAGTGTAGCCTCCTAATTCCCCAGTGTAGAAATCTCCCCAACCTCAGCAAGTAGCCCCTACCTCAGCGTAGCCTCCCCTACCTCAGTGTAGCCCCACCAGTGTAGCCCCACCCCACCTGCAGCCCCAGCCTCAGTGCCTCAGCCTGCTAGCCTCCCACCCCAGCAGTCCCACCAATCAGTGTAGCCCCACCTCAGTGTAGCCTCCTCTTAATTGCACCAGTGCGTAGCCCCCACCTCAGTGCAGTGAAGTTCCCCACCACCCTAGTGTAGCCTCTCCCCACCTCAGTGTAGTCTCCTGCACCTCCCCAGTGTAGTCTCCCTAATTCCCCTGAGTGTAGCCTCCCCAGTCCTCAGTGGTAGGCCCCACCTACCCCAGTGTGTAGCCTTCTACCTCAGTTGCACAGAAATCTCATCTCCCAGCAGCCCCACCTCAATTCCTGTGGTAGCCTCTCCCCACCTCCCCAGGTGCAAGAGCCCCACCCCACCTGCAGCCCCAGCCCCAGCCTTAGCCCCTAATCCTTCAGTGTAGCTTCCCTACCTCAGTGGTAGCCCCTATCCTCCAGGCGTGTAGCCTCCCCATCCCTCAGTGCAGCTCCCCACCCCAGTGCAGAAATTCTCCAACCTTCCCAGTGTAGCCTTCCACCCTCAGTGCAGTTCCCCCACCTCAGTGCAGCCAGGGCCCCTACCTCAGTAGCCGTAGCCCCTACCTCAGTGTAGCTCCCTCCTACCTCAGCAAGTAGCCCCACCTCCACCCTCAGCCCCCACTAGTGTACCTTCACCTCAGTGTAGTCCTCCACCCTCCCAGTGTAGCCCCCACCTACCCTAGTGTAGTTCCCCTGACCTCCAGTGTAGCCTTCCTAACTTTCCCAGTGCAGCCCCTCCAATCCTCAGTGTAGTCTTCCTCACCTCAGTGTAGCCTCTACCTCCCCAGTGTAGTCCTTCACCTCAGCGAACAGCTCCTCCTACCTCAGTGTAGCCTCCACCCCAGCAGCCCCACCTCAGTCTAGCCTCCCACCCTCAGTAGTTCCCCTACCTCAGTAGCCTCCTCTAATCCTCCAGTGTAGGCCTCTACCTCAGTGTGTAGTCCCCACTCCTCAGTGTAGCCTCCTAATCCCCAGCGTAGCCTCTGACCTCAGTGTAGCCCCACCAATTCAGTGTGAAGTTCCCCTACCCTCAGCAAGTAAGCCTTCCTACCTCAGTGTAGCCTCCCCACCTCAGTGTAGCCCCACCCTCCAGTGCCAAGCCTCTACCCCAGTGCAGCCTCCCCACCTCCCAGTGGTAGCCCCACCTCCCCAGTGTAGTCTCAATTCTCCCCAGTGCAGCCTTCCCACTTCAGTGCAGCCTCCTTAACCTCAGTGTAGTCTCCCCACCTCCAAAGCGTAGCCTCCCCACCCTCAGTGTAGCCCCACCCTCCAGTGTAGCCCCACTCCCCAGTGCAGCCTTCCCTACCTCCCTCTGTGTAGCCTCTACCTCAGTGTAGCCTCTACCTCAGTGTAGCCTCTACCTCAGTGTAGCCTCTACCTCAGTGTAGCCTCTACCTCAGTGTAGCCTCTACCTCAGTGTAGTCTCTACCTCAGTGTAGCCTCTACCTCAGTGTAGTCTCTACCTCAGTGTAGCCTCTACCTCAGTGTAGCCTCTACCTCAGTGTAGCCTCTACCTCAGTGTAGTCTCTACCTCAGTGTAGCCTCTACCTCAGTGTAGCCTCTACCTCAGTGTAGCCTCTACCTCAGTGTAGCCTCTACCTCAGTGTAGCCTCTACCTCAGTGTAGCCTCTACCTCAGTGTAGCCTCTACCTCAGTGTAGCCTCTACCTCAGTGTAGCCTCTACCTCAGTGTAGTGCCTCTACCTCAGTGTAGCCTCTACCTCAGTGTAGCCTCTACCTCAGTGTAGCCTCTACCTCAGTGTAGCCTCTACCTCAGTGTAGCCTCTACCTCAGTGTAGCCTCTACCTCAGTGTAGCCTCTACCTCAGTGTAGTCTCTACCTCAGTGTAGCCTCTACCTCAGTGTAGCCTCTACCTCAGTGTAGCCTCTACCTCAGTGTAGTCTCTACCTCAGTGTAGCCTCTACCTCAGTGTAGCCTCTACCTCAGTGTAGCCTCTACCTCAGTGTAGCCTCTACCTCAGTGTAGTAGCCTCTACCTCAGTGTAGCCTCTACCTCAGTGTAGCCTCTACCTCAGTGTAGCCTCTACCTCAGTGTAGACTCTACCTCAGTGTAGCCTCTACCTCAGTGTAGCCTCTACCTCAGTGTAGCCTCTACCTCAGTAGCCTCTACCTCAGTGTAGCCTCTACCTCAGTCTCTACCTCAGTGTAGCCTCTACCTCAGTGTAGCCTCTACCTCAGTGTAGCCTCTACCTCAGTGTAGTCTCTACCTCAGTGTAGCCTCTACCTCAGTGTAGCCTCTACCTCAGTGTAGCCTCTACCTCAGTGTAGCCTCTACCTCAGTGTAGTCTCTACCTCAGTGTAGCCTCTACCTCAGTATAGCCTCTACCTCAGTGTAGCCTCTACCTCAGTGTAGTCTCTACCTCAGTGTAGCCTCTACCTCAGTGTAGCCTCTACCTCAGTGTAGCCTCTACCTCAGTGTAGCCTCTACCTCAGTGTAGCCTCTACCTCAGTGTAGTCTCTACCTCAGTGTAGCCTCTACCTCAGTGTAGTCTCTACCTCAGTGTAGCCTCTACCTCAGTATAGCCTCTACCTCACTATAGCCTCTACCTCAGTGTAGCCTCTACCTCAGTGTAGCCTCTACCTCAGTGTAGCCTCTACCTCAGTGTAGTCTCTACCTCAGTGTAGTCTCTACCTCAGTGTAGCCTCTACCTCAGTGTAGTCTCTACCTCAGTGTAGTCTCTACCTCAGTGTAGCCTCTACCTCAGTGTAGCCTCTACCTCAGTGTAGCCTCTACCTCAGTGTAGCCTCTACCTCAGTGTAGTCTCTACCTCAGTATAGCCTCTACCTCAGTATAGCCACTACCTCAGTGTAGTCTCTACCTCAGTGCGAGCACTGAGGACGACTCCGGTGTTATTCATTTTTGTCTTTATAACTTTATAATAAAATAGACTTTTTCCAAAATCACCGGCACTGAGTGTTCATTTACTTATGAGTCATTGGCTCTTTATGGGTTAAAATTCTATGGTCATAAATAATCAAATAATTTTGAAACTTGACACCTACACATACAAAATTTAATTTGAAACTATTTTTAATTAAATCGCATCAGCGCTTATGTGTTTCAAGTTAATCTAAAGAGAGACACTATGATTATTGCATTGAGCTCAATTTATATAGCGAAACTGGTAATTTAAAATTTGCATAAGTCAAAGTAAAAGTCCAAGCTTTCTTTTAATAAAATATATCAACACTAAAAGTTTGAAGCGTATTAGAAAAATAAAATTTCTCGGATTAATTTTTTTTATTTTTTAAAGCAATTTTAATCAAATTTATTATTAGCACCTGAACAGTGTAATCTTACAAGTTGTCGTCCATCTTACAAAATATTTCTGTCTTAATAATTTGAAGCTAATATGACTAGGCGTACTTTGGTTATTGAATGGAAAATTTCATTAATATAAACATATATGGCAAATTTGGCAAACTGGGAATACTAGAGCCCATTATCAGTGCAAACCTTCATTTATTGAAGACACTCTAGGACACAAAATTTTTAAGCAAATCAGAAGGGACATTCTCCAGTTAACACACAGATTACAATGTTTTCATGTTTTATATACTAATTTAGTATAATGAGTTGCCCACACTCACATAAATCTTAATAATATTCATGTTTTGAAAATAATCTGGCCAACTTGAACCAAGCTTTGAACTATCACTACCTACCTGACCCACAGGGTAATGACTAGTCAGTTCACACCATAACCTATCCAGGTAATTTTTCAGTCCTATGAAATCTACCAAGTAGAAGTCACCTCAAGATTATTAATTACACTGGTCTGCATTTAGAATGTTTTTAATTTTTATTTTTATTCATGGTTGCGATCTTACACATTCTTGGACTGCTGATTGTAAATATCTAAACCATTTTGCTCTATCACGTAAGAATTTTGAATAAAATACAAATTAATAAAAATGTGAATTTTTAATATATTGTTACTTCATTATAATTAGGCAAATAATCATGGAAAAGAACATTCTGTAAGTTTAAGAACATATGAATTCCAAATCAACATGAATCAAATGAAATTATTTTATTAAAAAAATATGCTCCTAATGGTTAGAATACATATTGAATCAAAGGAGGAACGCTTTGATTTTCGCTTGTGCTGTGCATCGAGAACATTACGTTTCAATGACCAGCAGTAATCCGCCATCATGCTAACATTCCATTTGCCCTGGTATCGCGTTTCCATGGTGCAAATATCCTGATGAAACCACTCTCCTTGTTCCTCACTGTAACCCCTACAATTGTTTGGAAGATAGTCAAGATGTGAGTGCAAAAAGCGCATCTTCACACTCATTCTAAACCCAAGCTGTTGGAAACTTGATATCAGGTCTTGGATCATTTTTTTTTCATATTTGGAGGAGCGTCTGTTTCCCAGGAAGTTGTAAACAATCTGCCTGAATGAGAACCAGATATTCACCTCGACACCTGCTAATGCTTCATCAAAAAACGTGTCCTTCATCAATTCCCGAATCTGAGGGCCAAGAAAGATTCCTGCCTTCAGCTTGCCTTCACTTATACGATGAAACTTTAACTCCAGGTACTTGAAAGCAGATCCATTCTTGTTCAAGGCCTTCACCAAATTTTTCATCAGCCCTGATTTGATGTGGAGTGGTGACAACAGAATTTTATTGGGGGTCAACTAGTGGCACAGTTTTCACGTTGTGATTTCCATTTAAGAAGCTGGTTCCTGGTGGCCAGTCTTTTTGTTCATAGTGCTGGCTGTCTGCCCTACTATCCCAAAGACACAGAAGACAGGACTGCTTGCTGTATCTGCCTTGAAGACCTAGTAGGAGAGCAATAACCTTTAAATCATCACAAATAAGAAAATTGTGATCCTAGTACTAGATTGCGGATATTAGTGTCTTCATATTTGCGTAAGTTTCTGACATTTGGACACTATGGCCAATTGGCACAGATGCAGCTGTGTTGCCATTATAGACAAGTACAGCCTTTAAACTTCTTTTAGAAGAATCAATGAAGAGTCTCCATTCATCTGCTTTGTATGACATCGCCATGTGTTCAATAAGGCCAGAAATATTTGAACAGAAAACTAAAGATTCCTCTTTGTCCAAGAACTGAGTGAATTCCATTTCACGATGACGGTACCAAGCGAATGTTGTTCCATTAGCTAGAAGCCTGTGTTCCTTCAGTCTAGAACCATGTAACTGTGCACTGTCTTTTGGAAGGTTAGTTTTGCGATCGTCATTTGTTGGTGGTTCATCGTATACTTCCATCTCCTTAGAATCATTGGTATCAGATTCTGATGAAATTTGCCATGTCTTAGGTGGCACAGGTACAGGAATATCTTCAGAGCGTGGAACAGGCCTTATTGCTTAAGGAATATTTGGGTATATTATGGGATCTTTAGCCTTCTTGTTGGATCCAGCTACTATAGTCACACAAAAGTAGCAGTCATCATAGTGGTTCATCTGCTCCCGCCATATTTGGAACTTACTGATGCAACTCTTGCAAGCTTTGTGCAGAGCAAACGGTTTGTCCTGGTCTCCAAGTTTGCAGCCAAAATAAGCAAAGTAGCAGCGCTTCAATAAAGGAGTAATGTTGCTCCTGGAATCTGAAGGGGTGAATTACCCGCAGACATAGCAAAATATGTCTGGTGAATTTTTGCAGCCTCTAGACATATTAATAATCTGAAAATAAAGAAATTTATATTAGATTTAACATCTAATTCCATATAAGGTAAGCATTTTAATTGCTAATATACCACTTTCTCATTTACTTATGTTATACGAAAAGAGAAAAGTAACGTTTCCGTATAACTTAACAACCTGATGTGACAGAGATCAATAAAAAAAAAACACAATGAATCAATATTTTCCATATATATACAGAAAAAGATACCATAGAGCCAATAAAAAAAATCATGCTGACCAGTGTAAGTGATTTCTTGTTGGCAAGAATCAAGTCAAGCAGGTTATTTCCTCTGGTTGATTCTATCACAAACTGTTTTAAAAAGCAATCCCGGATCGTATCAAGAAAGTTACTAGACTCAAGAATTCCTGTTAAATCTCTCCAGTTAATTTGTCTAAAGTTACATTCTCCAGTTAACACAACATTCTTCCATCTACATGTCTTATGAATTTCCTCCCATAAAAGGTTAATGCACATCCTATCAAGGTTTAGCGGCCTGTATATTACACCCAAGATTAGAATTTCACCTCCCTCGAGAAACTGGAGCCAAACAGATTCGACGTCCGTTGGTTCTAATTTCATATCTTGTCTAATACAAGAGTTTAAATTATCTCTACATACAACACAACTCCACCAACCTTGTTATTGACCCTAAAAGTGGCATTCAGAAGGCATTGTTATTGTTATTGACCGTTGTGGCATTCAGAAGGCATTTCACTATCTTTCAGGTTGAACCAGGTCTCTGTTATAGCAATTATGTCTATGCTTTTTGTACACGCAATTTATCATAGCACATCTATCTTATTTCTTACGCTCCTACTATTAGTAGAGTAAACCTTAAAGGAATTAGTCAGTCGTTGCCATTTACTGTCTCTGATTGTTGACCAGTTCCATTGCAATTATGCTGAACAATGTCTTTTGTACATATCCATGAAGTATCCTGGCATTTTTTTCCGCTTTCATCTCTCGTGTTATAACCTGTTATCCTGTAAGATACGTCAGCCACTAAACAGTCAAACGATTCAAAATTGCTAGACGTAAATATAACAAAAATTTCACTCTAATTTACATAATGGCATAAAACTGACAGTTGGGTGCCTACACACCTGAATTTAACGCTCCGTTCTCTGCGAATCAGGAGACAAGTTATCGTATTGTTTTGTGCCACTGGAGAGAGGGTTTCGGACATTTTTGGATCCATTCCAGGATTAGCCTTTGCCACCGAAGTGGCTAGTTTACTGTGCAACCCATATCAATCCTGTGGACGGTAGCTCACAAAAGGCCTAGGATCAGGCTCATCTTTAAAGCCTTTTAAATCCCTGGCTGTAACAAAGTCAGGCCACAATTTCCTCCATGCTGACTTCATGGTCCTGGAAGACATTCTCCCCAAACTTTGTCTGTAAGCCTCAAGCAGGTGAGTATAATGAAATGGTCCTTCCAGAACTTCCTGAGGGTTAAATTTGTTTCTGAAGTGATTTCAAAAGACCTTTTAAAAAGTTCTTTGGTGTAGAAATGACATACTGGTCTATGGGCTAGATGAGAGGAGCGGTTTTAGGAGGCAAGAACTTCACTGTTATATAACTGAGCTCCTCCAGCAACTCGTTTCTCGAGCTTGGAAGGTGAGCCGGAGTATTATCCATAAGTAAAAGGGCACTGAGTGGCAGTTGTGTTTTAATGAGGTAGTTTTTGACAGTGGGAGCAAAGATCTCATGAACCCACTCAATAAAAAATTGTCTTGTTACCCAAGCTTTCGTGTTGGCCCTCCACATAACACACAATTTGTTTTTTTATAACATTGTTCTTCTTTAAAGAAGATTTACGGAATGATAAACAAGAGCTTCAATTTCAAGTCCCCACTTGCATTACCACATTGGCTTGTGTCATGGCACTGACTTTATTTCTTCAGTTATGTAGGTCCTCTTGGACATTTTCTTCCAGAAGAGGCTTGTTTCGTCACAGTTAAACATTTGTTAGCGGACAAACCCCTCAGCCTCTACGTACTCTTGGAATTCAGTAACAAACTTTTCAACAGCCACTTTGTCAGCACTGACAGCCTCCCCATGCCTAGCCACACTGTAAATGCCACTTATTTTCATAAAATTATCAAATCAATCCCTACTAGCCCTGAAGGATGAGTTTCAGCACTTATTCCGTTTTTTCAGGTCATCGTGCTATCGATTCATTGTCCATTGTGCATTCTGTGAGCATGTGACCCGAGCCATTCGCGTTGTTGGTCGACAACCAAGAGAATGTACGAAAACCAGGACAATTTTGTCTCGAACTCCTCGTTCGAAAACCGGTTTGTTGAACAAGTAATGTAGCCAAGAACCGAGGTTCCACTGTAGTAGGTTGGTAGACAGCAACCACACAGGGAGACACTACTGTCCTACCAAATGAGTGTGAAACTAAAACCTGCAGTAGTTTTTTGCTTTCTTTGCTGTTGTCTTTTCTTACTGTCTCATAAATACATGAGATGACATGTGCATCAAGCTACTTCTACTTACGTATAGTTCACACTGCACATGCAGATACATATATGACTTTATAGAGCCATCTGAGTTTTCTGGTGATTTCTTAATAGTTCTTCTTCACATATAATTTCTTTTCTTCTACATAGGGAAATGAAGAATCCTTCCGTAAGCCATGTGTGTCGTAAAGGGTGACTAAATTGACGTGAGGAAGAGGTTAGTAATCCCTCCTGTATTTTATTACTAAATTTAAAAAGACGAGATATTTAAATTTGTGATGGTTGAATGTGTGTGGATGTAGTGGATATCCAAGATTTAAGCGAAAAAAATGGTGAGGAGCAGGAGATTTCCAGTGGAGAAAAATTTATGGAATTATGTCAATGGCATCTGCATGACTTAGAATTACGGAAGGAGTAGCGGTAATGTTGATTGATCATTTTTGGAAAGAAAAAAGAGAATATAAATATAGGAATTAAAGGATTATGTGTATTAAAATAAGGATGGGATGAAAAAAGTGGGAGAAGTTAACCGAGTGTTTAAGATGCTTTGAACCAAGTGAGAAAGTAATTGTGGAGAAGGAACTAAATGCTAATTGGTAATTAGGAATACGTATCTTAAAAAAAAGAGGATAAAAAAAGTACACGAGATATGATGTAGGGCGCAATGACTGCTGTTTGTTAGACTACGTATTAATAGATATAAGGATGATGGGTAGACTTCCGCATAATAATAATAATATCTTTATTTCTACCAGTATATGTACAAGGTATACAGGCCTAGCTGACATCAATGACATACTACTATATAGAAAGCCGCTTGTTATGCAAAACATTTCAGGCAAATTGGGTCAGTTTTGTCTCAGGCTGCGACGCACACCAGTCGACTAACACCCAGGTACCCATTTTATATTGATGGGTGAACATGGACAGCAGGTGTCTTATGGAAACGCGTCCTCATGTTTTCCAGCCGTAACGGAGATTCAAACTCCGGACTTCAGTGTGTGAGCTGAGTGCGCTAGCGACCGAGCTACGGGTTGTGCGTGTTTGTAGAGGGGTAACAGATATATCTGATCATTATTTAGTTGTAGCTACAGTTAGAGCAAGAGGTAGATTCGGATACATGAAAAATGGCATCACTGAGTAAGAGAGAAAGAAGTAAACGTTTGTTAATTAAAGAAGGAAGCAACTGTTGAGAGAAAGATGGGATAGAGAGAATATAGGTGATGATGATGAGGAGGAGGTCGAAAATGCATGTTGTAGATTTAAGAATGCAGTGTTAGAGTGTGCAGCAGACAGTTGTGCATATAGGAGCGTAGGTGCAGTAGGAAAGAGAAGCTTTTGGTAGAATAAGAAGGTAAAGATATTGGTAAGGAAGAAGTGTGCATAAGAGAGGATTTTACAAAGAGGAAGTGATGTATGGAGAGTGGAATATAATGGAGAGTAAAAGAGGTTATGAGAGTCGTGAAGAAGTGAAAGAGAGAAAATGACACAGTGAGTAAGGGTTTTTTTTTAACAAATTTTGTGGAGAATAAGAAAAAAGTTTTGGCCTGAGATTACTGAATTAAGAAGGCTTAGAAAGTGAGCGCATTCAGAGAGGAGTTATTATACAGGAAGGGGGAAGTATTGAGAAGATAAAAGGCATATACTGAGTAGCTGCTAAATAATGATGAAGACAGAGAATAAGTCATTTTCTGTAATGGGCAGAAAGTTAAAACAACTTTTAGGAGTAAGGAAGATCAAGATGTGAGTGTGGGGGAGATGAGACGGTAGGGAGACTGAAAGGGGTAAGTTACCTAAAGATTGGTAGAGAGCGTGAGGAAAAGAGCCAAAACACGGCATAAGAATTTTTCTTACACACAGGCAGTCTCTCACTAAGGTAGGATGACCCGAAAAAGAAGAAACTTTTTCACCATCATTCACTCCATCACTGACTTGCCGGAGGTGCACTGACACTACAGCTGAGATATCCATCCAAACCGCAGTATCCGCATCCCTTCTTCAGAGTGCATCTTCTTCAATATTTGCTGATACATTTGCCGGCTCGGGGCTTTTCCAGATGATGACCCAGCCTTGGCTCCCAGTCATGGGAGCGTCTTGCAGGGCATGCCATCTGCGCGGCAGCTGGCGATGCGAGGAAGGCTGATAAAGCTGCACAGGAGCAGGCAGTGTCAGGAAGGACCGAGAAAGCGACCATTACAGTGACCTCTGGAGCTTCAGGCAGCAGTCAGAGCGCTGGGTAAGGTCAGTTTCATTGTGACTGGTGGAAGGAAGCTTGCTAATGGGCTGTAGCGCTTTTAATATTTGTAAAGTTAGTTCTTGATACTTGGATAACTCTGATCTTGGTGTAGTTGTCTTCTAGAAACTCTGCGATGTCTTCCAGCATTTCGTCAGTGCTGAACAGATATTCAGGTTCGCCAGTGAACTTGTCAGTTCCCTCACGGAGTCGAGTGTGGAGTTCTTTGTAATGCATAGCCTCACTGTATTGGTCTGTTGTGTAGAACTTTATTCCATGTCATTTGGCGTACTTATATGGCGGATGTGGACGGGCTTTTGCTCTGGTCGAGTTTTCCTTTTAGTGTGCTGGTGGTTGGGGAGTAGCAGTGGATGTGTCAGTCGTTGGTGTGCTGTCAGTGGTGCTGTTTGCAGGAGAGGAGGGAGACTAGGTTGAGATCTCTGACTAGTCCGTGTTCTTGGTGGAGGAAGTCGGTGGAAGCATCTCATTGGTGGGATTCTGAGGCGGCTCGTCACCAGTAAGAGATAGTGGTGGTGACTTATAGGTCTCGAGACATTGACGATATTTGTGATGTGGATTATGCTTGAAGAAGGTGGAGACACCAGGAATGTTAAACTGGGCATGTTGTTTAGCCAGAAGAGTTCATTGATGGTGGTGTTGAAGGATCCAGGTATGGCCATATTGTGCATATTGGTATACATCATGCAGTAGTGGATTTTTTGTAGATTTATCGGCAGGTATTGACGGTAATGTGTTGGTGATGGAGGATGAAGTCTGAGTAGCCTTCAGTATTTTGGTGGTGTCTGCTTGCAGTTTTGTGATTGCAGCATATGTTGGAGATACTGCAGTTTTTTTTTTTTTGTCGTTGTTCTAGGTTCTTCATGAGTATTTATCTTCTTATTGGGCGTTGGCAGCGAGAGTGTGATATTCATTCTTACAGTTCAGGCATCTTGGTGGAGCGGTGGTGGAACACTGCTGCAGATTGAGCAGAAATTTTTATCCCTGACAGGACAATCCTTGGTGGTATACAAGTAAGAGTACCAGCTGTAATATTGTATGATGTGTTAGAATCTCTCTACCTCAATGTATTTTGGATTGATGTGGAAGTAAAGGATTGTCATTCACTCGGCGAGAGCTTGGGCTGCCATGCTGACGTCAGTGAAGGTGACCTTTAGTTGTGTATTTTGGTAATGTGTTCCGCAGAGGCCCATCTATTGATACTATCTTAATTTCTTCAATAAGTTGGGTTGTTATAAGTTTGTCCAGTCTTTTGAGGAACACAGTTCTCTTGGCCCTCAAAGCTGTGGAAAGCATGACTTGAAATCCTTGTTCATGCAGAGTGGTTGTAGCGTTGGTGATGATAAATTTTCAGCTTTAGTGTCGCCAGTACAGACTATAATGAAAGCAGACTGGAGCGTGAGAATCGCATTAAATTCGACCTGCAACCTGCGCTAACGGCAGATGCAAGTACCAGTTTGGACAAGTGGTTTGATCTTCACACGGTTTGAGAAATGTGTCGTGGACGAGCATGGAAGAGGGCGAATGCAGAAGTAAAGGTTCCCCTCCCCAACGGGGATCACAGGGATACGATGATTGTTGAAAAAAGGATGAGAGTGCAGGCATTGTACTTTCCACTTTATACCCCACTTTCCATCTACTAAAGAATTATATTCCATCCAAGTCATCCTATTTCGTTCCATTTTCTCTAAGTGTCCAAACCACCTCAACAACCCCTCCTCATCCCCCACATTTGCTTCTTTCTCCAAGCTATGAATACTCAGCATAATATTCACACCACATTTTGCCTTCCTACATGTCATCGCCACTGACTCTAGAATCCTCCTCGCTGCAACATTCACAACCCAAGCTTCATACGCATGTAAGAGTGTTAGTAACAATGTTCTCTTATACATTCCCCCTTTTCTCTCAATGGATAACGTTCTTTGTCTCCTTGTCAGTTCTATGGTTCACCTCGTTTTTCAAAGACCTGATATCCGACAAGTCCACTCCCTCCAGACTCCCTGACTTCAATTTGATATTCAGTCTTTTATTACATATATTTTAGTTACCCATCATCATTCTGTCCTTTCCTGTGTTCACTTCTAATTTTCTTCTTTTGCATTCCCTTCCAAAATCGCCAAATAACCTTGCAACTTCTCTGCAGCAACTCTCAAAAGCACCGTCTCATTGCCAAAAATCGACTGTAACAGCTCCTATTTTTTCTTTTTAGATTCTTTATCTTTTAATCCCACAGATCGCTTTAGTATCCCAGCATTCACTTTGTTAACAGCACCATTTATGAATATGTTAAACTGCAACGAAAATATGGTAATCCTGTTAACGGCCTACATTTACTGGAAAATATTCTCCCCCTCTCCTTATAGCTACTCTTAACTGCTTTTAGTAACCTATCTTCTATTACATACATTCGCACATCTGACACATTGCTTGCTCCCCTATCCACATAATTATTTGCCTTTTCTAAATATATAAATGCAATGAAACTTCCATATCCCTATATAAATACTGTACACTTATGTGCTTCAATGTAAACATTTGGTCTACACATCCCCTGCCCTTCCTTAAACTTTGCTCATCTGCGATCTTGCTCTCCGTCTTTTCTTTACATAGGGGTCAGTGGAGGCAAGTGGTTTTTATGACTTGACGTGCTGTTGGAGTGCGAGGTACCATACATTTATGAACGAATTCAGGTAAACCAGTTAGCTGACTTAAGTCCTAGAGGTAGGAAGCACAGTGCCTGCACTCTGAAGGAGGGCTGGAGATATTGCAATTTGGACGGGCGTCTGAGGTGTAATGTCAACGCGCCTCTGGCAAGGCGGTGATGGACTGGGTGAGGGTGAAAGCGTTTTTTTTTTTTGTGTCTCCCTTCCTCGCTGGAAAACAGCTTATATTTTTTTTAGAAGTGTGTGTATGTATTCTTTTATGTATATGCATATTTGCAGGTAAATCCTTTATATGTATGTATATTATGCATATATGTATATATGTATGTGTGGATTTGTATGTATATTTTAATGTGTATATGTGCCAATATACAGAATATATTCGTGCAAATGCATGGTTGTATATATGCATGTGCAGATGTATGCAGGTATATTTATACATGCACACACACACACACCTAGTAGCGATCAGTGAAGAGGCGGGGCCAGGAGCTCGGACTCGACCCCCGCAACCTCAACTAGGTGAGTACACACACACACACACACACAGACACACACACACACACACACATATATATATATATATATATATATATATATATATATATATATATATATATACATATATATATATATATATATATATATATATATATATATATATATATATATATATATATATATATATATATATATATAAACACTGATCTCAGGCCGAAGAAAACTCGAACCTACGAACCTTGGAACAAGGTACGCAGTGCTTTACCATCCTCACCACACTGGACAATACCTTGGCGCCCAGCTCACACTAGACGTTGATCTAAGACAGCCAGCTTTCAGGCGGGAGGCCTGAATTTCATTTCATCCCCTGCATGCATTGACCAACTAGAGATTTTAACAATGCAAGGAATTCGTAAGAGCAGGCGAAATATATGCAAACACTGATCTCTGGCCGAAGGAGACTCGAACCTACAAACTGGGTGCCAAGATATTGTCCAGTGTGTTGAGGATGGTAAAGCACTGCGTACCTTGTTCCAAGGTTCGTAGGTTCCTTGCATATATATATATATATATATATATATATATATATATATATATATATATATATATATATATATATATATATATATATATATATATATATATATATATATATATATATTTGCATATATGTGTAAAGTTTTTCCTTGAAATATGTGATTGTGAATGCATATGAATATGCACGTGCCCTTGTATAGCATGTATGTACGTATGTATGTATGTATGTATGTGAGTGTATGTATGTATATAAGTCGAGCCGAATAGGTAAAACTTGCGATTCTGGCTTAAATAGCAACGCTCTTGTAAGGTATTTTCTGTAGAATATAAGCTATGCTCTGGAGTCCCAAACAAGCGTGTCAATATATCATTCAGTAACTGAATACAGAATAATGATACACTTTTTTGGGTTCAATGACCCTCGTATCACAGGTTAATAGTAACTTCTAATAAGTTGTTAACTAGCTATCTGCTGCGCAGCTGACTAAATCAGTGTCCTATCTTTTCAGACGTACCTGGGTATTTGTAGCTTACCCACAGGTTTATTCCTGGTTCTTGACAATAATGCAACTCGCTGTCGTTGTCCTGATTGATGTCGTAGTATCCTATGAGACACTGTTAGTCATACACACTGTTAGTTAATACACACTGTCTATACACACTGTTACACTACACTGTCTTTCAGTCTTTGCCCTTTCACAGTAATGTCACTACAGGAATCTAAGCACACTTCACTGCAATTATTCTACCGCGAATGTTGAGATGCATTGATGCATAGAAACGCGCGATTCACTTGTTTTGTCCACTCTAATAGCGTGAAAGACGAGTTGCTTGCTGTACCAGCACGTACAGCACTCTGCCCTGAGACACGCCTCTCAGCCCTTGCTGCTCTCTTACAAAGGATCTGCTGATTTCAGCGTTATTTCACTTCCTTGCTAAACATTGCAACATAATCCGTTACAGGATGGCAGATTTCTTATTGTCTGGTCATAGACGATAGTTTATGTTAGCCTCAACTTGTAAATAAAGTGGGTGCAGGGTTTTCCTTAATTTTTCTGCTACAGTAAGAGAGTAATTTTCTCTCATTAACCCACCCTATAGTTGCAACACTGGCTTCTTGCAAGGAGTGGCGTGATTATGACTCACGCTGATAGCTGCTGCTTCTAATTTGATCATGCGGAAGCAAGAGAGGCTATCAGCTCCTCTTGAGGGCTGAATTCCTCACGGGGCTGAGTGGGGCTGAAAGGGCTGAAAGAGCTGATACCCCCCGTCATTTCTGGAGAAATTTTCTCTACACTTGTCGAATAAGGCAAGCGAAAATTTGTGAATGCAATAATTTCGCAAAAATCATTCTCAACCAAACGACAAAAAAAATATATTCCATTGTGTTTGTTTATTTATTATTAAATTATTGTAAACTTATCTAAAAAATATTTAGCTGGATTAGGCTAAATTAAGACTTGATTTGGTGCTCAGTAAGCTGGAAGAAGAGAATTTAAATATAAAAGTATCTGTCAGCTTTTTAGATCACAGATCAAATTTCTTGGTCACATAATCACTCCTAGAAGTGCTATGACCAACCAGAGTAAAGTAACTGCTGTCCAATTTTTTTCAGCTCCAAGGATCTTACTGCTGAATCCGTAAGATCCTTTGTAGGCTTAGTAGGTTTCTTTAGATCCTTCATTGCCAGTTTTTTTTTTTTTTAGTATTATTGCAGTTTCTCTGAGTTGCGTTAGAAAGATGCTCCTATTATTTGGACCTTCTGTCAAGAGGGAGCATTTCAAATATTAAAAAAGAAAAACTAACTTCTGCTCCCGTTTTGACATTCCCAGATTTTTCAACGCCTTTTTATCTGACAACCAATCCTAGTTCCATCGGCATAAGTGCTGTCCTAGCTCAAAAGATCAATAGCAAGTACAACCCAGTTGCATTTGCTAGTCGTTTCTTCACCGAGGTTAAACATAATTATGCCGTAACCGGGCAAGATGCATTAGCTATAATTTGGTATCTAAAGCACTTTCGAGACATTATATACCAGTACCCTGTTCAAGTTATGGCAGATTATGCTCCACTGATTTCACTATTCCAGAGTAAACAGCCTACTGGAAGATCAGCCAGATTGTTCTTTATCTTGCAAGAGTTCAGTCCGACCTTTCAACACTTGCCAGGCAATTCAAATGTAGTCACAGTTGCATTATCGCAACCCATTAGGGCAGTAGTTACCGATCCTCCATTGAGAGCAGATGATGTAAAAAGTGCGCAAAGAACAGATCCTATATAGTCTGGTATGATTCGATTCCTTTTGAAGGAAGACTGAACTCTGTGAAACCACCAGTACCTCTCAGTGACTTTAATATGAACTATGAATTACTGTACCGCACAGCTGACCTGGGTATTTCTAGTAGAAGTAATTCCAAGGTCACTAGTGAATGTAGCCCTGCAGCTAGTTCTTAATGTACCAGGTGTTGCACACCTTGGTATGGATTGTTCAGTAAAGCAAGCTAGGTTGAAATACTTTTGCCCTTGTTTATTAACAGATATTTTAAAGTATGTGAAGAAATGCAATTTTTGCATACAGTACGAAGGTAATGTTGGTGGAACAAATAGAATCCAGGTTTATCCCACTACCAGCAAACCTTGGGAAAAAGTGTCGTTAGATTTATTGACTAATTTCCAGCGTTCCCTCTATGGCAATAACCATGTGTGTGATGGAAGACCAGTTCACACGATACGACGAGTTAGTACCTATAACAAATAACATTCCCGAGACAGTAGCTAAAGCGTTTCAAGAACATACAAGCTGCAGACATGCTACTCCTAAGTTCATTGTAACTAATAAAAAAGGTGAATTCTGCAATGAGATTCTTTAAAAGTTGTGTACTTTCTACAAGGTCTCTAAGTCAACTATGATCCCTTACCATCCTGTCAGCAATGGCTTAGCTGAAAGGACAAACAAAAAAGTGCTTGACGTCTTGAGACCAACAATTATTCCCAATAGTGCAACATGGGATGAAGATATACCTGATGAACAGTGTGCTGTAAATCTGCATAAAATGTCTGTAGGAAATACCCCGCATTGTGCCTTGTATTGTGTTGATAAACATGTATCATATGAATTGTTGTATCCGCTCCACAACCTTGTTATAATGAAGATGATTTTATAACGACTCATACCAGTTTAGTACAAAGCATTTTTAGAAGAATCCGAGAAACACTTTAAAAGTCAACAGCAGATTTCTGCTCTAGCAAAGTCAATCAGTCTGTTTCCTAGTTTTTAAATATACCGATCATATTGTCTAAGTACACCATGAGTGTGTTACCTATGAAGCCTGGAAATATGTTCGTCATGACCCTCAAGAACTGCTAGGTGAGGAGCACAACCAAAAGAAAATTCTGACAAAATGGTAATGACCTGTTGAAGTGAAAAGAGCAGGTAACTGTCCTTATGAAGAGGGACTTGCCAAAACCCTTTTAACAAGTCTATGGTCGAAAAGACTGTTTTCTCCAATATTATGTAGCAAGTCACCAAGAACAGGAAGTGGGAAACGATCTGGTATCGTTTTAGGATTCAACTTCCTAAAGACAATCACCAGGTGCCAAGTGCCATTCTTTTTGGGTGCTAGAATCATTGGTGTATTCCAGGGTAAACTGCTATGTGCGATTTTGCCGTCATTAATATCTGGTTGACTAACTTCTCTGCAATAACAAATTGTGAATGAGGAATTCTGTATGCAGATACATAAATAAATCTGGTTCCAGGTTCAAGTGGAATATGATCAAAAAATAGGTTCGTTAAACTCATCTTCTCACCTTGGAAAACAATGGTTCTTAGACGTTCGTTCAATACATGCAACAAACTTATAACTTTATCGGGGAAGGCAGTTACAGCTAGTTTTTTTCTCTCTCTCTGCTGGTGAGGCAGACGGACTCTCCCTGGGTGAAATAGCACTGACCCACTGGTCAGTGACCACTCGTCCCCTACCCGAACAGGATACAGATAAATAAAATACAGATATAGATAGTGAACAAGGTAAATGAGTGTTGTGTTCACTCTGAGGAGGAGACTCTGACTAGAGTTATTGCAAAGAAGAAATGCATTTTGTTATCTCATACAATATGAAAGGACGGGTTCGACACGCAGACATTTTACCTTATATGAGTCACTGCCAACTTGGACATTGTCACCATCTGGAGCACAAGGGACAACAACTGACATTCTAGTGATATCACTAGCCACAAGACATCTTTCTGTATATAGCTGGTGACATCAACAAGAGATGGTATGACATGACTTGTTTCAAGTAGTCGCTTTTCAACAAGGCGTTCCCTGAGGAGCTACTACCTAAACGCAACTGGAACTGCACACTATCCTTTATGCACAAAGTCGTGGGAAGTGGATAACAGACAGGACTGATAGTGTTACTGGTGACTTTGGTTACTTTACTAGAGAAAGCACACGTTTGACTCACACTAGTGGCATGCCCAATTCGACGACATGGTCGTACCATTCTGTGGATACCAGCTTGGATCCGAGATCTGTCATGCTGCATCAGAGTATAAAGTTTTTAATCCAAACTTCATACTCTGATGCAGTATGACAGTTCTCGGATTCAAGCTGGTATCCCCAGAATAATACGACTATATCGTCGAATCAGGCATGCCACTGGTATGGATCGAGCATAATATGTAGGTCTCTCACTGATTTAAATTCCAATAGAAGATCACAAGAAAAATTGATCTGGTCTGCCACATGAAAAGAAGGAGAAAACTCTCGGCCTAGGATGGAAAAAGGTGAAGGCGGCCTGACCTCTGACAAGCAGACTAGAACCAGCCACTCCACTAAGGGTAGTTACATGAGTTGCTTTTACTAGAAGGACATTACATAGTCGCTTATCCTTAAAGATGCTCTGTCCTTAAAGATGCACCATAGTCCATGAGCACATTAACGGGCGCTTGAGCACAGAAGCTTCGACTGAAGGACCTACTGTTGCACTGAAATGAACATACAAACAAAAAAGGTGAGTCGTCATTGAAGATATGATCGACCTCATCCCAAAAACATCTTCATCAGAGACATGCAAAGCAACAGCAGCAGCATCAGCATCAGCATCAGCATCAGCATCAGCATCAGCATCAGCGAGGGACTCTTACTCTAGACTGCATAAAACGAGAAAGGAATTCTGGATGTTGATGGAGTACACACTATAACTTATTGTCACTTTGGGACGATATAATTCTGGCGAGCAGATTCCCAAACCTGATGCATGAGGAGGGTTCTGGTTGTTCTTGGAACCACGTCCTCTACGATCTATTCTGAGGCCACGGTTGGGGCGACCATGAAAAAATTCGTAATTCATGCTCGACTGAGAGGCAATACATTCAGATGTATAATGACCAAGCATCATATGGAAATTACAGTAGGTAGGTTAGGTTATATTGAGGACTTTCTTTGGTACAGCGCTTTTTTTTTTTTTTTTTTTTTTAACATCCATATTAATATTTCCTTTTTTAATGCAATTATAACAAGTTCTGGTACTGAGGTTACTAACTGCACTACAGCCAGAGCGATTACTCGCTGCACTAACCCTAGACGAAGAACGTGACTGGAAATATGATTGACCTTGAGTTGTCGCACAGACAACATGTTGTGCAGAGTTGCTGAACTACGGAGTATAGGATTCACACAACGAAATGAACCTGTTGCATCAACTGCTTGTGCCTGCAGCAGAACCTGAATACGCATACGAAGCAGAAGGTGGTAACAACTGCTTAATGGCACCACTGGTAGCGACTTTGCCAATATTTAGGGCAAACTCTGTACAGGCTGGACATACGAAGGTTGAAGCTTCAATCACATCTTGAATACATTCAATAACTTAGAAATATGGGTAGGGAAATCATCTAATACTTTACCTTCAGTAGGTCTTGCAATCATTAATTCACAAAGTATGAAATATGGATGAGAAATGGGAAATGTTTAGCAAAAAGAATAACTTCATACCCTGACCAACTTGTCAAATAATCAGAATCATGGTTGGTGATGTGAGTGTTAGCTTCTCCAGGAAAAGATGTGGTAAGAATGTCTTTAGCATGTCGAATTATAGCTTCTTAAGCTTGACCCCCAGATGCATCTTTATTCCCCGCATTGCAAATTGCAGTGAATCAAACTTAAAGATTATTTGGAATACCATCAAAAGTTGGAACAGACTCTTAAGTCCATTGACTCTAGGATGTATGTCAGTCGACAAAGAACCACTAGAGTTCCGAGATAGTTCATGGTTGTCTTGTCTTACGTTATTCACATGATCATAAGCACCGCTAGCTATAGGTGATTCAGTCATGGTTCAGAAAAAAACACACAAACAAGAGCAAATAATATGAGACTGCCACAAAAAAAAAAAAAAATTAAAGTGAAAAGAAAATAAATGACACTGGACTAACTCTGCTTATATAAAAATTATAGAACACAATGGATGAGGAAAAGAAAGCTCACTGAACACTGCTTAATTAACTTAAATTGTGCAAAAAAGCAGAAAGTGATTACTGGAAACTGAATTAATTTCAGTGGAGAGTTGTCTCTGGTCACATAATTCATGGAAAAAGTTTAAGCAGTAAAATTATGAATCAATGCAAAGATTTATAAAAAAAATTCGTAACTCGGTATTAATATTCAAAAATATAAATATATGTAAAAGAAATATATTAAAAAAAGTAAAGATATATATGTAAAAGAAATATAGTAAAAAATGTAAAGATATATATATATATATAAGAAATATTTTCCAATAATAAAAATAAAAATATTAAATGTTCAACAATGGAATATTAAATCACATGAAAGTTTAAAAATTATCAATAAATTGTAGGAAATATCACACAAATAAAATAAATTGTCAGTGTCTGCAATCTGAAGGCAAAATAATTGAAAATAAATTGCAAATCACAAACAAAAATTATTATATAATGGAGGTTAAGTCTAAAAATTTAGAAAAAAAATTGAAAGTATTCGCTGTAGACACATAAATCAGAGTCAAAATATACAGTTACACACTGAAAGATACACACACAAAATATAGAAAATATAATGAAATTTCAAAGAATATACTGGTAAGAAGAGATTAACTCTTACTTAACACAGGACAAACAAATTACTGTAAAATAGAGCATATCTATGAAACTGAATAAAAACGCAAGAATAAACTTGTTTACAGCAAAAATGCAATAATGAGAATATAATAACAGTATACAAAGTAAGGTAATGTATACACTAATAGTACTGAAGGACACGGAACAAAAAGTCTACCTTATATGGAACAGAGCTTTGAAATGAGAAGGGATAGAATAACTCTCAGGTTGTAAAATAGAGAATATTGATTGCATTATTACCCTCATATCCCTCGATTGTTTTTGAATACATTATTCTCAGTTAATTTGAGCTGATATTGTTGTTATTTTGCAGACATAATCTGTTAGTTATTCTGGCTACAATAGTATGAATTAAATAGTTTTCTTGGGTTTTGCTTAAGTTTCCTCCTTCCATCACAGCAGGTATGTTAAAATGACGTTAATTGGTGGTTGGCTGGAGGGTTCTCCAGGCTTCACGTGTGCCTCGTGAACCCTCCTCTCGGCTCACTCGTTTCCAGTACTCTTGAGAAGCCAGAGGGAATAATAATAATTTACCGAAAAACATTTATTTGATGCTTACCGAGTAAACTTCTGGAAAAATCTTTGATTATATTTGCAAATTTGCATTTATTAGAATTTTGTGGAAAACACTACTAGATTATCATGTTAGGAGATTAGTCCCTTCAAGCCTTCCCAGATACTCTTTTAATCCTTCATTACATCAAGCAAAGCCCTTGATGATAGTAATAGACACGAAGCAAGGATACGCAAAATAATACTCAGGACGCCAGGATACTAAGAGAGACACACAGCAACCTATGATACATACAGTAATACAAAAGAAGCTTGAATACACAATGTAGAGAAATTTTCTCCAGAAGGGGGGATATCAGCCCCTTTCAGCCCTTTTCAACCCATTCAGCGCTGAGGGTGGACCCTCCCAGAAAGGGCAATGACGTCTTGCTTGCTTCTGCATCAACACTTTTAATTGGAAGCATCTGTCCAGCGTGCGTCATTGATCATGCCACGTCTTTGCAAGAGACCAATGTTGCAACTAGAGTGTGGCTTAATGAGACAATTCATCTTTTACCTTGGCAGGACAATTAAGGAAACCGTGCACCCACATTATTACCATGTTAATTAAAGATAGGGTACACTGACGTCTATGCCCAAACAGCAAGAAATCAAGCATTCTGCATTGCTTCCTGGTGGAAGTTTGGCAAGCAAGGGAAAATTGCTTGATCTGCTCTCCCTTTGTATCTGGAGATGCCCAGGGCAAGCTAGGGCGCCATAGCTCAGATTGCTATAAACCCGGGTGTAAACGGTGACTAATAATGATATTTCGCGGTGTTCTTAACGGGAGTTAATAACCTTCAGGCCCCACACATCACGACGATAAGTGACCGTTACCATTACTATTGATTGTGCATTTATATGTATGCTAACTAGCGATTTATGGAAGGTCAGTCCACTGAACTTCAGGATATCCAGAAACACGTCCTCACGACAGGAACATACGCTGTCTTGTGTAGCTAGAGGCAAGTAATCCTAGATTTTCCGGGGATGAAAAGACAGATTCTTGGCCGGGATTCAACTGATGACCTGACTGGATTATTAACTAATCAGTCATATACACAAACCTCTCTGTTTTACACACTGGTCGTCCTTACGAACTGGGGGTGGTTCTTCAAAGACAATAGGTAGCTCAAACGTAACTAGAACTAGCTAGAACTTAGACAGAACCAGTGACTAGAAGTAACATTGCCGCCACTAGTAATTGATCCTTAGTGTTTATGGGTTAAATCACACAGATATTGGCGCTCAGCAGAGGTACTTGGGTAGTGAAAGTAGAATAATCTACATTGAAATTAGAAGTTAAAAATAGCTAGCTAGCAAGACGCCTAGCAAGACTGCCAACATTCAGAATATTGGCAGTCAGAATTCCGAGGGACAGTAACAAATTTTGTTTCGAGAACTCAGCATATACAACACTCGGGGTCAGTATATAGTATGTGTTGGGGTTGGACAAGTGTAGAATCACTGTCAAATAGACAGCACCTGTCTAGCGGTTACCAAGCACTCGATTGTTCAACCACAGTCACGACATTTCTTAGAAAGGGACTGACTCATAAAGCTGTCTGCTACACTTTTCTCTCAACAGTTGATTAGCTCAATATAATAGAGATAGTCCTTGCTGACTCGTAAGTCCTCACGGCTACGTTAGATAACTACTGGCTCAGCCTACCCAGAAACCCGGCCCTCGTCACGAGAGTGATTAATACCTGTGAAACATTGATCCAGAGTGATCCACACTTGATTATGAAGAGTTTGAGATTAACTTAAAATTACTGGAGATAAGGCAACAAACCTACACAGCAGCTTATGAGCAATTTGACGAGTTGCTGATGAGCTCAGGAACGTTATGTTGACAAGGAGGAATGTCCTTCAGGCGAGATGCCGCTATATAAGAGCCCGTAGGCGGAGGGAAAGCTCTGGCCAAGTCCCCACAACGGGACCTCCTCAGGGGCTATTAATCCACGTCCTGCCAACACAGATTGCCCCAAATTTAACTGCTTACATGTGATGGGCAGAAATCTGAAGAATTCTTAGCGAGTTTCCGGTCACTAATCGATAGTTGGTCAGACGTTGATGATCTGACGAAGCTCAATTACTTGAGAACTCAGCTCAGGGGTAGATTATGGCCTCAAGGGACTTGATAACAAAGGTGCTAATTACCAACACGCTATTCAGGTCCTAGAAACTAATTATTATGATAGGGATCAGAACCCAAACAAACACGTACACTGGCTCGTTGATCTTACTCCTTCCCACTGCATACCAGAATTGCAAACATTCAGAATCCCTATGGATAACTGTTGTAGATCTCTGGCCTCTTATGTAAACGCGACAGGGAGTGACTGGGGTTTCAGTCGAATCATACAAAGGAAACTGCCAGAGAAGACTTATCTGTGCTGTAATTAGAGAAGGTCAACAGCACATTGTGGCTTGTATGAAAATCAATGCTAGCTATGTTAAGCGCCTACCTGACAGGTCACTGGCCAAAGCGTCATTACCTAAGATGCCACCTGTCAGTACGTACCATGCTATTAACAGTACAACTGTGGGGGTATACTCAGTCGTTACGCAGAGTAACAAGTGAAGATGAAGAGTACGAGCAAGTGGAATAATTCCAAACCCCCTGTCACCACTACACGTACTACAAAATGCCTCCTTTGTTACTTCAAGCACTGGGCTCGATCTTGTGATGAATTCACTACAGTACACAGTCAGAAACGAAGAGTACAGGAGCTGAAACTGTCACAAGTGCCTGGGTAATCACCCAGGCATTTGCTGGACATGTAGGGGTGACCATAACACTGTCGTCTGTCCCCGCTTCCAGGTCACTCATGACACGTACAACTGAGAGCTGTTAAACGAGAGAGGGTGGCCTACCCACGTCTCCAACCACACTCATGCTAACAACGCTAACCTCTCAGCGCCAGGCAGCATTGTCAGTAACGCGACTTAAGTTACTGAATGGACTTCGGGGCACAGAAGTGATTACGTTGTTTGATCAGGGCGCCCAGAGGACTTTTATCCACCGAAATACATTACATGAACGCTGTGTGATGCCACATGACGGAGCACCACAAGTCCTAGCTGCATCTTTCCACAGCCCTGGCGAACGATTATTCGATCTAGCCAGTCACAGTTGCTCTGGTGGCTACCTATAAATGATAAACGCAGTAAAAGATGACAAGCTTCCTGCTAGCATACAAATGAAAGGCTTGCAGGATGCCGATGCTATGCTAAGAGAAACCAATGAAGAACTTGCCGACTTTAACTTGACTGACAAGGTCAGGCCGATAGATTGGCTAATTGGTAGCGACTACTAGAATAAATTTGTACGGGAATGACAACAGTAAATGACGTCTCCCTGCTGACCTCAGCAGATGGTATTTCTTGTTAGACAGACTCTTGAAGGCACCTCCCATGTCTTCACATCTCAACAAGTACATGGAAAGTTGAGTCCTTTGAACCCATGGCATAATTGGTGAAACGAGTCCAGAGAGAATTCTTCTCAGCTGGCTGCTGATTCCTGACAAATAGGAGAGAATCCGCAAGAAAAACCGATTTAGTCCCGACTCTTGAACTCTACCTGGACTCAGAACACATTACGAGGTGCCGGGGAGGGATCCAAAATTCCTCTCTGTCAGGAAATACAGTACATGCTATCTTAGTACCAAAGTACCGCTGGCTGACCAAGCTGATAAATAATGATGGCGACCTACGAGTGTCACACTGTGATGTCCATAGCACTCATGTCAGATACGTAAGTCTTACTGGATACTACAGAAAGAGCGTCGCAACTAATGCGCTGTATGCCATGATGGCATTTTCGCAGACGTCTTTGTCCCACTGCGTCACTCGGCCAGACATGTGAGGCATGTCGGCTGAGTGAAGTCCCCAGCGAAAGCTGGCTCACGTCACTGGGAAAACGCTTCTGTGTAACTAAGGCCACTGATCAGTCATACAAACACACACCTCTCTACTGTACACAATTATTATTAATATTTATAATAATAATGAAAATAATAATAATAATAATAATAATAATAATAATAATAATAATAATAATAATAATAATAATAAATTATTATTATTATTATTATTATTATTATTATTATTATTATTATTATTATTATTATTATTATTATTATTATTATTATTATTGTGTAGAATAGAGGGTATGTGTTTGCGTGTGTGTATGACAGAGTTACTTATCAAGTCAGGTCATTAGTTGAATCTAATCCAAGAACTTGCCTTCCCATCCCTGGATAATGTAGGATTACTTCCCTTCTTGGACTGGATTCAACTAATGACCTGACATGATAATTAACTGATCAATCATAAACACACACACACACACCTCTATTCTACACAATTATTATTATATTATAAATAATAATAATAATAATAATAATAATAATAATAATAATAATAATAATAATTATAATAATAATAATAATGCTGGTATTCAGCAAAAATGCTTCGGAAATAAAACTAGTTATTCAAATCAGATCTAAATATAAAAATATTGACTTAGGCCAAGTGATGTTATCCTTTGGTTGGGAAGGCAGGAAGGGAAATAAACTGTACAGGGGGAAGGGTCCCGATTCTTTGTATCCAGTTTCGTCCGTATTTGGAGGAGAGTTGGGGACAGGCTGCTTCTGAATGTACCAGTAATTGTGTAATTTACTTTGATGTGCCTACTTTTTTTGACATCTCTAATTGCACAAAACAGATGAGTCACTCGGAATTCACGTATTACGCAGCCTACTAACTGGACGGCATCCCTACGTTCCTGGATTCATATGCTGCACACGTGCCAAACTCATTTCAGTTTTTTATATTAATATTTTCTTCAGCAAAATTTGAACAAGAATACCTTTCAATTGCGTAAACAGTGTAGATAACTTTTTATGGTTGATGGTCCACAGATGTGTTAGCTTCTTCAAGTTGAGTTGTTAAAAACCTATCATAGTAGGTAAGGAGAAAACTGCGTGGGTTGCGCTCCAGTTATTAACAAATAGTTTTCTCAAAGAATGCTGAAGGCGACAGTTGCAGAGAGCTATTGCACAATCTGCTGTTGTCCTGTCAAAACATGGGCTGCAATATACTTTTAAAGATACATTTCTTTTTGTCGCATCAATATTTTTCGTGCCAACAGCGAAGCAGCGATGAACGAAGTGAATATTTCTAGAAGGTCATCTCAGTCATACAGAAACGTTACCGAGCTCATCACTGTTAGCAGACTATTGCTGGACATTAACAAGAGAAAGGGTATACAAGAGATGCTCCAAAAGGGGTATAAAGTAGATGCTCTAGAAGGGGTATACAAGAGATGCTCTGGAAGGGGTATACAAGAGATGCTCTGGAAGGGGTATACAAGAGATGCTCTGGAAGGGGTATACAAGAGATGCTCTAGAAGGGGTATACAAGAGATGCTCTACAAGGGGTATACAAGAGATGCTCTACAAGGGGTATACAAGAGACAAGAAGCGTCGAGTTGGAACAATACAGTTTATTATTCAGAAATATTACTAATATTTTGATACACAGGTACAAAATGTGCAAAATAAATTTCCTTGGATAATTTAACCTATCGATTGTTATTAAAGTCATGTTCAGAAAGAATAAAAAATCACAATGCCGTGGCTGGAACAATGCACAAATAATCTGCACTTAGGAGAGGGAAAACCAACGACGTCGTAATTACTACCCCTTCCCCCAGTGCCAGTTATTTGTTTATGGTCACATTTACTTCCTGCACTCCCATAACCTAACAGCGAAATACCTTGTTTCTTAGAACCATAGTTGTTCAGAGTTTGTAAACCAGTGTCATAATAATAATAATAATAATAATAATAATAATAATAATAATAATAATAATAATAATAATAATAATAATAATGGTAATAATAATAATAATAATAATAATAATAATAATAATAATAATAATAATAATAATAATAATAATAATAATAATAATAATAATAATAATAATAATAATAATATTGCGGTATGGTGATCTTGGGCGCTGAGAGTTTAGTTAACTTCTCGGGAAAGTGCCTAAATGACTTGGGTTCGAATCTTGGCCAGTAACAGTGTACATTACAGTTGGTGCCTCTGACCAAAGCATGTACAGAAGTACAGTTTCCGAATCCTTTCTATTAGAAGCCCCATAGCCAAAGTGGTAGAGCATTGGGCCAGTCAATTTTTTAAATTTTAAATCAAGTTAAGAAAACCTAGGGAACGAATGGATTTGTCAGTTAAAAACAGAGTAGGGGATTTATTAGATGGGGAGGTGGAGGTATTGGGTTGATGGCGGGAATATTTTGAGGAACTTTTAAATGTCGATGAAGAAAGGGAGGCGGTAATTTCATGCACTGGCCAGGGAGGTATAACATCTTTTAGGAGTGAAGAAGAGCAGGATGTGAGTATGGGGGAGGTACGTGAGGTATTACGTAGAATGAAAGGAGGTAAAACAGCTGGAACTGACGGGATCAGGGGGGCGGGGATGTAGTGTTGGAGTGGTTGGTATTTTTGTTAAATAAATGTATGAAAGAGGGGAAGATACTTAGGGAATGGCACAGAGCTTGTATAGTTTCTTTAAATAAAGGGAAGGGGGACAAAATAGATTGTAAAAATTATAGGGGAATACGTTTACTAAGTATACCAGGAAAAGTGTACGGTTGAGTTATTACTGAGAGAATTAGAGGAAAGACAGAATGTAGGATTGCGGATTAGCAAGGAGGTTTTGGAGTGGGTAGGGGATGTGTAGATCAAGTGTTTACATTGAAGAATATATGTAAACAGTATTGAGATAAAGGTACGGAAGTTTTCATTGCATTTATGGATTTAGAAAAGGCATATGATAGAGTGGATAGGGGAGCAATGTGGCAGATGTTGCAAGTATATGGAATAGGTGGTAAGTTACTAAAGAGTTTTTATGAGGATAGTGAGGCTCAGGTTAGGGTATGTAGAAGAGAGGGAGACTACTTCCCGGTAAAAGTAGGTCTTAGACAGAGATGTGTAATGTCATCATGGCTGTTTAATACATTTATAGATGGGGTTGTGAAGGAGGTAAGTGCTAGTGTGTTGGGGAGAGGGGTGGGATTAAATTATGGGGAATTAAGTACAGAATGGGAGTTGACACAGTTACATTTTACTGATGATACTGTGGTTTTGGGAGATTCTAAAGAAAAGTTGCAAAGGTTAGTGGACGAGTTTGGGAGGGTGTGTAAAGGTAGAAAGTTGAAAATGAGCATAGATAAGAGTGAGGTGATGAAGGTATCAAACGATTTCGACAAAGAAAAATTGGATACCACATTGGAGAGAGGGAGTATGGAAGAAGTGAATGTTTTCAGATATATGGGAGTTAACTTGTCAGCGGATGGGTTTATGAAGGATGAGGTTAACCATAGAATTGATAAAGGTAAAGAAGCGAGTGGTGCGTTAAGGTATATGTGGAGACAAAAAACGTTATCTATGGAGGAAAATAAGGGAATGTATGAAAGTATAGTGGTACCAACACTCTTATATGGGTGTGAAGCTTGGGATGTGAATGCTGCAGCGAGGAGGCTATTGGAGACAGTGGAGATGTCCTGTCTAAGGGCAATGTGTAGTATAAATACTGTGCAGAGAATTTGGAGTGTGGAAATTAGGAGGTGTGGGGTTAATAAAAGTATTAGTCATAGGGCTGAATAGGGGTTGTTGAGGTGGTTTGGTCATTTAGAGAGAATGGATCAAAGTAGAATGGCATGGAGAGCTTATAAATCTGTAGAGGAAGGAAAGTGGGGTAGGTGTCGTCCTCGAAAAGGTTGGAAGGAGGGGGTAAAGGAGGTTTTGTGGACAAGGAGCTTGGACTTCCAGCAATCGTGCGTGAGCGTGTTAGATAGAAGTTAACGGAGACGAATGGTTTCTGGGACCTGACGAGCTGTTGGAGTGTGAGCAGGATAAAATTTAGTGAAGGGATTTAGGGAAACCAGTTATTTTTATATTGCCGAACCTGAGTACTGGAAATGGAAAGTACAATGCCTTCACTTTAAAGGAGAGGTTTGGGATATTGGCAGATTGGAAGGATGTGTTATATATCTTTATATATGCTTCTAAACTGTTGTGTTCTGGGCACCTCTGCAAAAAAACAGTGATTATGTATGAGATGAAAGTGTCGAATGATGATGAAAGTATTTTCTTTTTGGGGATTTTCTTTCTTTTTGGGTCACCCTGCATCGGTGGGAGACGGCCGAGTTGTTAAAAATAATAATAATAATAATAATAATAATAATAATAATAATAATAATAATAATAATAATAATAATAATAATAATAATAATTAACAATAATCATAATAATAATAATAAATAAATGCAATAAATAATAATAATAATAATAATAATAATAATAATAATAATAATAATATCGATTGCAATTATTTTATTATTATTATTATTATAATTATTATTATTATTATTATTATTATTATTATCATTATTATTATTATAATTATTATTATTTTTGTTTTTATTATTATTATTGCTGTTTTCATTATAAATTTAAATAAAAATTAATAATAATGATAATAAGAGGTGGAATTATAATTATGTAATAATAGTAAAAGCAGAAAGTCAAGGAAAGAAAGAGAGAATCAAGGCAGACAACAATGGAGTGGAATGGTTGAAGGAGTCGTGAAAGATGTGCCTCTTAGTCCAAGAATAATAGGTCAAGCTTTGTAAATATGAAGGTAACCAGAAAATGTCTTGAAAAATGAATGAGAGCAATTTATGAACGACTTTTAAATTTCAAAGAAAATTCACCATGTGCTAAAGCATGAATTTCAAATGGCATTTAAATGGCTGCTGAGGTTTATTTTCTTCACATCATTGAATTCACGTAAGAATGAAATACAATGAATGTCTCTAAATAATATGCTTGAAGATGCGTACTATCCAGTAAAAACATTTATGGCGAAATTAAAAATATAATGGCGTACTAAGTACATGTAATGTATATTACTTGTGTATCTCACGTATCGCCGATGTATTATTGTATTTATATGATATATATACCATGCTATTTACATTGCTTCTATTTTTAGATAATGGATGTACAGTGCTGTACATAGTACACTGTTCAAGGCGCTGCTGGGTTCCGCTGATTTTGCAAATGTTGGAGATAAGGGCCACCGGCCGGAGTCTTGTGTTGGCGGCGATCATGAAGCGAGATGATGGGAGTCAAGAGACGCTGGGGAAAACGAAGGTGCATTGTGTTGCAAGAGCTACACTAGCGATAACGCAATTACAGATGAAAAGAGAAAAATCTGAAAGTCTAATCCAAGAGAACAATACACCTTAAGTGCGTTCAGTGTTCCTACATTTGACTGACTGTATATTCTGTGCAGAAACCATAACTATGGACGTTACAACCTGAGTCAGTCAAAGAAAGTTGTAAGCAATGTACTTTTAATTTAGTGGCAGCTGAGGAAAATTATCATCGTTTTTGTCCTCGAACATTCCTCTGAAATAAAAATCAAATGGAAGAATCTGTTGGCAGCCCAAGTGAAAAAGTCCGAGAAGCTGCCTTCCAGTAGCTCAGCGCATTTCTTAAGGAAGACAATCAGTGACAGTATTTTGTTAAAATATATGAAGAAGAAGGATAGTCAGTTAAGTATTTCAAGCGTAAGCTAAAGGATAATAAAGCGAAGAAACTATAACAACAACACTGGTTAGCCAAGTTTCATCAAGTTTCGTGATTCTGTACACAAAATCCTGCCTGAGAAGTAAATTACTGACAAGGTAACTGATGAGGGTAGTGAAAAGGAATGAATTAGTCGAATAGATGCCTCAGTCATCCTTGATGATATCAGGTTTAGAATCTATGATTTTGATGACTACTGTGAGAAATTATGTCAATAAATTTCACAGGTGATAAATTAGACACATGTGCAACTCTTGGGTATCTTTATTGAGGAAACGTTTCGCCACACAGTGGCTTCGTCAGTCCATACAAAGGAAAATCTTGAAGAACAGGAGTAGAATGAGGTAATCAGTCCCTCAACCTTGAGTCGATGTGGTCAGTCCATCAATCTTGAATAGAATACGGCATAAGTGCGGAGAAGGAGCTTATAAACCGTTGGTAGGAGAGGTGCAGCAGTCATAGGCGGTGTCACATTTGTTCAATGTGGAAGTAGGTCGTGCCCAAGAATTAGGCAAGCGAAGAATTCCCAAGTATTAAGATCCCAAGAAGTTGCAGTGTCTGACAGGTTTGTAGATGAATGGTTCAGAGAACCGACATGTCTCTTCTTCAGCAATTTTATGTGAATATAAATAAATTACACGGTTAGAAAAAAGCATAAAGGACATTTTAACATTACTCACCAAATTAAGTGGGTGTTATACCTTAACGCCTCACTTCCGGTAGTTAACTCATACTGGCCAACATAAGTTAACATACCTGTAGTGAAGATTAATACACTGGAAGGCGTACATTGCATGTGGTGTGAACTTCCTCAGTTTCTGCCGACAACGCTTCTGTTACACCTTGAGAGAGCTAACACCACCTCTCAGGACACCTTGAGAGAGCTAACACCACCTCTCAGGACTCCTTAAGAGAGCTAACACCACCTCTCAGGACACCTTGAGAGAGCTAACACCACCTCTCAGGACACCTTGAGAGAGCTAACACCACCTCTCAGGACACCTTGAGAGAGCTAACACCACCTCTCAGGACACCTTGAGAGAGCTAACACCACCTCTCAGGACACCTTGAGAGAGCTATCACCACCTCTCAGGACACCTTGAGAGAGCTAACACCACCTCTCAGGACACCTTGAGAGAGCTATCACCACCTCTCAGGACACCTTGAGAGAGCTAAAACCACCTCTCAGGACACCTTGAGAGAGCTAACACCACCTCTCAGGACACCTTGAGAGAGCTAGCACCACCTCTCAGGACACCTTGAGAGACCTAACACCACCTCCCAGGACACCTTGAGAGAGCTAACCCCACCTCTCAGGACACCTAGAGAGAGCTAACATCAACTCTCAGGATACCTTGAGAGAGCTAACACCATCTTTCAGGGCACCTTGAGAGAACTAACCCCACCTCTCAGGATACCTAGAGAGAGTTACCAGCACCTCTCCGGACAACTTGAGAGAGCTAACACCACCTCTCAGGAAACTTAGAGAGAGCTAACACCTTGAGAGAGCTACCACCTCTCAGAACTCAGAAGACCTTGAGAGAACTAGGACACCTCTCCAGGACACCTTGAGAGAGCTAACACCACCTCTCTCTAGAGAGAGAGCTACCACCTCCTCTCAGGACACCTTGAGAGAGCTAACACCATCACGACTCCTTGAGAGAGAACACCTTAAGCTAACTCCACCTCTCAGAAGACCTTGAGAGAACTAACACCATCTTTCAGGACACCTTGAGAGAGCTAACACCACCTCTCAGGATTCCTAGAGAGAACTAACACCATCTTTCAGGACACCTTGAGAGAGCTAACGACTCCTTGAGAGAGCTAACACCACCTCTCAGGACACCTTGAGAGAGCTAACACCACCTCTAACGACTCCTTGAGAGAGCTAACTCCACCTCTCAGAAGACCTGGAGAGAACTAACACCATCTTTCAGGACACCTTGAGAGAGCTAACACTACCTCTCAGGACATCTTGAGAGAACTAATACCTCCTCTCAGGACACCTTGTGAGAGAACTAACACCACCTCTCAGGACACCTTGAGAGAGCTAACACCACCTCTCAGGACACCTTGAGAGACCTAACACCACCTCTCAGGACACCTTGAGAGAGCTAACACCACCTCTCAGGACACCTTGAGAGAGCTAACACCACCTCTCAGGACACCTTGAGAGAGCTAACACCACCTCTCAGGACACATTGAGAGAGCTAACACCACCTCTCAGGACACCTTGAGAGAGCTAACACCACCTCTCAGGACACCTTGAGAGAGCTAACACCACCTCTCAGAACACCTTGAGAGAGCTAACACCACCTCTCAGGACACCTTGAGAGAGCTAACACCACCTCTCAGGACACCTTGAGAGAGCTAACACCACCTCTCAGGACACCTTGAGAGAGCTAACACCACCTCTCAGGACACCTTGAGAGAGCTAACACCACCTCTCAGGACACCTTGAGAGAGCTAGCACCACCTCTCAGGACACCTTGAGAGAGCTAGCACCACCTCTCAGGACACATTGAGAGAGCTAGCACCACCTCTCAGGACACCTTGAGAGAGCTAGCACCACCTCTCAGAACACCTTGAGAGAGCTAGCACCACCTCTCAGGACACCTTGAGAGAACTAACACCACCTCTCAGGACACCTTGAGAGAACTAACACCACCTCTCAGGACACCTTGAGAAAACTAACACCACCTCTCAGGACACCTTGAGAGAGGTAACACCACCTCTCAGGACACCTGGAGAGAACTAACACCACCTCTCAGGACACCTTGAGAGAACTAACACCACCTCTCAGGACACCTTGAGAGAGCTAGCACCACCTCTCAGGACACCTTGAGAGAACTAACACCACCTCTCAGGACACCTTGAGAGAACTAACACCACCTCTCAGGACACCTTGAGAGAGCTAGCACCACCTCTCAGGACACCTTGAGAGAACTAACACCACCTCTCAGGACACCTTGAGAGAGCTAACACCACCTCTCAGAACACCTTGAGAGAGCTAACACCACCTCTCAGAACACCTTGAGAGAGCTAACACCACCTCTCAGAACACCTTGAGAGAACTAACACCATCTTTTAGGACACCTTGAGAGAGCTAACACCACCTCTCAGAAGACCTTGAGAGAACTAACACTGTCTTTCAGGACACCTTGAGAGAGCTAACACCACCTCTCAGGATTCCTAGAGAGAGAGCTACCACCTCCTCTCAGGACACCTTGAGAGAGCTAACACCACCTCTAACGACTCCTTGAGAGAGCTAACTCCACCTCTCAGAAGACCTTGAGAGAACTAACACCATCTTTCAGGACACCTTGAGAGAGCTAACACCACCTATCAGGACACCTTGAGAGAACTAACACCACCTCTCAAGACACCTTGTGAGAGAGCTAACACCACCTCTCAGGACACCTTGTGAGAGAGCTAACACCACCTCTCAGGACATCTTGAGAGAACTAACACCACCTCTTAGGATTCCTAGAGAGAGAGCTACCACCTCCTCTCAGGACACCTGAAGAGAACTAACACCATCTTTCAGGATACCTTGAGAGAGCTAACACCACCTTTCAGGACATCTTGAGAGAGCTAACACCACCTCTCAGGACACCTTGAGAGAGCTAACACCACCTCTCAGGACACCTTGAGAGAGCTAACGCTAACACCACCTCTCAGGACACCTTGAGAGAGCTAACACCACCTCTCAGGACACATTGAGAGAGCTAACACCACCTCTCAGGACACCTTGAGAGAGCTAACACCACCTCTCAGGACACCTTGAGAGAGCTAACACCACCTCTCAGGACACCTTGAGAGAGCTAACACCACCTCTCAGGACACCTTGAGAGAGCTAACACCACCTCTCAGGACACCTTGAGAGAGCTAACACCACCTCTCAGGACACCTTGAGAGAGCTAGCACCACCTCTCAGGACACCTTGAGAGAGCTAGCACCACCTCTCAGGACACCTTGAGAGAGCTAGCACCACCTCTCAGGACACCTTGAGAGAGCTAGCACCACCTCTCAGAACACCTTGAGAGAGCTAGCACAACCTCTCAGGACACCTTGAGAGAACTAACACCACGTCTCAGGACACCTTGAGAGAACTAACACCACCTCTCAGGACACCTTGAGAGAACTAACACCACCTCTCAGGACACCTTGAGAGAGCTAGCACCACCTCTCAGGACACCTTGAGAGAACTAACACCACCTCTCAGGACACCTTGAGAGAACTAACACCACCTCTCAGGACACCTGGAGAGAACTAACACCACCTCTCAGGACACCTTGAGAGAACTAACACCACCTCTCAGGACACCTTGAGAGAACTAACAGAACCTCTCAGGACACCTTGAGAGAGCTAGCACCACCTCTCAGGACACCTTGAGAGAACTAACACCACCTCTCAGGACACCTTGAGAGAACTAACACCACCTCTCAGGACACCTTGAGAGAACTAACACCACCTCTCAGGACACCTTGAGAGAGCTAACAGCACCTCTCAGGACACCTTGAGAGAACTAACACCACCTCTCAGGACACCTTGAGAGAGCTAACAGCACCTCTCAGGACACCTTGAGAGAGCTAGCACCACCTCTCAGTACACCTTGAGAGAGCTAGCACCACCTCTCAGGACACCTTGAGAGAGCTAACAGCACCTCTCAGGACACCTTAAGAGAGCTAACACCACCTCTCAGGACACCTTTAGAGAGCTAACACCACCTCTCAGGACACCTTGAGAGAGCTAACACCACCTCTCAGGACACCTTGAGAGAGCTATCACCACCTCTCAGGACACCTTGAGAGAGCTAACACCACCTCTCAGGACACCTTGAGAGAGCTATCACCACCTCTCAGGACACCTTGAGAGAGCTAACACCACCTCTCAGGACACCTTGAGAGAGCTAACACCACCTCTCAGGACACCTTGAGAGAGCTAACACCACCTCTCGGAACACCTTGAGAGAACTAACACCACCTCTCAGGACACCTTGAGAGAACTAAAACCACCTCTCAGGACACCTTGAGAGAGCTAGCACCACCTCTCAGAACATCTTGAGAGAGCTAACACCACCTCTCAGAAGACCTTGAGAGAACTAACACTGTCTTTCAGGACACCTTGAGAGAGCTAACACCACCTCTCAGAACACCTTGAGAGAGCTAACACCACCTCTCAGAACACCTTGAGAGAACTAACACCATCTTTTAGGACACCTTGAGAGAGCTAACACCACCTCTCAGAACACCTTGAGAGAGCTAACACCACCTCTCAGAAGACCTTGAGAGAACTAACACCATCTTTCAGGACACCTTGAGAGAGCTAACACCACCTCTCAGGACACCTTGAGAGAACTAACACCACCTCTCAGGACACCTTGTGAGAGAGCTAACACCACCTCTCAGGACACCTTGTGAGAGAGCTAACACCACCTCTCAGGACATCTTGAGAGAACTAACACCACCTCTTAGGATTCCTAGAGAGAGAGCTACCACCTCCTCTCAGGACACCTGGAGAGAACTAACACCATCTTTCAGGACACCTTGAGAGAGCTAACACCACCTCTCAGGAGACCTTAAGAGAACTAACACAACCTCTCAGGACACCTTGAGAGAGCTAGCACCACCTCTCAGGAGACCTTGAGAGAGCTAACAACACCTCTCAGGAGACCTTGAGAGAACTAACACCACCTCTCAGGAGACCTTGAGAGAGCTAGCACCACCTCTCAGGAGACCTTGAGAGAACTAACACCACCTCTCAGGAGACCTTGAGAGAGCTAGCACCACCTCTCAGGAGACCTTGAGAGAACTAACACCACCTCTCAGGAGACCTTGAGAGAGCTAGCACCACCTCTCAGGAGACCTTGAGAGAGCTAGCACCACCTCTCAGGAGATCTTGAGAGAACTAACACCACCTCTCAGGAGACCTTGAGAGAGCTAGCACCACCTCTCAGGATACCTTGAGAGAACTAACACCACCTCTCAGGAGACCTTGAGAGAGCTAGCACCACCTCTCAGGACACCTTGAGAGAACTAACATCACCTGTCAGGACACCTTGAGAGAGCTAACAGCACCTCTCAGGACACCTTGAGAGAGCTAACACCACCTCTCAGGACACCTTGAGAGAGCTAACAGCACCTCTCAGGACACCTTGAGAGAGCTAACACCACCTCTCAGGACACCTTGAGAGAGCTAACAGCACCTCTCAGGACACCTTGAGAGAGCTAACAGCACCTCTCAGGACACCTTGAGAGAGCTAACACCACCTCTCAGGACACCTTGAGAGAGCTAACAGCACCTCTCAGGACACCTTGAGAGAGCTAACAGCACCTCTCAGGACACCTTGAGAGAGCTAACACCACCTCTCAGAACACCTTGAGAGAGTTAATACCACCTCTCAGAACACCTTGAGAGAGCTAACACCACCTCTCAGAAGACCTTGAGAGAGCTAACACCACCTCTCAGAACACCTTGAGAGAGCTAGCACCACCTCTCAGTACACCTTGAGAGAGCTAGCACCACCTCTCAGGACACCTTGAGAGAGCTAACACCACCTCTCAGGACACCTTGAGAGAGCTAACACCACCTCTCAGGACACCTTGAGAGAGCTAACACCACCTCTCAGGACACCTTGAGAGAGCTAGCACCACCTCTCAGGACACCTTGAGAGAGCTAACACCACCTCTCAGGACACCTTGAGAGAGCTAACACCACCTCTCAGGACACCTTGAGAGAGCTAACACCACCTCTCAGGACACCTTGAGAGAGCTAACACCACCTCTCAGGACACCTTGAGAGAGCTAGCACCACCTCTCAGGACACCTTGAGAGAGCTAGCACCACCTCTCAGGACACCTTGAGAGAGCTATCACCACCTCTCAGGACACCTTGAGAGAGCTAACACCACCTCTCAGGACACCTTGAGAGAGCTAGCACCACCTCTCAGGACACCTTGAGAGAGCTAGCACCACCTCTCAGGACACCTTGAGAGACCTAACACCACCTCTCAGGACACCTTGAGAGAGCTAACACCACCTCTCAGGACACCTTGAGAGACCTAACACCACCTCTCAGGACACCTTGAGAGAGCTAACACCACCTCTCAGGACACCTTGAGAGACCTAACACCACCTCTCAGGACACCTTGAGAGACCTAGCACCACCTCTCAGGACACCTTGAGAGAGCTAACACCATCTCTCAGGACACCTTGAGAGACCTAACACCACCTCTCAGGACACCTTGAGAGACCTAACACCACCTCTCAGGACACCTTGAGAGACCTAACACCACCTCTCAGGACACCTTGAGAGAGCTAGCACCACCTCTCAGGACACCTTGAGAGAGCTAGCACCACCTCTCAGGACACCTTGAGAGAGCTAACAGCACCTCTCAGGACACCTTGAGAGAGCTAACACCACCTCTCAGGACACCTTGAGAGAGCTAACACCACCTCTCAGGACTCCTTGAGAGAGCTAACAGCACCTCTCAGGACACCTTGAGAGAGCTAGCACCACCTCTCAGGACACCTTGAGAGAGCTAGCACCACCTCTCAGGACACCTTGAGAGAGCTAGCACCACCTCTCAGGACACCTTGAGAGAGCTAACCCCACCTCCCAGGACACCTTGAGAGAGCTAGCACCACCTCTCAGGACACCTTGAGAGAACTAGCACCACCTCCCAGGACACCTTGAGAGAGCTAGCACCACCTCTCAGGACACCTTGAGAGAACTAGCACCACCTCCCAGGACACCTTGAGAGAACTAGCACCACCTCCCAGGACACCTTGAGAGAGCTAGCACCACCTCTCAGGACACCTTGAGAGAGCTAGCACCACCTCTCAGGACACCTTGAGAGAGCTAGCACCACCTCTCAGGACACCTTGAGAGAGCTAACAGCACCTCTCAGGACACCTTGAGAGAGCTAGCACCACCTCTCAGGACACCTTGAGAGAGCTAGCACCACCTCTCAGGACACCTTGAGAGAACTAGCACCACCTCTCAGGACACCTTGAGAGAACTAGCACCACCTCTCAGGACACCTTGAGAGAACTATCACCACCTCTCAGGACACCTTGAGAGAACTATCACCACCTCTCAGGACACCTTGAGAGAACTATCACCACCTCTCAGGACACCTTGAGAGAACTATCACCACCTCTCAGGACACCTTGAGAGAACTAGCACCACCTCTCAGGACACCTTGAGAGAACTAGCACCACCTCTCAGGACACCTTGAGAGAACTATCACCACCTCTCAGGACACCTTGAGAGAACTATCACCACCTCTCAGGACACCTTGAGAGAACTATCACCACCTCTCAGGACACCTTGAGAGAACTATCACCACCTCTCAGGACACCTTGAGAGAGCTAGCACCACCTCCCAGGACACCTTGAGAGAACTAGCACCACCTCTCAGGACGGCCACCGTGACAGTACTCCCTCGCCCAGTACAACTCACTTCACACACTCACTTCCTCACAGATATACTGGAAGTCTGTTACTACCATTAAAACTTTATATTTACATTAACACTTCACATTTACATTATATTAATACTTCATATTTACATTACATTATATAAGCATATAAAAAAAATCCACAAATACCATACACTGAATGATACAGAATATAGAAGTACTTTCATTCCTGATTGTGTGAAGCGCTTCCTGCACAGTTTAGTGGGCCGGAAGGGAAGACGTTCAATAATTACAAATTGGATATGTACAGTCATAGCATGCACTCCCAGTTTCTTCATTTCACTACTATTACTTAGAACAGCCGACTGTAGGTACCGCAAATATTCCTGGAATGAACTGAGAAGCGTTTTGAGCAGCATGAGATTTGCTGATGATTGTAGCAAGGTACAAACTGCCCTGACATCCAATGGCGAACTCTCCTAAGCCGTGGGCGATTTTACACAATTTGTGATTTAAAATGTTGATTTCAGTGTGACTACTTGTGTTGGTCACAACTCTCTCCAAGTTACGAGTTGCAGAGCTTGTGTAACTCCCTCTAAAACTGTGAATAAGTTATTCATAAACGTATGTTTGAATGCATTTCTCTAAAGGCATAGCAAACCGGGTGTATCTTGGCTGCATTCTGTGGTATTAATCCATGACTTTCTCTGGGTTAATGGATTTACTCTGGAATTAGCCCCACGTCCGTCTTAGAATGGCTTCCAAAAAGTGACGGTAAAGATCGACAAATATGATAAAATCGGAACAGAAATCCTTCTTTTCATCAATCTGAACCTTACCGAATCAATGACATTTTATACTACATTATGCTATGCACACTCACATACACACAGTTACATTCGACCGGTATTTCTACATAAACGCTGTAGAAACATTAACTGATACTCATGATTTAGACAGAATTATTGCGCGTCTAGGAGGATTCAGCCACCTAATGGCTTAAGTTGGCTGCACTTGCCAGATTATGACTGAAAGTGGGCCAGCAGAGTTGTGGAAAAGATCACTTGTCCACACCTTAAAAGACTATTCCTTTCCATTTTTTTTGTTTGTGTTCACATTCTTACCTTAATAGGCCTCATTTGTGTCATATTAGAAAAACCTGGCTGCATGGACAACATAGACAAAGATCACTTACATAGCCTTTACCCAGCTCTTCTTAGCTTGAAGCAAAATAACACTGAGTAGCCGAGGACGAGTGCGTTTATCAGGTAAGCCAGATGATTTCATAAATAAACCCAGTTGCAAATCACTCCACAGCTGGGAAGCTCTGGGTACAGCATATCAGACAAGTGACCCTCCTGCAACACTTTATACGTGTAGGATAGGAGACTAAGAGATGTGAAGACGATGTAATCAGTCAGTCACAATTGAAGACGTACTTTTCAGATGGTCAGTCCCTCAGCCTGGAGAAGAGTATTGTTCCATAGTCTGAAACAATGTGGAGTCGAAGTGGGAACCTAATTTACTGTCAGGAGGTGAGATGCAGGCCACTAATAGAAGAAGGAATGTAATCAATGAGAGGTCACGTCCCTCTCAAATCCAACCATTCTCGCTTGTAGAAATTGTCCAAGGTGTTTTCTGTTCTGTACCAAGATGTGTTGCAGTGTATGACAGAGCGAATTTTAAAAAGGTATAAAATACCGGCACATCTCTACTGCTTCTACGAACTTTTCTGTACTCGACTGAAGAAGCTTACTGTGTAAATGAAACGTTTCAAAATAAAGATACCTAACTGTTGCATATGTGTCTTACCTATCAACCTGTAGGTATTTCATACCATTTTAATATTCACTCTGTCAGACAATGCAACACAATGATATCTTGGTACAGAACAGAAAACACCTTAGACAACATCCAAAAGTGAGAATGGTTGGATATGAAAGGGACGTGACCTCTCAATGATTATCACTGGTCAACAACCAAAATGCTTCCGAGACCAGAGTAACAATTTCCAACTAATTTTTGGTAACTGATAATGAATATCATGGTTAAAATTGTTTGTTAGCTTACTTTTCAATATACACTTACGTGTCACAACAGGTTCCAACAGGTTTGCGACAGTGTTTCTTACCGCACTCACAGTCTCACTGACCTTCATTGCTGTTCCAGCAGTCATAGGTGGTTGTGCAGTGCAACTTTATATTTTGAGGTGAAAGGTAGGTGATTTTCTTTGCCAAACACGTCTTCAACAGTGGAATCTCCTAGCAGCTGATGTTAAGATTTCAAAATTTCTTGACCGTCAGCAGCAGTTCCACGATTTCTTCGTCATGGAAGGTGATTTAGTGGCCTGCAACAATATTAATGGTCTGATGGAAGCACTTGGTATCGACTACGAACCCAATCAATGGAGACTGTTCATAGATTCATCAAAAACGAGTCTGAAATGTGTCTTGCTGCATAACGGCATGAGTTCCCGTGGGCTATGCACCACATATAAAAGAAACTTATGAGAATGTGAAGCATGCATGAGATATGAAAATCAATGGCAGCTCTGTGGTGACTAAAAGGTTGTTGCTCTTGTGATGGGCTTGCAGGGCGGATACACCAAGTACTGCTGTTTTCTACGTGAAAGGAACAGCCGTGCAAGAGGTTCCCACTACATCATGAGAAACCATACCTCGGGTTGGGATAGAACCCGCGATCAGTTATAAAACTCTATTTTGACGTGCTAGCGGGTTCTATCCCCCCTTGGTATGGTTTGTTTGCAATCGTGTCATTACGAATTCGTGAGTACATCAGGAGAGACTGGCCACCTCGTCAATGATTGGAGCCTGGCATGAAAAATGTTCAACATCCACCTCCCATTGAACCAAACAAAATTTTGCTATCACCACTACACATAAAACTGGGGCTCATGAAAAACTTTGTAAAATCTATGGACAAATCCGGTCAAGGATTCGAGTATTTAGCACCAAAATTCCCCTCACTAAGCGACGCTAGATAAGAGAGGGAGTCTTCAATGGTCCTCAGATTCGAGAGCTTCTTAAAGATGGTGACTTTGAATCAGACCTTCATGGCGAGGAGAAAGCTGCTTGGGAAGCATTCTAGTTAGTGGCGAAGGGATTTCTCGGAAACAGAAGGCAAAACAACTATGAAGAATTCTTGGAAAATCTCATCAAGGCTTACGAGAACTTGGGATGTAACATGTCACTTAAAATCCACTTTTTGGACACACATTTAGATTTTTTTTCCAGCAAACTGTGGGACAGTTACTAGTGACGAACATGGTGAAAGATTTCACCAAGATATTTCAACCATGGAAAAATGATACCAAGGTAAATGGGGCACAAGAATGCTTCCAGACTATTGCTGGACATTGGCAAGAGATGATTCTTCAGCCCACTACAAGCGTCAAGCAAAAAGGCAGAGACTAGGTACGGACTAAAGTTTAAAACATACTGACACATATTGTACGTTATAATAAAATAATCAAATATTACATGACTCGTATCCTTACACTTATAGCCAATAAGCATTTTTAAGGTGATATTTGGATTCAAGCATGAAAATATATAAGAATCAACTAATCTCATTTAAGAAGCATACAACTTTTCAAAAATTGTTGACCAGTGTTACATTCTTCTATTAGTGGCCCACATCTCACCTCCTGACAGTATATAAGGCTCCATACTGTCACTTCGACTTCACACTGTTTCAGACTATATAAAAATACTCTTTTCTAGACTGAAGGACTGACCATCTCGAAACTACGTCTTCAAGGATGATGGACTGGTTACATCGTCTTCACATCTCTTCTGCTTCTACTGTGTAGGTTAAACGTTTCGAAATAGATACCTAACTGCTGTATATGTGTCTTACCTAACATGATTTACGAAGAGGTGTATACTGGTAACATGAAGCAGTAGGTGTCTACGGACTAGGAGGGTTAGTAAAGTCCCCATGAGGAGATAGCGGAAGATGAGTAAGCAGCGAAGGATTGGAATGTTGCGAACAAAGGAGTAGTGTACACGGTTTAAGAAAAGTGTGGAATAGGAGTGATGGGAGAAAAATCGGTGACCATTATTGGTTTTGTCTCCTCAATATATTCGGAGATAGCTTCAGACATTTCAAAGGACAAAGTAATTGCATACAGATAGACATCAGAGATAGTAGGATGGTAAGTAAAGATCGGAGAAACGATGGAAGTTACCAAAGAAAGAGGGGATGTGAGAGGTTAAAGTTAGCTTGGGAAGAAACTTGGGAAGGGACAGGAGAGGAAGAAACTTGGGAGGGGACAAGAGTAGAAGGAACTGTACGAGGGGTAGAATGAACCTCCACACTCATAACAGAGACAGTAACAGGTAAAACACTAGGCACAGAGACTGCAAAGGAGAGATGTTTGGGAAGAATAAGTGATGGAGGGGTTAAAGGATATTTGAACTTTGGGGATGGTTTAGACTATATAGAAGTATAGAGGCGAAGGGAAGGTGTAGTAGCGGGAGGTCTTGTAGACATAGATACATGAAAGCATGATGAATACTAATGGACAGTTTGAGGGGAGGAAGTGGGGACCTCGGAGTCCAGAGCTGCAAAAGAGTTAGAAACAGAGGTGGCTGTGGAAGAGCTCTGGCCACAGAGAAGATTATGGAAGTAGGTATCACCTTGATTGGAGGCGCTTAGTAACTCGAATAAGAAAGTCGTGGAAGTCTCCCTTGGAGGAGGAGATGAGAGACTGCCATGACATAAGTGAAACCCTCTTCTCTTTGAGACAGCAGATTTCTAGTGAAGTAAAATTTTCAACGGTGTGAATAAGCCGGGTGTTCCTCATTGCAATTAAGACAGGATGGAGGGATGCTGCTGGATGCATTGGTGTGGTCGGCAGCACCAAAGAATGAACATTCTGCCATGGACCTGCAATATTTCGCTAGGTGGCTGAAGCGTCAGCAGTTTCTACACTCTTGTGTTGCAGAGATCGACTCTCGGACTTGTAAACGGTGTCCTGCAATATAGAATGAGGACGGATGTTCTCGACGGTCAAAAGTTAAGCGAGATACATTGCAGGGGGAGCGTCTCCGCCCGATGGCAGGTGATACATAAGTGTCCACTTTGAGAATTGGGAGGTCTTGAAACTCAAGTTGCTCCAGAATGTCAGCATCACATGCTCGGAAATCACGTTGAACAACGGTATGAGGCAGAACTATGGTATCACTGCAAAAATTAAGAAAAATGTGCTTTTGAATCGTGACAGGAATATCGTCTATGTAGATAAGAAGGAGAGACTGTGAGCCTGGCCACAGAACGTACCAGGATGTAAGAAAGGTCTGAAGAATGGTCCGATAACGAGGCATGGCCGGAAGAGGGCGCCGCAACAGAAATGGGTCCGGGAGGATTATTATTATAATCAAAAAGAAGCGCTAAGCCACAAGGACTATACAGTGGGGGGGGGGGGTGTCCGGGAGGAGAAGTATCATGGACTTGGGAGTCCATGATTAGATCGCTTTCTCTTGTTTTTCTGAAATAAGGAAAAAGCATACCTTCTTCGGCTACCACCTCCCGGAATCCGACAGGCAGCCTCCCGGGATACACTAGTCCTCCGAAAAACATCACAGGTCGCCTTTCCCCCTCCCCTCTAGGAAATCAGAGAGGGATTGGGACATCATTTGATGATCCAGATTCCACGGCAAACTACACTAAAACCAAGGACCTAAACGGAGCAGGACAGACAACGATAGGAGCAAGAATTTCTGAGTGTAGGACCCCAAAGCCTAAAAGTAGGAAAGGGAAGGGATGGGGAAAGGAGGAGGGATGGGATAGGGATGGGAGGAATGGGAGGTAATTAAGGTCGATCGGAGGTAGAAGATCGAAAGCCTCTTCACAGCGCCAAGGAGCCCCTTGAAGAAGTGATTTTGATTATATTAAACCAGTAGGATTATATAGCGCCTGTGGGGGGGGGATTGAAAGTATTCAGGCTCAATTTAGGGAAATGGAGTACAGATCCAATTCCTTAGATCAAGAGCCCCTCACCAGCGTCAAGGAACCTCCCTTGAGGGAATTTTAATTATAATAATCAATTTTAGAAAATTGAACAGTCTCATAGCAAAAAGTGGTTGGTCCCAACATGCTAATCCGGATTTGCCATTAACCCGTCAAGCATCGAGCTTCCCCACGACCAACACAGCGTCAGGATGTGAGTTAAGTTTCTCGCCTCCTGGTGGGGGCAATAATTATGTTGATCTTGCTAAGTCATTTTGCATTTTCAAAAAAAAGCAAGGTGTTTGTCGGGGATTTGAGCTACTACATATGGAAAAAAAAAACTAAGAAACAAAAAGGTAAATTATTAGGAATATCTAGATTTAATTAATATATATAGGTATGTGACTTATATTCAAGATGTTAGTTATTCTTCAGCCTGAAGGGCTAATATAGCTAAGTGATGCTGAGATGTAGGAAGGTGGGGGTGGAGAGCCACGTAGGGTGTGACACAGGTGGTATGTGTCTCAGGAAAGGAGAGTAGCAGAGTGCTGACACTGGTGTGTTAGTGTCACCAGTTGATGGTGAAAGGCTGATGTGGGTGCCCAGATGAGCACAAATGACGGTTTATTATTATTATAATACAAACTAAGAGCTAAACCCACAAGAGTTCCCTTTATATACAGGAATTCTGTCGGTACGCTAGAAGGTACCTTCTACACATAGGAACTATCGGCACATATGAAGATGCAATCACACATATTAAGTATAATACAACCTGATAACAGCAGTCAGCTGTGTGGCAGAGAGTGGAGCGTAGACACTTGTATATTACTCTCAATTCTGCATGTATTAACCTAATTGTGGTTGCAGGGGTCGAGACTCAGCTCCTGGCCCCGCCTCTTCACTGAACGCTACCTGGTCCTCTCTCTCCCTGCTCCATGAGCTTTATCATACCTCGTCTTAAACCTATGTACGGTTCCTGCCTCCACTACATCACTTGCTAGACTATTCCACTTCCTGACTACTCTATGACTGAAGAAATACTTCCTAACATCCTTTTGACTCACCTGAGTCTTCAGCTTCCAAGTGTGACCCCTTGTTTCTGTGTCCCATCTCCGGAACATGCTGTCTCTGTCCGCTTTGTCTATTCCACGCATTATTTTGTATGTTGTTATCATGTCTCCCCTGACCCTCCTGTCCTCCAGTGTCGTCAGGCTGATTTCCCTTAACTTTTCTTCGTAGGACATTTCCCTTAGCTCTGGAACTAACCTTGTCGCAAACCTTTGCACTTTCTCTAATTTCTTGATGCTCTTGACTAGGTATGGGTTCTAAACTGGTGCTGCATATTCCAATATGGGCCTGACGTACACGGTGTACAGTGTCTGGAACGATTCCTTACTAATGTATCAGAACGCAATTCACACGTTTGCCAGGCGCCCATATACTACAGCAGTTATCTGGTTAATGTGTGCTTCTGGAGACGTGCTCGGAGTTATACTCACCCTAGGATCTTTCTCCTTGAGAGGTTTGCAGTCTTTGGCCACCTAGCCTATACTCTGTCTGCGGTCTTCTTTGCACTCCCCCGATCTTCATGACTTTGCATTTGGCGGGTTAAATTCGAGAAGGCAATTGCTGGACCAGGTGTCCAGTCTGTCCAGATCTCCTTGAAGTTCTGCCTGATCCTCTTCTGAATTAATTCTCCTCATTAACCTCACATCATCTGCGAACAGGGACACTTCTGAGTCTATCCCTTCCATCATGTCATTCACATATATGAAAAATAGCACTGGTTCTAGGACCGACCCTTGTGGGACCCCGCTCGTCACAGGTGCCCACTGTGATACCTCATCACGTACCATGACTCGCTGTTGCCTCCCTGTCAGATATTCTCTGATCCATTGCAGTGCCCTTCCTGTTATATATGCCTGATCCTCTAGCTTCTGCAATAATCTCTTCTGAGGAACTGTGTCGAAGGCCTTCTTGCAATCCAAAAAAAATGCAATCAATCCACCCCTCTCTCTCGTGCCTGACTTCTGTTAATTTATCATAAAACTCCAGAAAGGTTGTGCCACAGGATATGCCTTCCATGAATCCATGATGGTTTTCGTTTATACTGTTTTCCCGTTCCAGGTGCTCCACGACTCTCCTGATAATCTTCTCCATGACTTTGCATACCATACAAGTCAGTGACACTGGTCTATAATTTAGTGCCTCTTTTCTGTCTCCTATTTTTAAAAATGGGAACTACATGTGCCATCTTTCATACCTCAGAAAGTTGCCCAGTTTTAATGGATCTGTTGAAGTTTGTGGTTATTGGCACACACAGCATTTCTGCTCCCTCTCTAAGGACTCAAGAGGAGATGTCACTTAGCAGCTTCTTCACCTCCTCCTCAGTTGTGTGTATGTCATCCAACACTTGTTGGTATATTCCTGTTGATGTGCCCCTCTGTTCTGTCTTCCCAGAGCCCTTCCTGCCTCCACTGTAAATATTTCCTTAAATCTCGTGTTGAGCTCCTCACATACCTCTTGGTAGTTTCTTGTGAATTCCCCACCTTCATTCCCCAGTCTGATCACCTGGTCTTTGTTGTCTGCTTCCTAATGTGGCTATACAGCAGTTTCGGCTCAGATTTGACTTTCGATGCTATGTCGTTTTCGTACTGTCGCTGGGCCTCCCTCCTTACCTGTGCATACTCTTTTCTGGCTCTTCGACTAATCTCCTTATTTTCCTTGGCCCTTTGCCTTCTGTACCTTTTCCATTCTCTAGTACACTTAGTTTATGTCTCCCTACACCTTCGGGTAAACCAAGGATTCACTATGGTCTTCATATTATTTCTGTTGCCCTTGCAAACAAACCTTTCCTCTGCCTCCTTGCATTTTGTTGTTACATATTCATAAATTTTCCCATTCAACTCCTGTTACCCTCTCCACTTGTAACTCTACTATGTAATCAAAACTCAGAAGCAAGTGATCACTAGCTCCATGGGGCCTCTCAAATGAGATGTCCTCAATGTCTGAACTGCTCATGTTCATTCTGGTTCATTCTTCCCTCTCTCTCTGGTAGTGTCCTTGACATGTTGATGGATGAAGTTTTCTAGCACCACATCCATGTGACTCCAGGTTTTCCCAATCGATCTCTCTGTGGTTGAAATCGCACATAACCGCACATAACTTTGCTCTGCTGGAGTGAGGCCTTCTTGCCACCTCAGCCAGTGTCTATCATCGCTCTGTTGTTCTCTTCGTATTCCTCTCTTGGTCTCCTGTAGCTTTGTGGTGGGTTATACATCACTCCAATGACTACTTTATGTTTCCCAGACTGAATTGTACCTACTATGTAGCCCTTTTCACCAATCTCACCCACGCCTTCCATTTCCTCAAATCCCCATCGGTTTTTTATGAGCAGTGCAACCCCTCTTCCACCTCTGCTCCTTCTATCTTTCCTCAGGATCTGATATCCCTGTGGGAAGACTGCGTCTGTTATTGTCTCAGTGAGTTTCGTTTCTGTGACTGCTATGACGTCTGGGGACTTCTCATTGATTCTTTCATGCCACTCCTCATATATATTCGTTATTTCATCCGTGTTCATAAACCAAACCTTCAGCTTCTTTTCTATCACTGTGGACCTAGGCGATTATTTGGGTTGGGGAGCGGGAGCCCAGGAGGAGGCCTATGGGATGTTGCGGTGTGGGTCAGGTATTACTCAGGCCCTGGCAATGTTGATATTACGAGCACAGGTGTATAATGGCCTGCACACCGTGTTATGGGATAATTCGTGAAGCAAGTAAAAGACAGCAGAAGTTATATGACTTATTTCCTGCACCAAATTAGCTATTATTTACAATATGAACACTGTGAAAATTAGACACATGCATCACCTGGGTATCTTTATTGTAGACGTTTCGCCATCCGGTGGCTTTATCAATACAAATTCTAGGACATAATTGGAAAACAGTAGAGCTATATACAGAAGAAAAGGTAATCAGTGCCTCAGCCTTGGAGTTGGTGTGAAGAGCCCAGTAATCATGTAGAATCTGGAGCAAAGGCACGATGGCTGGCGCTTATATACTGGAGTGAGGCGGGAAGGTACAGGTAGCAGACGAAGGAATTGTCACTGGTAGGCGGGATTTCCCAGTGGAAGTAGATCATACCCAAGGGAGGGGTTAGTAGTAGTATATAATTCTACTGTCTTCCAATTATGTCCTAGAATTTGTATTGACAAAGCCACTGGATGGCGAAACGTCTACAATAAAGATACCCAGATGTTGCATACATGTTTAATTTTCATCTTGTACATGTACTGTATACCATTCATGTACAATATGCACACTGTAATATGTACAGTAATGTAGGAGCAAAGGAGGGGAAAAAAGCAAGAAGCCAGACAAAGAACAGTGATCAACCGCCAGCCTAGAGAAGTCTGTCAAACATTGTGTCACAAGTGTACCACATTGTTTCACAGCTCTGGTGGGCTTGTCTGTGAGTGGCCGATGAACCAAGGGACTGATATGACGACAAGGTTCCTATTGATCGTTAAATTCTTAGCACCTGGTTCGCTGGTTGGGAGGCAGCCTATATGGGAGTGTGACATATGCCGAATAAAATGTAACATACTCGTAGCATGTCATAGCAGACTAAGCAGTTGTGGCAGAGCAGAGCAGGTGGGAATCTATGTCTTAGTGAGCTCTACCTAACGCCCAGTTCTCAAATTGAGCTATGCAGATGGCGTGGCAGACGGCAAAATTTCCGCTCACTTTGATAAACTACTGTACCAACGCCACTTCCCTAATTTATATGCATAAATTACTATCAACTGGACGTTTTTCCCTTACAATGATGTATCCCTGGCAACGTTTAACATATGCAAGGGCATGGTCTATGGGGCTTCGTTTATTAAGTTTATTAAGCAACTTTAAGTAGGGATAATGAGGAATTTATTAAACATTGTCAGCTATTTTGCAACTCCCATATTTTTACGCTTTATTAAAACTCATAAACCAGGTTTTCCATTGAGACTTATTATTTTATTAGCTCCGTGGTGTTTCCGACGTATAACTTGTTCATTACGAAAATTACTGTGAGGGGAAGAAAATAAAAAACTGCGTTGAACAAAATAGTAAATTATGAAATCACTAAAACAAAATTTTATTAACAAGTGTAAAAGAAAAATAACTATTATACTCAGGATAGTACTTATTCTTATGCTTAATTAAGGGCTAATATTCTTAAGTAATTACAGTGGTGTTGTAGTTTGGTAATGGTGTAGTATGCCAGATAGCGTTCGAGACAGCGTAGTCTCGTGCTGATTATGACTGATGGTTGAGTCATTTGGTGCTGAGGTAGGTACCCAGGTTGGAGCTGAATATGTGGATCAAAATTCAACCAGAATGTAGAAAGAGGTAACTTCCCTCCACACTCACGAGTATTGGAAATTCTCTTAGCAACAGCAGCTGCGTGAGGGAGAGTGGTAGAGGAGCGGCGACTCTTACGGTATCTGTTGATTTATTCTACACTTTCTACTCAGGCACTGACCAGGAAAATGTGACGGTCCTAAGAAATACAAACGAAAATTTTAAATATTTACGGCAGGTACCTATGGCTGATGGCCACGTCAGTAGAAAAATATTAATTGTCACCTATATGTACGAACATTACTATCACCAGTGAACAACCCAATGTCTTACCAGAGCTAGAGAGATTCCTGTAGTGAAGTGAGTCTCACCTGACGCTCTGCTTACAAAGTAAGTTATCTACAGGGATTTCCAGGCGGTGAGCTCCCCCTACTCTGGCAAACAACCGCTCCCAGCGACACTTCTCTTATATATATGTAATTTACATAACCCTGAATCTATCCCTTATACTAGGCAACATCTCAAGAGCCCACTTAAAAACAAAGTTGACCTTATTGGTAAATTGCAGAGTCTGAACATTTCTAATGGCTTTACACTAGTAAGTTTTGATGTTACTGAGTTGTTTGCACAAGTCCCAATACCAGATCTGTTGTCCTACCTTGAATAAGAATTAGATGAGTTCCCCTTGCTGTTCCCCAAGAATATCATTATTGAGCTGATCTAGCTGTGCATAGATGATTGCAAGTTCGTGTTTGAAGGAAAGTGTTTTGCCCAAATGCATGGAATGTCAATGGAAAATCCATTGTTACCCGTCCTGCCAAGCGAGTGTAAAACGAAAGCCTGTAATTGTTTTACATGATGGTAGGATTGCTGGTGTCCTTTTTTCTGTCTCATAAACATGCAAGATTTCAGGTACATCTTGCTACTTCTACTTACACTTAGGTCACACTACACATACATGTACAAGCATATATATACACACCCCTCTGGGTTTTCTGCTATTTTCTTTCTAGTTCTTATTCCTGTTTATTTCCTCTTATCTCCATAGGGTAGTGGAACATAATTCTTCCTCCGTAAGCCATGCGTGTTGTAAGAGGTGACTAAAATGCCGGGAGCAAGGTGCTAGTAACCTCTTCTCCTGTATATATTACTAAATGTAAAAGGAGAAACTTTTGTTTTTCGTTTTGGGCCACCCTGCCTTGGTGGGATACGGCCGGTGTGTTGAAATATATATATATATATATATATATATATATATATATATATATATATATATATATATATATATATATATATATATATATATATATATATGTATATATAATTTGAGTTATAGAACTAGGCCTTTCGTGTTGCAATCTGCACATCAGTAGCTTACACTGTTGCAGAAATAGAGAAATGAATGTTTAGTAATGACCTAGTACCCATAATATTAGTGACATGTCAATTATTACAAACATGCCAACAGACTCCATAACATTTCATTACGCAAGACTTTAATATTCTGCTCCCAAAAGTATCTGGTACTTAACAGTAGGAATTTCCCTCTCATTGCGTAAAAGAAAATGGGTCCAGGCAAGAGGCAATAGAGAAGCGATTCTTTATTAAAAGGCTCACCTCACCTAACTCTGAAGCAAATGCTGGTTTAACATAAAAGAAGACGAGAATAGCAGAACCTCAATTTGTCACCGTAGAACTGCATTTACGGCAGTTCAACATGTTGAGACAAGAATCATGTTTCAGATTATGTACGATGCCTTCAATTATAAACTAATCGAGTTTGAATAAACCGAAACTAGTATTATATATAACATCCATCAAGTTTTATAATTGCCTATTCTACAATATTTCTTTCCAGCCAAGAGAAGTGAGGAGCAAAAGCTCTGGCTTCAGACCAATTTGCAGAGTTATTGCAATCCCTGGTATGCTTGAAAATTGCCTTTGATTCCTGAGCAGTTCGTATTGAATATTGGTGTTGTGTTAACCTAACGTCTAAAGGTTTGCCAGTCTGTCCCACGTAAGGTAAGTTGCAGCTATTACTACCAATTCTGTAAACACTGCCAACACAATGTTGTGGGGAACTCTGTATCAAAATATTTTTGATAGTCAGTGAATTCTTAACAATATCTTGTATGTTGAATGTTTTTAGGGTATTCGGCAGGACAGATAAATTTTCATTCTTGACCTGAGGTGTTATCCTAGGTTCAGTTCTATGATAAGTTTACCTGAAAATAAATGGTATAAAATACCGACACAATCGAAACATAAACACATATGCGGTTTAATGTGATCCTTTATTGGCAACGTTTCGCCCACACAGTGGGCTTTTTGAAGTCACAAACAGATCTACCTGGGGTGGAAGGTACGTGAGTATTTATAGTCAGGCTCAGAATGTTGAGGTCAGGTGAAGAATGCTGCATCTGATGATCCACCGGGTGGGGTTATGGAGTCTAAAATCTTGGGTAGCTTGGCATGGGTATTGGACAAGTTGTGAGCAGACCTTCTGCAGTGTTCTATGTTCTTATGTGGGATAGCGATAAAGAAATTTCTTGGCAAGTGGTTCAGCTATGTTATAGAAACCAGAACAATGGTTTCTGTGGTCAAGGTCCCAGGACCGAAACGTTTTAAGAACATAAGAAAGGAGGATCACTGCAGCAGGCCTGTTGGCCCATACTAGGCAGGTCCTTTACAATCCACCCCACTAACAAAACATTTGCCCAACCCAATTTTAATGCTACCCATAGTGTTTGCTTACGTGTCTTTCTAAACCAACTTGTCGGTATTTATTACCAAGGTTTATACCAATGGTTTCTATAACATAGCTGAACTACTTGTCAAGAAACTTCTTCATCGCTATCCCACATAAGAACATAGAACACTGCAGAAGGTCTGCTCACAACTTGTCCGATACCCCTGCCAAGCTACCCGAGACTCTACAACCCCACCCGGTAGATCATCAGATGCATAAATAACAAAAAAGGCACAATACCGTGACTGGAACGATACACAAATAACCCGCACATAAAAGAGAGAAGCTTACGACGACGTTTCGGTCCGACTTGGACCATTGACAAAGTCACACTAACCAGAGGTGGAGTAAGCTTCTCTCTTTTATGTGCGGGTTATTTGTGTATCAGATGCATCATTCTCCACCTGAGCTCAGCATTCTGAACCTGACTATAAATACTCACGTACCTTCCACCCCCAGGTAGATCTGTTTGTGATTTCAAAAAGCCCACTGTGTGGGCGAAACGTTGTCAATAATGGATCACATTAAACTGCATATGTGTTTATGTTTCCATAAGTTTTCCTACCTGCCAATAATGCTGTTTCTACAACATAGTTTCGTGGCAACATCATATATTTTCCTAATTTCTTGGGCTGCAAACTCAGTAAGCTCTCAGAAACATGGTGAGATAAACCCCTATTTCATGGTTAGAATAGTAGTGGATGTATGAGCAAACATTAATGGCTTTTCTATATACTGTTAACTTGAACTTTCTGTCAACCCAGTGTGTCAAAATATTTAAGATGGAAGTTTCGAGTCCACCTCTATCTCCACGGTGAATTTAATAGAATGCATCCAGGTCTATATTATTTAACCAAAGACACAAGTTGCCATACACATTTCTGAACCATTTAAACTTAGTTTGAATTCATAAACAATGTGGCGTGAAGGGGAAGGGGTAAGAATAGTTCTACTGTTAAAGCTCCTGGGCTGAAGGAAAGAGTTCAGTTGGTTTACGGTTGGTGCCTCTGACAGAATGTAATACAGAATGTGTTACCTCCGAATTCTTCCTGTCAAGAGGCCTGGGTTAACTAAACGGTAGAGTGTCGGATTGTCAATTTAATCGCGGTTCGAGCCCCTAGTACAACTAACTGTATTTTTGTCCCGATACACTGGTTTACAAAGACGTGATTCTTGTACACTGATGTTATGACTAATTTTTTTCTGCTACATATGTTTTTTTAGAAATAGGACAGATCATATTGTTTTGGTCTTTTCCATGCTGGCAGCAACCTTAAGTAAGGTTCAAATACTGTTTTCTCCAGCAGATGACCTAAATTCTATGAAAGACCAAATGAAGGTTAACGAAAATAGGAAGTGATCTGGGAACTTTAACAAATTCTGGATACCCACGTAAAGTGGAACTGGAGGTGAAGATTTTTACCCATGATGTGTTGAATAACCTTGTTATAAACCAAGCATCCGCTAAAAAGAAAGCAGAGCTTCTTGCCTCGAGACTCAAGCAGAAACATTTACTTGAAAGAAAATTATTATATAGTTTCACAATATGATAAGAAATATTATTTCAAGAGACATTTTTCAGAGTAAATGATTCACTCCGAAGTACACAGTAGCTGACTGCGTCTCTTCCTCGATTCTATAAAGCGAAGTGCGAATGTAGTTCTGCATTATGAGAATGTAAATCCATGCTTATCAATCGTCTACCCACGTTCATGCCAACAACTCGTGTTATAACATAACAGCACTTGTAGTACAATTCAACACAGTTTAATCAGTGAATTGTCCGTAATGATCTCTTAGCTAATATTATATTAATAATTATGCAAGGGAGATTTGCGAAATAACATTGCCTGGGCCTATTAGACAGCTAGGCTAATGCAAATAATTACATAAAATGTGACTGATAACAAAGAATAGCATACTAGCCAGAAATTAATAGTGTCAAATTATTTTTATTACTTGATCTAAAGAAGATTTTCCAGTTACCTCTCCACTTGAAACTCAGGATCTCACTGTCTAATAGAGGAATTTCCAAAAATCAGTTCTGCCCACAGATGAAGGAGATTCAAGAGGATGGTGACTTTGAAAAAAGCTGCAATGCATTTGGGGTTAAAAGTATAGCCGAGTTTCGAATGGATATGTGCAAAGTTTTGGGAATCCACAGGTCTCCTGCATACGAAAATAAAGACTAGAATCTGATTATTTCATGCATGTATAATAACACAATGAGACACATATCCATGAAAATACTTTTTGTAAAATCAGATGTATATTTCATTCTCAAAACTCGTGGTGCTGTGCGTGACGACGGACAGACAGAACACTTCTGTCATGACACTCATACAATGAAAAATTGCTACCAGGATATCCAGCAACAATGTATAATGACAGATTACTGCATGATGTGTCCTGGCAATCCAGGCAAACTTTAAAAAGTTTTCTCTTAATGTTTTAAGTTATTATAATTCAATTTTTTATACATTGATTATTCAAATATTAGATATATTGCAAGAAAAAAGCAGTGATAAAATAAAAAAAATTGTAATTCCATCTTATTTTAAATATATATATATTGAAACTATAAGTTTGGAAAATTGGTTTCCATGCAATAACTTCATAATTTCATAACTTTGGATCGGTTTTAAAATATTTAAAGTTGGTTTATCGTAGTTGTGGAAGGAATGGACAGATCCTGGGCTGCTGATGTACTAAAAAAAGGAATAAATATTTGTTTTGTGATAACATGTGAATGTTTTATCTAGCGGTCTTCAGTCCTTCAACTGGTGTATTTAACTTTGTGAAAGATGTTAAACTATGTAGGTGACAATTTGCCAGTTTCATGAATGCAAATAGAGCAGTGGTTTCTATCTGAAAATATGAGAATGCCTCTTCTGATCGGTATCAAACTTTCATTGTAAGTGCATCCTACTTAAACCAAAGTAATGTGATTTTTTACTAGAGTTAGTGAATATAGATTTGTTACTTTTACTTAACTAAATTTAGGTATATTTTTTGTGTTTTAAACTGAGAATGCCTCATTTGATTGGAATCACACTTTCCGTGCATCCTTGATGGTGTTAATTCTTCCTGGACATTTTCAGGATGGGAGTAAAGTGTTCAGAATGGAAATTTTTAATAATAGTTCTATTTTAATGATGTTTTTATTGTAATTTTAGTAGGAGGTAACAAGTGTATACCAAAAGTTTTATAAAGTTTGTCCAAAAATAAGAAGAGATAAAAGTAAAATGATCATTTATGATAGGGAAACTCCTCGATAATTATGTGCAAGACGTCTTGAGAGTGTTGATCTCTATCTCCTGAGCCTCTTGAAAGAAATGAAAATATGTTCTAGATCACTAACAGATGTAGGGCTTCAGCTCCTGTCACTCTCCAGGGTGTTGAGTACACCTGCCATGCACCTGTGACTCTACAGGGTGTTGAGCACACCTGCCATGCACCTGTGACTCTCCAGGGTGTTGAGCACACCTGCCATGCACCTGTGACTCTACAGGGTGTTGAGCACACCTGCCATGCACCTGTGACTCTCCAGGGTGTTGAGCACACCTGCCATGCACCTGTGACTCTACAGGTTGTTGAGCACACCTGCCATGCACCTGTGACTCTACAGGGTGTTGAGCACACCTGCCATGCACCTGTGACTCTCAAGGGTATTGAGCACACCTGCCGTGCAACTGTGACTCTCCAGGGTGTTGAGCACACCTGTCGTGCACCTGTGACTCTTCAGGGTGTTGAGCACACCTGTCGTGCACCTGTGACTCTCCAGGGTGTTGAGCACACCTGTCGTGCACCTGTGACTCTCCAGGGTATTGAGAACACCTGCCATGCACCTGTGACTCTCCAGGGTGTTGAGCACACCTGTCGTGCACCTGTGACTCTCCAGGGTGTTGAGCACACCTGCCATGCACCTGTGACTCTCCAGGGTGTTGAGCACACCTGTCGTGCACCTGTGACTCTACAGAGTATTGAGCCCACCTGCCGTGCACCTGTGACTCTCAAGGGTGTTGAGCACACCTGCCGTGCACCTGTGACTCTCCAGGGTGTTGAGCACACCTGCCATGCACCTGTGACTCTCCAGGGTGTTGAGCACACCTGCCATGCACCTGTGACTCTCCAGGGTGTTGAGCACACCTGTCGTGCACCTGTGACTCTCCAGGGTGTTGAGCACACCTGCCGTGCACCTGTGACTCTCCAGGGTGTTGAGCACACCTGCCATGCACCTGTGACTCTTCAGGGTGTTGAGCACACCTGTCGTGCACCTGTGACTCTCCAGGGTATTGAGCGCACCTGCCGTGCACCTGTGACTCTCCAGGGTGTTGAGCACACCTGCCATGCACCTGTGACTCTTCAGGGTGTTGAGCACACCTGTCGTGCACCTGTGACTCTCCAGGGTATTGAGCGCACCTGCCGTGCACCTGTGACTCTCCAGGGTGTTGAGCATACCTGCCGTGCACCTGTGACTCTCCAGGGTGTTGAGCACACCTGCCATGCACCTGTGACTCTCCAGGGTGTTGAGCACACCTGTCGTGCACCTGTGACTCTCCAGGGTGTTGAGCACACCTGTCGTGCACCTGTGACTCTCCAGGGTGTTGAGCACACCTACCGTGCGCCTGCAATTCTCCAGGGTGTTGAGCAGACCTGCCGTGCACCTGTGACCCTCCAGGGTGTTGAGCACACCTCTCATGCACATGTGACTCTCCAGGGTGTTAAGCACACCTGCCATGCACCTGTGACTCTCCAGGGTGTTGAGCACACCTGCCATGCACCTGTGATTCTTCAGGGTATTGAGCACACCTGCCATGCACCTGTGACCCTCCAGGGTATTGAGCACACCTGCCGTGCACGTGTGACTCTCCAGGGTGTTGAGCACACCTGCCATGCACCTGTGACCCTCCAGGGTATTGAGCACACCTGCCGTGCACCTGTGACTCTCCAGGGTGTTGAGCACACCTGTCGTGCACCTGTGACTCTCAAGGGTATTGAGCACACCTGCCGTGCAACTGTGACTCTCCAGGGTGTTGAGCACACCTGTCGTGCACCTGTGACTCTTCAGGGTGTTGAGCACACCTGTCGTGCACCTGTGACTCTCCAGGGTGTTGATCACACCTGTCGTGCACCTGTGACTCTCCAGGGTATTGAGAACACCTGCCATGCACCTGCGACTCTCCAGGGTGTTGAGCACACCTGTCGTGCACCTGTGACTCTCCAGGGTGTTGAACACACCTGCCATGCACCTGTGACTCTCCAGGGTGTTGAGCACACCTGTCGTGCACCTGTGACTCTACAGGGTATTGAGCGCACCTGCCGTGCACCTGTGACTCTCCAGGGTGTTGAGCACACCTGCCATGCACCTGTGACTCTCCAGGGTGTTGAGCACACCTGCCTTGCACCTGTGACTCTTCAGGGTGTTGAGCACACCTGTCGTGCACCTGTGACTCTCCAGGGTATTGAGCGCACCTTCCGTGCACCTGTAACTCTCCAGGGTGTTGAGCACACCTGCCATGCACCTGTGACTCTTCAGGGTGTTGAGCACACCTGTCGTGCACCTGTGACTGTCCAGGGTATTGAGCGCACCTGCCGTGCACCTGTGACTCTCCAGGGTGTTGAGCATACCTGCCGTGCACCTGTGACTCTCCAGGGTGTTGAGTACACCTGCCATGCACCTGTGACTCTCCAGGGTGTTGAGCACACCCGTCGTGCACCTGTGACTCTCCAGGGTGTTGAGCACACCTGTCGTGCACCTGTGACTCTCCAGGGTGTTGAGCACACCTACCGTGCGCCTGCAATTCTCCAGGGTGTTGAACAGACCTACCGTGCACCTGTGACCGTCCAGGGTGTTGAGCACACCTCTCATGCACATGTGACTCTCCAGGGTGTTAAGCACACCTGCCATGCACCGGTGACTCTCCAGGGTATTGAGCACACCTGCCATGCACCTGTGACCCTTCAGGGTGTTGAGCACACCTCTCATGCACATGTGACTCTCCAGGGTGTTGAGCACACCTGCCATGCACCCGTGACTCTCCAGGCACTTTGCTGGCATTAAGAAACAGTTGAATGACCGCACAACCTCAAGACAAAACAAGTCAGGTGTGTTCTTGGCATATAATAAAGAAGAAATTAATTAATTTACTAAAAACGTATGAACATAAATTTATATTACATTTACTGACAGTGTAGGCACGTGATCAACTGTCAGCGAGCATGGAGGAAGTGTCAGTGCTTCAGCATCTCTCAGCTAGCATGGAGGAAGTGTACGTGCATTAACATCTCTCAGCTAGCATGCAGGAAGTGCACGTGCATTAACATCTCTCAGCTAGCATGCAGGAAGTGTACGTGCATTAACATCTCTCAGCTAGCATGCAGGAAGTGTCAGTACTTTAACATCTCTCAGCTAGCATGAAGGAAGTGTCAGTATTTTAACATCTCTCAGCTAGCTTGGAGGAAGTGTCAGTACTTTTACATCTCTCATCTAGCAAGGAGAAAGTGTCAGTACTTTGGGATCTCTCAGCTAGCATGGACGAAGTCTCAGTACTTCAGCATCTCTCAGCTAGTATGGAGGAAGTGACTGTACTTTAACGTCTCTCAGCTAGTATGGAGGAAGTGTCAGAACTTTAACATCTCTCAGCTAGCATGGAGAAAGTGTCAGTACTTTAGCCTCTCTCAGCTAGCATGGAGGAAGTGTCAGTACTTTAGCCTCTTTCAGCTAGCATGGAGGAAGTGTCAGTACTTCAGCATCTCTCAGCTAACATGGAGGAAGTGTCAGTACTTCAGCATCTCTCAGCTAGCATGGAGGAAGTGTCAGTATTTTAGCATCTCTCAGCTAGCATGGAGGAAGTTTCAGTACTTTAACATCTCTCAGCTAGCATGGAGGAAGTGTCAGTACTTTAACATCTCTCAGCTAGCATGGAGGGAGTGTCAGTACTTTAACTTCTCTCAGCTAACATGGAGGAAGTGTCAGTACTTTAACCTCTCCCAGCTAGCATGGAGGGAGTGTCAGTACTTTAACTTCTCTCAGCTAACATGGAGGAAGTGTCAGTACTTTAACCTCTCCCAGCTAGCATGGAGGAAGTGTCAGTACTTTAACATCTCTCAGCTAGCATGGAGGAAGTGTCAGTACTTTAACATCTCTCAGCTAGCATGGAGGAAGTGTCAGTACTTTAACATCTCTCAGCTAGCATGGAGGAAGTGTCAGTACTTTAACATCTCTCAGCTAGCATGGAGGAAGTGTCAGTACTTTAACTTCTCTCAGCTAGCATGGAGGAAGTGTCAGTACTTTAACATCTCTCAGCTAGCATGGAGGAAGTGTCAGTACTTTAACATCTCTCAGCTAGCATGGAGGAAGTGTCAGTAGTTCAGCATCTCTCAGCTAGCATGAAGGATGTATGTTCTTTAACATCTCTCAGCTAGCATGGAGGAAGTGACTACTTTAACATCTCTTAGCTAGCATGGAGGAAGTGTCAGTAGTTCAGCATCTTTCATCTAGCATGAAGGAAGTCTCAGTACTTTAACATCTCTCAGCTAGCATGGAGGAAGTGTCAGTACTTTAACATCTCTCAGCTAGCATGGAGGAAGTGTCAGTAGTTCAGCATCTCTCAGCTAGCATGAAGGATGTATGTTCTTTAACATCTCTCAGCTAGCATGGAGGAAGTGACTACTTTAACATCTCTTAGCTAGCATGGAGGAAGTGTCAGTAGTTCAGCATCTCTCAGCTAGCATGAAGGATGTATGTTCTTTAACATCTCTCAGCTAGCATGGAGGAAGTGACTACTTTAACATCTCTCAGCTAGCATGGAGGAAGTGACTACTTTAACATCTCTTAGCTAGCATGGAGGAAGTGTCAGTACTTCAGCATCTCTCAGCTAACATGGAGGAAGTGTCGGTGCTCGAGTTAATGAAGTCTCACTACTCGCAGCTAGAGACAGAGAGGTGTTCACTTCTAGAGTTACTTTTAGCCAACGATAAGAAAGTGTTAGAATTTAAAAAAAAATGCTATTGAGATGAAATTCTTAGAACTGAAACAACTCTCAGCTAGTGATACGTTTCTATTTAACCATTTCTTAAGATGCCTTGCATTTACACTCAAAGGCAGAGAGTTCAGCTCTCAAGCCATTCCTAGGAATGGCAATATATATAAACATACCTGTTTATACCTTCTGTTCTTGTTCACCCAGAAGACAGCGTCTATGACTCTAGATGTTACAAGATGTTACTACTGACACTTCCTCCATGCTAGCTGAGAGATGCTAAAGTACAGTCACTTCCTCCATGTTAGCTGAGGCTTCCTCCATGCTAGCTGAGAGATGCTGAAGTACTAACACTTCATCCATGCTAGCTGAGAGAGGCTGAAGTACTAACACTTCATCCATGCTAGCTGAGAGATGTTAAAGTACTGAAACTTCCTCCATGCTAGCTGAGAGATGTTAAAGTGCTGACACTTCCTCCATGCTAGCTGAGAGATGTTAAAGTACTGAGACTTCCTCCATGCTAGCTGAGAGACGTTAAAATACTGACGCTTCCTAGATGTTATTAGTCTGTTGCGAATCACAACTTTGGAAATAGGTAGGGAGGAGGGGATGGTAGGTACTACACGCTGAAGAGAACTTTGCTCTGAAATGAGCTGAGGCAGGGTAACCACACATAATCTGTAGAATAAATTGCGCAAAAAAAATATGTATATATATATATATATATATATATATATATATATATATATATATATATATATATATATATATATATATATATATATATATATAATTTCAACCGTCTACCATACACTCATGGGCAGAAATTTTAAACATGTATTGATCTGATTAAAAATTTGATTAAACAGCCGACATTCAGCAGACAACAGAAGATCGTATAATATCTTTTCCGATAGATTAGCGCAAGTGATTTCTTTCAGAACACTTTCGGGAGTTAAATAGCTTTTCCTATTCTGGGATTGCATAATTGCTTCTCTCGTTCACCATAAGAGTATTAAAAAGACCTTAATCGGTATTTGGCTGGACGGTTTTCCAGGCTTCATTTCTGCCTCCAAACTTTCCTCTCTATTCACTGGCTTCCATCACTCTTGGAAACCAGGCGGAAATATTAATTTCCTGCAAAACTTCATCGCTTAGCCCTTCACGAGTGACCTACTGGATAAACGTTAATTTCGTATACATATATCAAAATTTATGGAAATACAAAACAAAATAGTAAACAAGGGAAGCTAGTAGCACATAAAAGTTTAAATTCACTGCAGACATCTTGCTTCCTTAATTAATATGAAGCAAACGCTGTTGCGTTCTTCTGTGTGTTTGTTTTGTGTTAAAAGATAGCTGGCGACCTTGATATACAAACGAGATATATTTTTCACCAAACATGACGTGTTTAAAATTATTTTTCCTATTATCATCTTGTGAATATTTAAGTAAATACACTCAAGATAAATGTAAGGTATTCCGTGGCTCGGATGAAAGCACATTCATCTCACAGATTGAGTGTCCGAGGCTCGATCAGCGACACGGATGGAAATGTTGGGCATATTTCATTGCACCTGCCGCCCATGTTCACCTAACAATTGTTAGGTGAACAAGGGCTTGTAGTGTGGCACCAGGGCCTCTTGGCAAAACTGAAAGCACTGAGAATTGCAGGCTCTGCACTATGTCTCCTCAGTGATTACCTTCATGGTAGATCTCTAAGGGTAATTCCCAATGGAACAGAATCAGCAAGACATCGTAATGGGGCAAGTGTTCCACATGGAAGTGAGCTGAGACTATTGTTATGGAATGTCTACTTCAATGACCTTCTTCATCTCATCCCAGAATCCCATGCATATGCAGACGACTCTACTCTGACATTTACTTATCCAAGAGAAGAAACGCTAACTGCTCTAAGCAACATCAATCACCAGCTAAGAGCTATATCAGCCTGGGGTAAACTATGGTAGATAACATTTGCTCCTGAGAAAACACAAATGATGATGGTCTCTAGGCACAATGATGATAATGCTGGAGCAATATTAAGTATGAATGGGAGAGTGTTGGTACCCGGGGACGAAGTTGATATCCTTGGAGTGAAATTTGACTCCTAACTGACCATGATGAACCACGTTGTAAATCTTACAAACAAGGCGGCAAGGAAGCATACAGCACGTCGACTTATCTCGCATCTGCTCCACAGTAGACGTTGTACGAGGCACAAGTACGCTTACACCTTGAGTATGCTCCACTTTCTTGGATTGCCTACCCCCCATCTCATCTGCGACTTATTGACAGAATAGAGAACAGAGCAAGACGCCTCATCTCTCGCCTGGACACAGCCTGGATAGGCCTGTCATTTCAGCACAGCTTTCAACACAGAAAGGATGTGGGCTCTTTTGCTGTTATGTATAAGGCCAATATTGTCGAAGTACCACACCGGGCTGCACTCCGAGGACAGCGAGAAGTGAGCTTTTACACAACAAAATGGGCAGCACGCCCGTCTTGTTGTGTACCCTTTAGAGCATCACTTCATCTGAGAAAATTTATTCCCAGTCTGGAACACGTTCGTACAGCATAATGATATTAACGAAATAAAGTCAGCTGATCAAATGAAACCGATGGCCCACAGATGGCTCCAACTCCATCCAGTTCTCTGCTTGTATGTCTCATAACAATGAAAAAGACTTTTAAATGAAGGTATCAGCTCTTGGGATGAAAATAACGTTAGGAATCCTTAACCTAACCTTGTAAAACCCTGTGTAAAGAGAGAGAGAGAGAGAGAGAGAGAGAGAGAGAGAGAGAGAGAGAGAGAGAGAGAGAGAGAGAGAGAGAGAGAGAGAGAGAGACAGACAGACAGACAGACAGACAGACAGAAACAGAGAGGAATGAATGTACTATCTGGAGGGAATGATGAAGGTTGAGGGTGCGAAGTGAGCGGATGGTGGATGAAATGTGTTTGATGAATGGAGGGTGTCTGGTGGGTGGAGAGCAAATTGGGGGTTGAAGGTGGAGCTGAGGGGAGTGGTGTATTATAGCGTGTTGTGGATATTTGGATCGTGGAGGGTGTAGGAAGGTGGAGATTGGGAGGCTGTACGAGGGCCAACTTAAAGCTGAGGTGTGAACATCTGGCAGGGTAACTGATGAATGCTGCACATCCTCTTATGCAAATGGATTCTGCTTTCAGAACTTTGTTGTGTCTTACCGATATTATAGAATTTATGTGTTCTGTCCTGCATATTCAGAAATTATTGATTAGAGGTATATATATATATATATATACACACACACATTATATATATATATATATATATATATATATATATATATATATATATATATATATATATATATATATATATATATATATATATATATATATATATATATAACAACACTGCATTTGCCAAGGAGTCGAACCCATGATGTTTAGGCCCGCTTCATGGTGAGAGAAAACGCATGACGCTTTAGACCACAACATTGTGTGGATTGTGTGATCGAGTGGTCTAGAGCGTCATGCATTTTCTCTCACCATGAAGCAGGCCTAAACAACATGGGTTGGACTCCTTGGCTAGTGCAGTGTTGTTATTGATCAATACCACTTGTTCAATGGGTACAATTGTATATATATATATATATATATATACATATATATATATATATATATATATATATATATATATATATATATATATATATATATATATATATATATATATATACATATATATATATATATATATATATATATATATATATATATATATATATATATATATATATATGTATATATATATATATATGTGTGTTAGTTAGTGTGTGTGTGTGTGTGTGTGTGTGTGTGTGTGTGTGTGTAAATTTGCAAAACAACCACTGTGAAAGAATAGAGAAATTCCAAGCGCTTTCGTGACTAACTTTATCGTAAATTTTACAAGGAATCATATAGACACATCCTTGTAAAATTTGCGATAAAGTTTATTACGGTCAAACTGGTAAAAGTCTCGAACTAAGATTAAAACAACATAAATATAGCATTAGAACTGGACAAGATTCCAATGCTCTATTTATTCATGTAAGAGATTTTAACCATCCAATTGATTTTCAAAAAGTTGAGAAAGTTGTATCAAGCAAGTCCATGGTCGACAGGAATATAAATGAATCTTGTTTCATAAAAAGCAGTTTTGACAATAATATGAATATTTCCTTTGTTTTATATAAATTTGATCCATTTATATTTAATAGAATTTGTGAAGAATTTAATAATACATTGGACAAATAATAAATTTTAAAATTCATAATTCTTGGGTAGAATAGTTTGTTGGTGGGTTGTGTGAAGGACCTGTCTAGTTGGGCCAGCGGGCCTGCTGCAGTGTTCCCTTTCTCATGAGTCGCACGTCAGGTGTTGCTTTGTTGTGGGATGTGATAGTGAGGTGTGGGCTAGACCCTTTATATGCCTTCCTTTGATGCATTACTTTTATTGTTCCTTGATAATGTGAGTAGTCACGAAAGCGCTTGGAATTTCTCTATTCTTTCACAGTGGTTGTTTTGCATATTCTGAAATCATCTGTTTACTGTGATCATATTGCATATATTATTTATTATTATTATTATTATTATTATTATCACACTGGCCGAGTCCCACAAAGGCAGGGTGGCCTGAAAAAGAAAAACTTTCACCATCATTATATATATATATATATATATATATATATATATATATATATATATATATATATGTATATATATATATATATATATATATATATATATATATATATATATATATATATATATATATATATATATATATATATATATATATATATATATATATATATATACAATGTTTCATAATTTGTTTTTGTTCATCAGAGGTTGATTTATATTTACCTCAAGCTAAAGAGAACGTGATCGAAAAAGATTTTTGTGCGTCTTATGTGGATTTACCTTCTTCAGCCTAATATCCATTCTCTTCTGAATTTGATAGAAGAAGCCTAGTGCATAGGCGAAACGTTTCAGTAATAAACATGCATGTCTCCTGCCAGATCATAGGCAGATGGAATGATCAGAGAAATGGTACATTTAGTTTAATTCAGACAATTATAATGCTCCAAGTCTACGAGAAGTGAAATTGAATAATGTAGATATCAGTTACTCTTCATGCGAATAAGAATTAGTAAGTCTGGCTAGCAGTAATCTGAAGCCAAAACAACAGTGTACAGTGTTCGCGATAAAGTTAATATAATTCTTGAATTCATATCACAGAGCATAAATAATAGGAGTCCTCGGAGAATTATGATAAAGTTGATCCTATGTATCACAATTTTTTTTTAGGAAGACAGTCTTGGGGCACACAATCTGCAATCTCTGGAAAGGCTTATAATTATGGAGGAATATGATTGATGTGTACTAATAGAAGACAGGAATAAATAATGAGGATATATATCTAGCCAAAACAGGACCCGCAGCAATAAGTTTAAGTTGTAAGAATTTAGAATTAGAAAAGATACTAGAAAGCAATGGTTTAGTAACAGACTTGTGGATGAGTGAGAAAAAACTCCCGAGTAGCATCACTGAAGTGAAAACCTTGGAAAGTTTTCAAAATAGGTAAGAGAAATACATGGACGGACCAGGAAACCTGCTGCAGTGCTCCTTCTTTCTCATGTTCTTAATATCTCTTGAAGTACCTGTTCTCTCTTTTTTTTTTTTTTTCAAGAAAGCTAATCTAACCTGAAGTGAGGATAAAAAAAAATATCCAAAGACAGGTTAAATCCTTGTTACACTGTTTCATTTAAGTCTTTGGCTAAAGTTTCACCGTAGGACAGGTCAGAATTGGTAACATCTGCATGAACTGTTGAAGACCAATAATTACTGGTCGAGTTCTTGTGATGGTGACCTTATCCTCTCCTTCCACTTGTTCCATTGCTTCTTTAAATTGATTAATAACTGTGACAACCTCCTTTAGTGCTACGAGTTAAAGTAAAAATAATTTCTTGTTTTTATTCTCCCTAAAATTAAACAAATGTTCGAACTTATTGACTTGTTCGAATCCTTTCAGAACTTGTTTTATCAAATTTAGTGCGAATTACATCATATTACATTTGGAGATTGCAAATCTCCAAATGATACAGCAAAAGTTTATCTTCGGACTGAATTTACAAGACAGGATTTTTTTGAATTGCTAAAAAAAAATAAAACTATTTACCTCTAAATCAGTGAGATATCTTTTATATAAAGTTGACAAGTATGGTAAAATAAGCTCACAAGTTCTAAGTTCCAGCAAAAGAAACTGAGAATATCTTTCCACGTCCATTTCTACCACAGGTGAGTCTTCAAGTTCAGCGACGGGAAAACCTAGGAGACGCATCCAAAGTTTTACTTATTAACTAGGTATTGTCTGCTACAACTTTCTTACTTTACCTCTGATAGCATAACAGCCTACCAGCTCCTCATAAACAACTGTTATGTTGAAGGTTGTATGAATCTCTTCAAATATCAAAAACTCTTGGCATAAGTTCCCAGTTCCTAAAGAACAAAAAGTCACAATACCGTGACTAGAACAATACACAAATAACCTGCGCACAGGAGAGAGGAGCCTCAGATAACGTATTGGTCCAACTTGGACCACTGACAAAGTTACAAAGTCACAGTGGGACTTTGTAAATGTTCCAAGTCGGACCGATTCCCAGTTTCCTATTTATAAAGTGAGTTATTGCTCCAGAGAATGACATTATCTTTCGACTGGTCTGAGATCTAATGTTAGATTAACTTGTTTGAGATAATGGAATGTTTCTTTCATTGCAGCTTCCATCTTTCTTGCGAATGCTGGAAGATGTGTTTCCAACTGTTGACCGTAGAGGAATCACAAACTTTTGCTCGCTTATAAAAGATTTCTGAAAGTAGTGCTCTTCACAGTATTCACTGGCAGCTGGTCACATGCATTACATTACAATTTTTGTTTTTTGCTAAGGATCCTTGTCACAAATCATATCGATAATTGCTTCTGTACGCTGCTCATACTTACTGAAGGTTCAGCAGCCACTTTCTATGCATCATCATGCTTCTTTCAATGCAACGTTTTAAGAGTGTGATGAGGTTTGACGTAACTTTCACAGAAGCCTTGACCTTCCTCTCGTAACTTCTGCACTTACTGCAGATTCAATTCTCATTATATTTGATTCACTGTAGCTTTAAATTCCATCCTGCATATAAACGACGATCGTACGGTGTATAATGAGAAGCAAAAGTTTCTCACAAGCACACTACAGTTGACTGAAATAACTGAATACTCATATCCCGATTACCAATATTATTTGTACGCCCATTGCCAAAACCTTGAAATATAACAAGAAATGGTTTCTCTTTACTGATTTTATAACTCTTCCAAGACGATATCGAGTCAAAACTGTTCATTAAACTCATGAACGTTTATCCACTCCAGTGGCTTCTGCTTTCATAATGACAAAAATGCCTTCATAATCTTCACAACTTTAATTAAAACTGCTATTTAAAAAAATAAAGAAATGAAACATTTTAACAAAAATCATGGATAGCTACGTTTTTATTTACAAAAAAAAAAAAGAGTCCACTCATCAGATCTCGACTACGACTGCTGAGGAAGAAGACAAGTCAAACAGCTCAGGCAAACATGACTTACAATATAGGCGCTAAACGTAACTCAATCAACATGAATCGCAACAAAATATACAGTTATATACAATATGATGTGCTCATACTTTCATTCTCAAATTCGCTTACAATAGTGCCATGACACTACGACAGTTCATTCATTAGTAGAAAGTCCCATCCTAACTACAGGCTGAAGTTCCTACGTACTTTCTGACACCATCAGTCAATAGTACTGGAGTCAGGTGAATGAAGCAGATAGATAGATAGATAGATAAATAGGGAGAGAAAGAGAGAAAGAGAGAGAGAGAGAGAGAAAGAGAGAGAGAGAGAGAGACAGACAGACAGACAGACAGACAGACTGACAGACAAATAGAGAAAGAGGGAGACAGAAACAGAAAGACAGACAGAGAGAAAGAGAGAGAGAGCGAGAGGGAGAGAGAGGGAGAGAGAGAGAGAGAGAGAGAGAGAGAGAGAGAGAGAGAGAGAGAGAGAGAGAGAGAGCGAGAGGGAGAGAGAGGGAGAGAGAGAGAGAGAGAGAGGGAGAGAGAGAGAGAGAGAGAGAGAGAGAGAGAGAGAGAGAGAGAGAGAGAGAGAGAGAGAGAGAGAGAGAGAGAGAGAGAGAGAGAGAGAGAGAGAGACAGACAGACAGACAGACAGACAGAGAGAGTCAAACAGACACAGATGAAACATTCGCTCTTGAAGGAGAGGAGGGACGCCCGAGGGCTGGTTGGGTGCGACTATTGGAAAGTTGGGGGCATCAAATATTCCCTTCAGGCCCGTGCTCCTGTCTCAGTAAGAATGTTGGCTTGGACCTGGAAATGCTCCTAGCGGAAAAACTCTATGTTTTTCTTTCCCAAGAAAACCAGCAAGAAAAACATCAGTGTAAAAAGTCACAAATAAGAGATCCCTTTAAATTGTTTTTCACACCGTGGTTTGACTTCCAGCAGCAAGTTAATATTCTATGGAATAAAAACGAATGTTAGGTAAGACACATATGCAACAGTTAGACAACTTTATTCCGAAACGTTTCGCCTACACAGTAGGCTTCTTCAGTCGAATACAGAAAGTAGGCAGGAACAGTAGAGATGTGAAGACGATGTAATCAGTCCATCACCCTTGAAGTCGTAGAATTTGAGGGGTTGTCAGTCCTCGGCCTAGGAAGTTCAGTTCCATAGTCAGGAACTGAACTTCTCCAGGCCAGACCGACAACCCCTCTAACGACTTCAGCGGTGATGGAC
>NC_091298.1:38477971-38638410 GCF_038502225.1 Cherax quadricarinatus
ACAAGGCAGTAGTACAAAGGCATCTGGACAGGCTGCAGACCTGGTCCAGCAATTGGCTCCTGGAGTTCAACCCCACCAAGTGCAAAATCATGAAGATTGGGGAAGGGCAAAGAAGAACGCAGATGGAGTACTGTCAAGGGGGGCCAGAGACTACAAACTTCTCTAAAGGAAAAAGATCTTCTGGTGAGTATAACACCAGTCACATCTCATGAGGCGCATATCAACTAAATAACTGCTGCAGCATATGGGCGCCTAGCAAACCTAAGAACAGCATTCCAACATCTTAATAAGGAATCGTTCAGAACTCTGTACACTGTGTACGTTAGGCCCACATTGGAGTATGCGGCACCAGTTTGGAACCCACACCTAGCCAGCACGTAAAGAAACTAGAGAAAGGTTTGCAACAAGACTAGTCCCAGAGCTAAGGGGTACGTCCTACGAGGAAAGGTTAAGGGAAATCGACCTGACTACACTGGAGGACAGGAGAGACAGGGAGGACATGATAGCGACATATAAAATACTGAGAGGAATTAACAAGGTGGACAAAGACAGGATGTTCCAGAGATGGGACACTGCAAAAAGGGGACACAGTTGGAAGCTGAAGTCACAGATGAATCACAGGGATATTAGGAAGCATTTCTTCAGCCACAGAGTAGTCAGGAAATGGAATAGTTTGGGAAGCGATGTAGTGGAAGCAGGATCCATACATAGCTTTAAGCAGAGGTATGATAAAGCTCATGGTTCAGGGACAGTGACCCAGTAGCGACCAGTGAAGAGGCGGGGTAAGGAGCTATGAATCGACCCCTGCAACAACAACTAGGAGAGTACAACTAGGTGAGTGTCCACACACATACATACACACGCCCACACACACACAGACACGCACACACACACACACACACACACACACACACACACACACACACACACACACACACTCTTGCGAAAGTAAAATGAGGTGCGCAGTCAGAGCGGGCAGGGCAGGCGACGTTGTCACGTGTCACCCAAGAAAGATAATAAAGTGAAACAATCGTGTGACCAGTTAGAGAAATACAGTGAATAGGGTACATTATATAACGAGAAGAAATTGAGGTAGATCTACGCCAGGACGTCTCATCGAGCTGGACAATCTACAGGCTGCTACAGCTGCATTGCAAGTACTGTATTCACCTATGAGTTGTTGTGTGGGTGTGGGGTTTCAGGTTCCAATTAACCGCCAAGCTGATTGTGAATGGTCCAACTCTCATAGCACAATAAAAAATAGGCAGTCAAGTATTCAATAAGGAATAGCAATTGGTAATCCATTGAACAAGGTAAGTTACTATAAGCTAGGTGGCAGGACAAGCATAAAGGGCAACATTGTAAGTAGGTGTGGGTCAAGTCCCAGGAGGGTGGGGGTCAGGTCACAAGAGGTTGTGGTCAGGCAAGCGACCACTGAGACCCCACATTACACTCTAATGCACAATTCACCTACTATTCAGACACATAATAAACCCACACATAATTCCACACATAATTACACACACACACACACAGACACACACACACACACACACACACACACACACACACACACACACACACACACACACACACACACATATACAGACTCACCCATATACTCCCCCCTTCCCCACCAACCTCTCACTCTTTTCCCTGATCCCACCCCTCCCTCTTTCACCCTCCCCCTCCCCACCTCTCCCTCCTTCCTCCTCTCCCTCTCCCATTCACCTACTCTGACAAACACACTACAAACCTAACACACAGAATTACATAGGTTTCCCACTCTGAGGCAATCAAAATAAAAAAAAAATGGGTTGCCAGAGAGCAACAAGAAAAACCAAGGGACAGGAGGAGGAATCTGCAAAGGAAGATTGGGCAGCAGAGCTAATAAAAAGGGAGCATAAATAGGAAAAGAAACTAGAAGAACCTAGCATGAGAATGGAAGAGTGGATAGATATGGAAAGCAGGAAGTGGGAGGTGCAAGTCAAAGCAGCAGAGGCTAGGATACAGAGCTTAGAAGAGGAACTGAAAAATCTGAAACAGCCTAAAGAACTAAAGAACATTTTGGGAATGACATCAGAGACTGCTACCTCAGTCACAAATAAGGGGACTGTAGGGAAAGAAGGAGCAAAACTGCATGTAGAAGCTCTAACAGACCACAGCAGAGCCCAGGGAAAGCCGAGAAGGGAAAATGACAGGCACTGAGCCCAAGTGCAATAGATAGTGAAACTGAAGAAAGGAAAGCTGCAATGGATGAAATTAAATTGAATGAGTGGATACACAAGGATATGCAGTGGGAGAATGAAAGGGAGAGGTCAGTCTTTGTATATGGGCTCCAGGATGTTGAAGGAGAAACATATGAAGCAAGAAAACAAGGGAAAAAAAACAATTGAAAGCATCATAAAAGTAATAGGAGAAGACGACATGACCCAGCTAGAAAATTTTTGGAGAATAGGGGGGTGTGCAAAAAGAAGAACCCAGCCAGTGAAAGTGAAGTTCAACGCAGAATCGGCTCAGAACAGGATCCTGCAGGAGAAAGCACAATTAAGGGACATACCGGCATACAGTATGGTGTATCTCGACCGTGACAGAACACAAGGAGATTGACTGGGAAAACCTGGAGCCCCATGGGGTGCAACCAAACACTCTCCCGAAACATGGAAAGCCAAGATGATGGATGTGGTACTGGAGAACCTCATGCATCAACATGTTAGAGACACTACCAGAGAGAGAGGAGAGGATGAACCAGCAAGGTTGGACCTTGTATTCACCATGAGTAGTTCGGACATCGAGGGTATCATGTATGAAAGGCCCCTGGGAGCTAGTGATCATGTGGAAAACCTCATTCTGTGCTTCGACTACATAGTTGAGCTCCAAGTGGAGAGAGTAGCAGGAATAGGCTGGGAAAAACCAAACTACAAAAGGGGGAACTACTCAGGCATGAGGAACTTCCTTCAAGACATTCAGTGGGAGAGGGAACTGACAGGAAAACCAGTACAAGAAATGATGGACTATGTAGCAACAAAATGCAAGGAGGCAGAGGAGAGGTTTGTTCCCAAGGGAAACAGAAATAATGGGAAGAACAGAACGAGTCCTTGGTTCACCCAAAGGTGTAGGGAGGCAAAAACTAGGTGTACTAGAGAATGGAAAAGGTACAGAAGACAGAGAACTCAGGAAAATAAAGAGATTAGCCGAAGAGCCAGAAACGAATATGCACAGATAAGATGAGAGGCTCAGCGACAATATGAAAATGACATAGCATCGAAAGTCAAGTCTGACCCGAAGCTGTTGTACAGCAACATCAGGAGGAAAACAACAGTCAAGGACCAGGTAATCAGACTGAGGAAGGGTGATGGGGAGTTCACAAGAAACGACTGAGAGGTATGTCAGGAGCTCAACACGAGATTTAAAGAAGTATTTACAGTGGAAACCAGTAGGACTCCAGGAAATCAGAACAGGGAGGTACACCAGCAAGTGCTGGATGAGGTACATATAACCAAGGAGGAGGTGAAGAAGCTGCTATGCGAACTTGACACCTCAAAGGCGGTGGGACCAGACAACATCTCTCCATGGGTCCTTAAAGAGGGAGCAGAGATACTGTGTGAGCCATTAACAAAGATCTTCAACACATCAATTGAAACTGGGTAACTCCCTGAGGTATGGAAGATGGCAAATGTAGTCCCAATTTTTAAAAAGGGAGACAGACATGAGGCACTAAACTACAGACCTGTATCACTAACGTGTATAGTATGCAAAGTCATGGAGAAGATCATCAGGAGGAGAGTGGTGGAGCACCTGGAAAGAAACAAGTGAATAATTGACAACTAGCACGGTTTCAGGGAAGGAAAATCCTGTGTCAAAAGCCTACTGGAGTTTTATGACAAGGTGACAGAAGTAAGACAAGAGAGAGAGGGGTGGATCGACTGCATTTTTTTGGACTGCAAGAAGGCCTTCGACACAGTTCCTCACAAGAGGTTACTGCAAAAGCTAGAGGATCAGGCACACATAACAGGAAAGGCACTGCAATGGATCAGAGAATACCTGACAGGGAGGCAACAATGAGTCATGGTACGTGACGAGGTGTCAGAGTGGGCGCCTGTGACAAGCGGGGTTCCACAGGGGTCAGTCCTAGGACCTGTGCTGTTCTTGGTATATGTGAATGACATAACAGAAGGGATAGACTCAGAAGTGTCCTTGTTTGCAGATGATGTGAAGTTAATGAGAAGAATCAAATCGGATGAGGATCAGGCAGGACTACAAAGAGACCTGGACAGGCTACAAGCCTGGTCCAGCAACTGGCTCCTTGAGTTTAACCCTGCCAAATGCAAAGTCATGAAGATTGGGGAAGGGCAAAGAAGACCGCAGACACAATATAGTTTAGATGGCCAAAGACTGCAAACCTCACTCAAGGAAACGATCTGGGGGTGAGTATAACACCGAGCATATATCCTGAGGCGCACATCAATCAGATAACTGCTGCAGCATACAGTCGCCTGGCAAACCTACGGATAGCGTTCCGATACTTCAGTAAAGATTTGTTCAAGACTCTGTGTACCATTTACGTCAGGCCCATACTGGAGTATGGAACACCAGTTTGGAATCCACACCTGGTCAAGCGCGTCAAGAAATTAGAGAAAGTGCAAAGGCTTGCAACAAGACTAGTCCCAGAGCTACGGGGATTGTCCTACGAAGAAATATTGAGGGAAATCGGCCTGGCGACACTGGAGGACAGGAGGGTCAGGGGAGACATGATAACGACATATAAAATAATTTGCGGAATAGACAAGGTGGACAAAGACGAGATGTTCCAGAGATGGGACACAGACACAAGAGGTCACAATTGGAAGTTGAAGACTCAGATGAATCAAAGGGATGTTAGGAAGTATTTCTTCAGTCATAGAGTAGTTAGGCCGTGGAATAGCCTAGAAAGTGATGTAGTGGAGGCGAGAACCATACATAGTTTTAAGGCGAGGTATGATAATGCTCATGGGGCAGGGAGAGAGAGAACCTAGTAGCAATCAGCGAGAAGGCGGGGCCAGGAGCTATGACTCGACCCCTGCAACCACAAATAGTGAGTACAAATAGGTGAGTATACACATGATAACGACATACAAAATAATGAATGGAATAGATAAGGTGGATAGAGACAAGTGTTCCAGAGATGGGTCACAGAAACAAGGGGTCACAATTGTAAGCTGCAAACTCAGACTAGTAACAGGGATGTTAGGAAGTATTCCTTCAGTCATACAGTTGTCAGCAAGTGGAAGGGCGCTGCAGTGGATCAGAGAAAACCTGACAGGGAGGCAACTACGAGTCATGGTACGTGATGAGGTATCGCAGTGGGCGCCTGTGACGAGCAAGGTCCCAGAGGAGTCAGTCGTAGGATCAGTGCTATTTTTGATATGTGTGAATGACATGATGGAAGGGATAGACTCAGATGATGATCAGGCAGGACTACAAAGAGACCTGGACAGACTGGACACGTGGTCCAGCAACTGGCTTCTCGAATTCAACCCTGCAAAATGCTAAGTCATGAAGATTGGGGAAGGTCAAAGAAGACTGCAGACAGAGTATAGGCTAGGTGGACAAAGACTCCAAACCTCACTCAAGGAGAAAGATCTTGGGGTGACACATCAACCAGATAAATGCTGCAGCATATGGGCGCCTAGAAAACCTGAGAATAGCATTCAGATACCTTAGTCAGGAATCGTTCAATACACTGTACACTGTGTACGTCAGGCCCATACTGTAATATGCAGCCCCGGTTTGGAACCCACACCTGGTCAAGCATGTCAAGAAATTAGAGAAAATACAAAGGTTTGCAACAAGGGTAGTTCCGAAGCTCAGGGGAATGTCCTACGAAGAAAGGTTGAGGGGAAATCAGACAGACGACACTGGAGGACAGGAGGGTCAGGGGAGACATGATTACGACATACAAAATACTGCGTGGAATAGATAAGATGGACAGAGACAGGATATTCCAGAGATGGGACACAGAAACAAGGTGAAGATTCAGACGAGTCACTGGGATGTTAGGAAGTATTTCTTCAGTCATAGAGTCGTCAGGAAGTGGAGTAGCCTAGCAAGTGATGTAGTGAGGCAGGAACCATACATAGCTTTAAGACGAGGTATGACAAAACTCAGGAAGCAGAGAGAGATTGAGGACCTAGTAGTGATCAGTGAAGAGGCGGGGCCTCTAGGTCTTGACCCCTCCAACCACAATTAGGTGTGTACAATTAGGTGAGTATACACACACACACACACACCCACACTGTAAATAAACAGGAACCACCAACCACTCACAAACACCAATTATCCACAAACCTTATTAAACACCCCCCTCTTTGCATCTCTCTATTTCTCACTCTGACCCTCTCTCCCTCTTCCCTTCTCTCGTCCCCCCTTTGACTGTCCCTCCACCTTTCTCTCCCCTCATTACCTCCTCTTTCCCCATCCTCATATATGTCCACCTTCGCCACTGTTTCCCCCTCCCCCTGTCTCCTTGTCCCTCTCCCCTCTCCATACCTCCCTTCTCACTTTCTACCTCCCTACCTCACTCACACATTCACTCTCACACACCCTCTATCTCTCTCTCTCTCTTCCTCTCCATCTTCCTTCCATCCTCCTTCTCCCCATTTCTCTCCCTCCCACCTCTCCCCCTTGCCTTTCCCTCACTTTCCTTCCCTCTCTCCCCCTATACCCCTGTACCCCTTATCCTTGCTCCCATCTCTCTCCCCCTCTGCCTCTGTCTCCCCAACCCCCTACCTCCCTCTCTCTCACTCTCTCCATCTGTCTCTCCCTCCTCTCAATCCCCTCTCTTTTCCTTCCTCTCTCCATCCCTCTCTTCCTCCCCTTCTCTCTTTAGCCCCCTTCCCACTCTTTCTCCACCCCATCACTCTCCCTGTCCCCCTTCCTTCTCCCCATCTCTCTCTGTCCTCTCCCCATTTCTCCCTCTCCTCATCTATCTCCCTCTCCCCATCTCTCTTCCCCTTAAAACCCCCACATTCCCACACACCCTGATACACATACACACACAGCTACAGCACCTAACCCTCCCCCCCCCAAAAAAAAAAAAATAAATGGTTGCTCAGAAGGGAAGTCAAAAGCTCAGAGAATCAGAAGAAAATGGTTCTGGTAAGGAAGAATGGATGGAAGAGCAATATAAAATGATGGAACAAGAGTGGGAGAGCAAACTAGGTGACCTTTCTACATAAATGGAGAAATAGTTGGAGGCAGAGCTTTCTGCGAGACATAGCATCTGAAGCTGGTACACCCCTACTGAACAAGGAGCCAAACAGAAAGGAAGGAGATAAAACTTATGCTACGGCCCCATCAGCCCACCAAGCAGGGCTGAGGAATGAAGGGGGAGAGCAGTTTAGAGCAGGGATAGTAGTAGAGGAGGGGGAAGAAGGCGGAGAGGGGGATAGGTCACTGGTAGAGGCACGAATATGCCTCCAAGAGCTACAGGAAAAAATAAGAGACTCAATGACAATGTACAAATGGGACCTGGAGACACAGAGGGGAAGGCAATGGGAGGCAGAGAGAAGGAAGTCAGTGTTTATCCATGGGCTTCAGGAGAGCAAGGGAAGGACACACAATGAAAGATGGCAAGAAGAAAAACAGGAGGTCGAAAACATCAAAGAAATAGGCACGGAGGACATGACTGAGAGGGGGTACTTGAAGGGAATACATCGGCAGGCCAAACTGATTTTCAATACAGAAACAGTGTGGAACAGGAACCTGCAAGAGAAACCACGGCTGAAGGAATCAACATACAAGAGTGTGTTCCTAAGCGAAGACAGAACAAAAGCAGAGTGACAGCAGCTTTAGGGAGAGGACACAGACGTAAGGGGCTAGGAAGAGAAGCAAGGACAGAATAAGCAGAGGACAACCAGAGCAGCACAGAGCAACAAGTGCAAGCACACACAAAACTACCTCCAGAACCCCACAACCAAACACACTATCCCAACACAAACCACAGTTTACACTTACATCCCCCATCCCATACTACGCTTTAGAATAAGTGGGAGGAGTGGCACGAAAGAGTAAAAGAGGCATCAGTGGACATAATAGCTCTCACAGAAACCAAGCTCACAGGAATGATAACAGATATCATCTTTCCAATTGGACATCAGATCCTGAGGAAAGACAGAGGGAACAGTAGGGGTGGAGGAGTGGCACTGCTCATCAAAAAGAAATGTGATTTTGATGAGAAATTCCAAGCGCTATCGTGACTACTCACATTATTAAGGAACAATGAAAGTAATGCAACAGAGGAAGGCACATAAAGGGTCTAGAACACACCTCACTATGACATCCCACAACAAAGCAACACCTGATGCGAGACTCATAAGAAAAAATAACACTGCATTAGGCCCGCTGCCCCAACTAGACAGGTCCTTCACACAACCCACAAACAAACTATTCTACCCAAGAATTAAGAATTTTAAAATTTATTATCTGTCCAATGTATTATTAAATTCTTCCCAAATTCTATTAATTATAAACGGATTTAATTTATATAAACCAAAGGAAATATTTATATTTTTGTCAAAACTGCTTTTTATGAAACAAGATTCAATTACATTCCTGTCGACCATGGACTTGCTTGATACTACTTTCTCAACGTTTTGAAAATCAGTTGGATGGTTAAAATCTCTCACATGAATAAATAGAGCATTGGAATTTTGTCAAGTTCTAATGCTATATTTACGCTGTTTTAATCTTAGTTCGAGACTTTTACCAGTTTGACCGTAATAAACTTTATCGCAAATTTTATAAGGAATCTTATAGACACATCAGTTAGCATTTTGGGGGGAATTCTTTATCAAAAGTTTTTTTTACTGTATCAAGATTTTTAAATACAACTTTGATATTAAAAGTCTTAAGAAGTAAAGGCATATCAACCAAGTTTTCATGGTAAGGGAGAACCAACCAATTTTTAGTTGAATAAGGCTGGTTGTCCCTTTTTGGATTGTAAAAAGTATTTCTAGCAATTTTAAAAGATTTATCAATTACGTTTCTTATGTATTTCAAATCATTACCTAATTCATAAATTTTGGATATTTCCTCATCTATGAACACTGGACTACAAATACTTAAAGCTCTCAAAAACGTTGATGAGAAAACAGACAGTTGAACTCTATCTTGATGTGAAGAATAATAGTGTACATAGGAACAGTTATTTGTAGGCTTTCTGTAAATTTTAAATTTGAATTCATTATTACCCTAAATAATTAAAGCATCTTTAAATATCAATGAGTTATTTTCTTCAAACTTAGCAGTAAAGTTTATAGAATGGGCTTAGCTATTTAATTTACCAAGGAAATGGTGTATATCTACATTCTTGGGCATAAGACACAAAAAATCATCAACATATCTGAACCATTTAGCTCTATTAGGGAGGATTGTGTTAATCAGCCTTGTTTCAAAAAATTCCAGGTATAGGTTACTAAAAACAGGTGAAAGAGGATTTCCCATTGCCATACCAAACTTCTGAGTGTAAAACCTATCAATAAATACAAATTTTGCATAAAAAATTCAAAGTTTAGTAAGTTTAATGATAGTAGGAACTGGAAATGGTAAATCATAATTAACGAGTTCTTCAGATAAGAAACTTAATAAATCATCAACTGGAACTTTCGTAAACAATGAAGTAACATCAAAACTAACCTGGAGGTTACCTGGAGGTTACCTGGAGGTTATTCCGGGGATCAACGCCCCCGCGGCCCGGTCCACGACCAGGCCTCCCGATGGATCAGGGCCTGATCAACTAGGCTGTTACTGCTGGCCGCACGCAGTCCGACGTACGAGCCACAGCCCGGCTGATCCGGCACCGACTTTAGGTATCTGTCCAGCTCTCTCTTGAAGGCAGCCAGGGGTTTATTGGCAATTCCCCTAATGCTTGATGGGAGGCTGTTGAACAGTTTTGGGCCCCGGACACTTATGGTGTTTTCTCTTAGTGTACCAATGGCGCCCCTACTTTTTATTGGCGGCATTTTGCATCGCCTACCCAGTCTTTTACTTTCGTAGGGAGTGATTTCTGTGTGCAGATTTGGGACCATTCCTTCCAAGATTTTCCAAGTGTAGATTATGATATATCTCTCCCTCCTGCGTTCCAACGAGTACAAGTCAAGTGCTTCCAAGCGTTCCCAGTAGTTAAGGTGCTTGACAGAACTTATACGTGCAGTAAAGGATCTCTGTACACTCTCTAGATCTGCGATTTCACCTGCTTTGTATGGAGATGTTAATGTACAGCAGTATTCCAGCCTAGAGAGAACAAGTGATTTGAAAAGGATCATCATGGGCTTGGCATCTCTCGTTTTGAAAGTTCTCATTATCCATCCTATCATTTTCTTTGCACGTGCGATCGTGGCACTGTTGTGATCCTTGAAAGTGAGATCCTCAGACATTACTACTCCCAGGTCCCTTACATTATTTTTCCGCTCTATTGTATGGCCGGAGTCAGTAGTATACTCTGTTCTAGTTATTATCTCCTCCAGTTTTCCATAACGGAGTAGTTGGAATTTGTCCTCATTGAACATCATATTGTTTACCGTTGCCCACTGGAAAACTTGGTTTATATCTTCTTGGAGGTTAACCGCGTCCTCAGCAGATGACAGCCTCATGCAGATCCTAGTATCATCCGCAAAGGATGATACGGTGCTGTGGTGTATATCTCTGTTTATGTCTGATATGAGGATAAGGAATAAGATGGGGGCGAGTACTGTGCCTTGTGGAACAGAGCTCTTCACTATGGCAGCCTCCGATTTAACTCTGTTGACCACTACTCTTTGTGTTCGATTTGTTAGGAAGTTGAAGATCCATCTCCCCACTTTCCCAGTTATTCCTTTAGCACGTATTTTATGGGCTATTACGCCATGATCGCATTTGTCAAATGCTTTTGCAAAGTCTGTGTATATTACATCTGCATTCTGATTTTCTTCCAGTGCATCCAAGGCCATGTCATAGTGATCCAGTAGTTGTGAGAGGCAGGAGCGACCTGCCCTGAACCCATGTTGCCCTGGATTGTGCAGATTTTGGGAATCCAGGTGATTTGCAATCCTGCTTCTTAGCACTCTTTCAAAGATTTTTATGATGTGGGACGTCAGAGCTATTGGTCTATAGTTCTTAGCTAATGCTTTGCTGCCACCTTTATGGAGTGGGGCTATATCCGTTGTTTTAAGTGACTGTGGAATTTCACCCATGTCCAAGCTCCTCCTCCATAGTGTACTTAGGGCACGCGAGAGGGGTTTCTTGCAGTTCTTAATGAAAACAGAGTTCCACGAGTCTGGGCCCGGGGCTGAGTGCATAGGCATGTTGTCAATGGCTTTTTCGAAATCTATCGGAGTTAGGGTAATGTCGGAAATCTGGCATACATTTATGGAGTTTTGAGGCTCATTCATGAAGAAATCATTTGGGTCGTCGATCCTCAGACCGATTAGTGGTTCACTAAACACAGAGTCGTACTGGGATTTCAATATTTCACTCATTTCCTTGTTGTCGTCTGTGTAAGTCCCATCCTGTCTGAGTAAGGGCCCGATACTAGATGTGGTATTTGCCTTGTTTTTGGCATATGAAAAGAAATATTTTGAATTTCTTTCAATTTCACTAATAGCTTTAAGCTCCTCCTGCCTCTCCTGGTTCCTGTAAGAGTCATTTAGCTTAAGTTCGATAGTTTCCACTTCCCTGGTCAGCGCCTCCCTTCGTGTATCAGATATTCTAGCACTCCTGAGGAGCTCAGTGACTCTTCGTCGTCTTCTGTAGAGGGAGCGTCTTTCTCTCTCCAGTTTACTCCTGCTCTTCTTCTTTCTTAGGGGAATATGCCTAGAACATGCTTCGGCTACCAGGCAGTTGATCCTTTCAAGGCACTGGTTTGGGTCCATGTCATTTAAGACATCTTCCCAACATGTTTCGTTTAGGACATGGTTTACCTGGTCCCAGTTGATGTTCTTGTTGTTGAAATTGTATTTTGTGAAGACACCTTCACAGGTACATGCATTCTGTTGTTCAGGACCCCTATGCATGTACGTCTGGACTTCGATTAGATTGTGATCGGAATTAGTTGTTTTTGATATTCTTATGTCTCTTATCAGGTCCTCATTATTTGTGAAGATAAGGTCAAGTTTGTTTTCTAGTCTTGTTGGCTCCACTATCTGCTGGCTTAAGGTGTGTTTTTCGCAGAGACTTAGTAGCTCATGTGTGTGTGACCTTTCATCTGCGCTACCTCCGGGGATTGTTTCAGCTATAACATTATTTGCTACATTCTTCCATTTTGTATGCCTTAGGTTGAAATCACCAAGCAGTAAGATGTTTGGGGATGGAGCTGGAAGGTTTTCCAAACAGTAATCGATTTTCAGTAGCTGTTCCTTGAACTGTTGGGAGGTTGCATCTGGTGGCTTGTATACAACCACAATGACTAGGTTTTGGTTCTCGATCTTTATTGATAGAACTTCAACTACCTCATTTGTGGTGTTCAGCAACTCCGTGCAGATAAGGGACTCTTTGACATACATGCCAACTCCCCCTTGTTGCCTGTTTTTTCTGTCGCATCTAAAAAGGTTGTAACCACTTATCCATATTTCACTGTCAAAGTGATCTTTTGTGTGAGTCTCTGTGAAGGCTGCAAACATTGCATTAGACTCCACTAGAAGTCCACTGATAAAAGGTATTTTGTTGTTGGTGGATGGCTTAAGGCCCTGTATATTAGCAAATATGAACGAGGTTGTATTCTGTGTTTGTTGGGGGGATTTTGTTATTGTTATGTTAAAATCATTTAAGTCAGTCAAGGAGCTTAATTTATCAACTAAATCTATGCTGTTTTTAACATTAAAGTTAGAAATTTTGCCAACAATAGGGCTCAAAATGTCAACAAGCCATATGGATAATTTATATGAAACTGATCCTATGGAGCTAATAATTGGTCTGACTGGATTCCCTGGTTTGTGTGTTTTTATTAGTCCATACATGTAAGGTAAAGATGGATTAGTGGAAGTAAACTGTTTGATTAATTCGTCTTTGCCTTTCATTAGAAGTTTTATTGTTTTACTGAAATTGCTGTTAACGGTTTCTAGGAGATTTCTTCTAAGTTTAGAATAGATTTCATTATCACCTAAGAGATTATTCATTTTTTCTTGGTAATAATTTTCTTTCATAATTGATATTGCATTTATTTTATCAGCTTTAGTAAGGCGCAAATTTTTATTGTTATTAAGTGTATCATAAGACTTAAAGAATCTTTGAGGGCAATTGGGAATGTTTTGTTTTAACATAGAGCTATGTACCATTCCCTTACTAATATTAATTTCATCAGAGGATAAATCGGAAAATTTTTCAAAGTTACAAAAGGTTTTTGCAATTTCAACATTATTAAGTTTTTTTGAAGTTGCAAAACTTAGAGCAAAACCTAGAGCAGCAGTTGTATGTTTGTCTAATATTTCATCTGATAAGTTAATTACAAAATTGTCATTAGCATGCTTTGTCCAATCACTGTTTTCAATTAAAATGTCTAATTTTCTTTGTACTTTGTTTTTGAGATCATTACAAATTCTTCTGGGTTTATTATAGCAATGATCCAACAAACTGTGTTTCCATTCTGATGGAATGGCCTGATTAAAAGAGTATTTTTTGTTTCTCAATATTTTGAATGCTTCCTTCTCCTGTATTTTAGTTATTTCAATATGTTTCTGAAGAATAATTCTCAGTCCAGAGTTCATAGATGAGGAAATATCCAAAATTTATTCAACGAAAAATATGTAGGTTCTCCCTTACCATGAAAACTTGGTTGATACGCCTTCTCTACATAAGACTTTTAATATCAAAGTTGTATTTAAAAATCTTCATACAGTAAAAAAAAAAACTTTTGATAAAGAATTCCCCCCAAAATGCTGATGGATGTGTCTATAAGATTTCTTGTAAAATTTGCGATAAAGTTTATTACGGTCAAACTGGTAAAAGTCTCGAACTAAGATTAAAACAACATAAATATAGCATTAAAACCGGATAAGATTCCAATGCTCTATTTATTCATGTGAGAGATTTTAACCATCCAGCTGATTTTCAAAATGTTGAGAAAGTTGTATCAAGCAAGTCCATTCTGAAAGCAAATCATTCTGAACCTAACGAGAAATATATATTTCACTGGGTTTGTTTAGTATTAAATTATTGTAAACAGATCTAAAATATATTTAGTTGGGTTAGGCTAAAATAAATTGCTCTTGTTATAATAAGGTTAGGTAAGTTTTCTAAGGTTCTTTTGGTACAAAATTAAAAAAAAATTACATTAATATTAATGAAAACAAATATATATTTAAACGTATAAGAGAACATTTCAGAAAGAACTTAATTTTAAATGAGTTCTTGCTAATTGACCAGTTTTACGTATTCGGCACGATATATATATATAGGGAGGTACTACTTCTATAGCTGGACTGGGGACCCTTATCCTCAGGGAAAACTCGAGGTTCTCCCCGGGGCTGTTTGAATATAATCTTCTCCTACCACCCCCTATGTTTTATATTCTATGGGAACATTTATTAATAAGCAGAAGACATCTACAGCAAGCACAAACATGGATACAATGGTACAATTTATTAAGGATTATGAATTTCCTCCAGCTCCTCCGAAGCCGGGCGCAAGCCAAGTATGCAGCTAGCATTACCCCTCTGAATGGCCACGCTGAGGCGCTGGAGCATGAAAGTGGCTGCCCTTGGGTCCCTTGTGGTGTCGATGAGTCTGAAACCCAGTTTTTCATTCTTTATTCCATTTAGAAACACCCTCGCCATTTGGCACTCCAATCACCATGCTCTCACTGTTAGCCGAGGTGTTCTGTTCAGCATGCAATGGCGGTGTCGTGATCGGCCACTGCCTCCCCCTACCCCCGACCATGGCCGAACGCAGAGGTAAACAAAACCTCCTCCACATCACTGTTGGCAGGATCCCCTCACCACCACTACTTCCCAAATCCCAACATGCACACTGTACTTTCACTGATACAGAAGCAACGGTCTGATGCAGAAGATTATCACAGCTCTGTAATCTCCGGTGGATACTCACGATGACGTCTGCCGAAACTGGCCCATGTAAATCATGTTGGTTCTTGATTTACACCACAAACTAGCTCCCTCCCTCCACGCCGGCAGACGTGGATATATATATATAAATATAAATATATATATACATATATATATATATATATATATATATATATATATATATATATATATATATATATATATATATATATATATATATTTATATATATATATATATATATATATATATATATATATATATATATATATATATATATATATATATATATATATATATATATATATATATATATATATATATATATATATATATATATACATATATATTTTATTAGCTTCAAAATACTAACGCTATTTATACTCTGCATGTGCATGTTAGAAATTTCACTGGAAACATTGAGCAGATCTTTGTCTGATGAATGTCTTTTCAAACAGACGTCGGACTGTCAGAGTTTATGAGCTTCATGAAAGAAAACTTTGATTTCACTTTCAGCTGTGCAAATTTTAATTTATCATTTTCATTTAATAAATTATTTTCCATACAATAATTACAATACGTTTTTTCTGACCAGTTTCATCCACTGAACCATGGAACTATAACTAGATGGTTTGTGGAACAATTACAAGTGCAGTGCCCTCTGCTTAATTTTACATGAACCATTCCTGATATTGACTTCCATGAGATAAATAAAGAGATCCTCTTTTGATTGGCTTCAGAGCTTCACCATTTGTGTATCCAACACATAAACGTTGGTATTGTTAGTGGCATCTGGAAATGTCATTTTGCCATTTTTAATCTAGAAATGGAATAGCTTAGTTTTGAAATAAAAACTGTCGATTGTTTAGGCTTAGGTTATGTATGTGCAATTATTTGGATTTTGTGCAATATGTGAAGAACATATCTTCTGATTAGCTTAGAACTTGAAGTGATGATCTACATTCCTCACTGGAGGCTTCACCTTGGTTTTATATGGTGTAAGGTGTAATGTGCACAATTTAATTAATACTTTAGTGTCCATGAATTAACTGAACAATGTCTCTTCAGAACAGTAATAGGTCAAAGATTGACTTAAACTGGTTATATACTTTTTATGTGCCCATAACACATTTTCGCCCTCTAGATCATTGTAAATAATTTGAATGATTTATATCAAAACTTTATCAAAACTACCTAACTTACATACTTTTTGCTTAACTAATTACTACCGTACTTACTAACATATTTACTGACACTCTAAAATCAAGACAGTATTGATTTTATCCTCACTTGGACCCAGTTTGTCTTTATGTGGAAGAAATTGTAAAAAAATGGAAATACTGTTGCTCATGCAATCATGCATCAACCATTCAACCCTGATAACTTAATAATTAAATTATTTACTTTCCTCGTGGCTTCAAACTTAAGGTGCGGGAGAATTTTAGGATATTCGTCTCTCTGAGGTAGCAAGAAAATGTCTCTTCAGTTTAGCCTCAAAAACTGTAGAGTATTATTGAATAGTTTGTAGTAGGTTTAAGCTGTGAAAGTCCTAGGAACTGCAGAAGTGCAGCACCCCTTATTTTCACTCTGTATTATCGATAATATTCAATATAATGAGTCTTTTTTTCTTTATTTATTTCTTTATACATGTACATTATATAATCCAATTTTGTAGATAAGAGAGAATTTTATGCCCTATAGAATAGAGCACTATTTATTTTTTTCTATCTATCTTTTAAGGCAAAGAGTCACTACAAACACAGTATGTAGGCTTCAAATGCTGCTTAAATCACTGTAAAAAATTAATTGAAATTGGATCAAAAATAAACAAAAAATAATGAGTTCGCTAGCTCCTCCCTTAATTGTCAGTAGCCATCCCCCTAGTATATGAAAAAAAATAAAAAAATCCTTGTATGGAACTGTGCGCTTCACAGTTCCAGTGACTCGGTGTTCAGCTGTGATGCGCATGTGCACATGTCCGAAATAAGACGCTGCACGCAGTGCCGACCCTGTTGTGCAAGTGTAAGGTAGTGTTTCTTTTTGTCTCAGCGACGTGTGTTGTGCTTAAAACCACGTACCATATTCTTGAATGTGATAAAGTGTAGGTTCTGTTATTTTACAGAAAATTTAAATAATTTAATCCTGGTCTTCCTTCATCCCCAAGAAATAAGTTTTGTGACTGTAAGCAAACTTCAACAGCTTAAATTTTCATAGGTGTCTCAACATGAGGAAGTTAGTTTAGAAAAGAGGCCCTTCAACACCTGATATTCAAATATCTCAGCCAGGAATAAGAAGCAACAAGAAGTATATATGATTGTTTCGTTTTACATAATATTAAAGCAATGGCTAAAAATTTCTGAAGCAGCACCTCCACTAATTTTGGTTCCTAGCCGATACTGAAACTGAATATAAGTTTCTATGCAATAACATGTGGATCCCTCATCTGATTCTCTTTATATCTTCAATGTAAATATTTATCTGCAATACAAGCTCATGCCTCACTCTGCACTCCTCCTATTGCATGCACTGAGGTACAGGCGGCTGGGATAGGTAGAGGTCAAAATGAATTTTAAGAACATAAGAAAGAAGGAACACTGCAACAGGTCTACTGACCCATGCGGGGCAGGTCCATGTCCCCCCCCCCACCGGATTAGCCCAATGACCCACCCAGTCTCGTCACCTCCACTCAAGGAAGGAGCACGACACCAGACCCAACAGCACAAGCTAGTCAGGTCCAACTCACACCCACCCACACCCACTCATGTATTTATCTAACCTATTTTTAAAACTACACAACGTTATTAGTTCTCCCAAAAAGAGTACTTTAAAGAGGCTGCCTTAAATAGTTTTTGTCTTCCTCTTCTCTATCGTCTAGGACTTCAAAATGCCACACTTGATCAGCTTCAAAGTTTTACTGCTTGAGAATGACGAATGAAACAATGGATGATGCTGCCACTGGCAAGACTGGGTACCGTCTGCTCACTGTTATTTAGCTCGGTCCTTAAATTCTGTTCCTGTAAAATAACTTTAGAAAGTCTTTTCTGATCGGCTTCAAACAATTAAAACATCGATGTTTTTTAATTACCTTATTCATTATGTGGGTATCATTTTTCTTTCAATTTTATGTGTAATGTGATATTTTCTCCCATTAAATCACGATAAATATTATTAAAACTACCTCTTTTGAACTGCTTCTACATTAAATTGTTTATACATCTTAAACACATTATAGTACTGAATAATTTATTTTCATTTAAGTTTAATTTTGTAATCATTCTAAAACGTTTAAACATTTGAAATCAATGCATTTTTTCCGATTACTGGAGAATATCTCTTTAGACAGGCTTCAAACTTTTACCACAGGTAAATATGAAGTTGGGCTGCATTGGTTTTAATTTGAGAATTTTATCAAATAATTTTCCGTTATTGATATCCCATCATTAATTAAACAATGCTTCTTGTGATTGAATTTAAACATTATCGCGGATGCATTACATAAGAAGGATGACGCCTCATAAGCTCAGTCTGTCTAGTAACAAATTGAAAATTTTACTAACCGTGTTAAAAGGAAAAAAAAAAAACAGGCATCGTATTTCGAGCAATTATTCTGGTTAGCTTCATACTGATAATCTTGATGTATTAATTATTAGTGGAATCTTCGTCTTGATTTTAGGTTGAGTAACTTTTGCTATGACAGCGTTATTAAACGAACTGGTTTCCCTGAAATAACTGGTGTGTATATAAAAAATAAAAATGCAGAATACCGTGACTGGAACAATACACAAATAATCGGTACATAGGAAAAGGAAACTCATGACGAAGTTTCGGTTCGACTTGGACCATTAATTTGTTCAGACAGAAGAGGGAAGGGAATATACACGAGAGCGGGGCAGAGGAGGTGACACCAGAGGAGGTAGTAATTAAAGATAGAACTAATGGTAGATGTGGTAGAGGTATTGGTAGTAGTAGCCGTAGTACTCGTAGTAGACGTAGTAGTAGTAGTAGTAGCAGTAGTAGTAGTAGCAGCAGTAGGGTAGGAACTGTAGTAGTAGCAGTAGCAGCAGTAGGGTAGGAACTGTAGTAGTAGCAGTAGTAGTACTAGTAATAGTAGCAGTAGTAGTACTAGTAGTAGTAGAAGCAGCAGCATTAGTACCAGTAATAGTAGTAGTAATAGCAGTATTAGTAGTAGTGGTAGTAGTAGTAGCAGTAGTAGCAGTAGTAGTAGAGGTTTACCTGGAGTTCACCTGGAGAGAGTTCCGGGGGTCAACGCCCCCTCGGCCCGGTCTGTGACGAGGCCTCCTGGTGGATCAGAGCCTGATCAACCAGGCTGTTGCTGCTGGCTGCACGCAAACGAACGTACGAGCCACAGCCCGGCTGGTCAGGAACCGACTTTAGGTGCTAGTCCAGTGCCAGCTTGAAGACTGCCAGGGGTCTGTTGGTAATCCCCCTTATGTATGCTGGGAGGCAGATGAACAGTCTCGGGCCCCTGACACTTATTGTATGGTCTCTTAACGTGCTAGTGACACCCCTGCTTTTCATTGGGGGGATGTTGCATCGTCTGCCAAGTCTTTTGCTTTCGTAGTGAGTGATTTTCGTGTGCAAGTTCGGTACTAGTCCCTCTAGGATTTTCCAGGTGTATATAATCATGTATCTCTCCCGCCTGCGTTCCAGGGAATACAGGTTCAGGAACCTCAAGAGCTCCCAGTAATTGAGGTGTTTTATCTCCGTTATGCTCGCCGTGAAGGTTCTCTGTACATTTTCTAGGTCAGCAATTTCACCTGCCTTGAAAGGTGCTGTTAGTGTGCAGCAATATTCCAGCCTAGATAGAACAAGTGACCTGAAGAGTGTCATCATGGGCTTGGCCTCCCTAGTTTTGAAGGTTCTCATTATCCATCCTGTCATTTTTCTAGCAGATGCGATTGATACAATGTTATGGTCCTTGAAGGTGAGATCCTCCGACATGATCACTCCCAGGTCTTTGACGTTGGTGTTTCGCTCTATTTTGTGGCCAGAATTTGTTTTGTACTCTGATGAAGATTTAATTTCCTCGTGTTTACCATATCTGAGTAATTGAAATTTCTCATCGTTGAACTTCATATTGTTTTCTGCAGCCCACTGAAAGATTCGGTAGTCTAGACACAAGAGAAAAAGAAGAAATAGGAGCAGAGTAGGAAAGCTTAGCATTGGCCCACGAGAGTTGGATCAAAAAACACAGGGGGACACTAATTGGACGTAACTCACCTAGGCAGAAGAAAGGAAAGGCCAAGAAAATATAGGAAAGAAGAAGAGGCAAGGAGAGGAACAGATAAAAATCAGGTAAGGTCACGAGTTTTCTGAAGCCTTGAACGCTTGTGAATCTTGGTTTCAGAAAATTTGAATTTTTCATGAGAAAACTAAAAGGTTGAAAAAAGCGAAGTTGAAAAAGCAACATCTGTATTTTGTGACATAGATCTCTATGAGATACCAGAGAGTTTAGTTTGGCTTGAAATATTCAAAACTGGTTTTTATTAGCGGAAAGTACGAATTAGTTTTAGACTTTAGGTTCTCTTTGCCATTTTTATTGAAGAAACTGGGTTATTAGTTTCTATGCGATCACTGGTGAATTCCTCTCCTGATTCATATCAAACCTTCAACGTTCATATTTAATTCCTTTTCCATCATCCAGTTTCATACACTGAAGAACAAGGGTCTATACGGGAATACCTTTCTTGGCGAGCTCAGCGACCGAATACATCTAGGATGCGATAAACTGGTCGAGGTCATTAAGTACCATGGGAAAATAAGTGATAATTATATCCGACCCGAAGAATATGAATGTAGCTAAATTTTCATGAACCATTCGCCACCTTGAAGGTCTCCTTTGCAGTGAATTTTAATGTTGGTTCCCAGTTTTTTCCCGCACACGGCATAAATCTATTGTTTTCGCCCTTTATATTCCTTGGGGATTCTATAGAACGTACGTTTTGACTTAGCTTCAAACTAACTACTACGTCCATCAGCACATCAATAGCTAACCGTCGTGAAAGCTGAGACAAATTAGAAAAATCTCAAATATATTCAGGTATGTGTTTGTAGAGGTTTTCAGTGATACTAGACGTTCAAAATGGCCGATAAGATTCGAGCCAATAACTCATACTGTAAACTTCAGGAGCAGGAAGGTTGCCGTGATGCTGGTAATAGACTCTTGTCACAAGAAACTTGTGTGTGATAAATGGTTTGAAAACCGACAAGTTGAAGATTGAGACACTTATGCAACATATAGGAATCTTTATTAAGGAGACGTTTCGCAACACAGTGGCTTCATCAGTCCAATACAAAGGAGAGAAGGGTAAGGGGAGGAGGAGTTTAAGGTAATCAGTCCCTCAGTCTGGAATCCATGTTTCAATCCATCACATGGAATCCATGCTGAGGGACTGATTACCTCAAACTCCTCCTCTCCTTACCCCTCTCTGCTTTGAATTGGACTGAAGAAGCCACTGTGTGAGGAAACGTTACTTTAATAAAGATTCTCATATGTTGCATATGTGTCTCAATCTTCACAAGGAATTTGGGCTGACTTATCATTCAGTGAATCACACATGATTGCCTCTTATTTCCCAGGCCCTGTGACACCTCTACAGAACTAACTTTTTGCAGTGATATCTATCCCCCCAAATAATAATAATAATAATAATTATTATTATTATAGTTATTATTATTATTATTATTATTATTATTATTATTATTATTATTATTATTATTATTATTATTATTATTATTATTACTATTACTATTACTATTATTATTATTATTATAGTTATTATTATTGTTACTATTATTATTATTATTATTATTATTATTATTATTATTATTATTATAGTTATTATTATTATTATTATTATTATTATTATTATTACTATTATTATTATTATTATTATTATTATTATTATTAGTTATTATTATTATTATTAGTAGTAGTAGTAGTAGTATTTTTTTACTATCATCATCATCATTATTATTATTATTACATATTATCAAACAGCAGAGAGAGAGAGAGAGAGAGAGAGAGAGAGAGAGAGAGAGAGAGAGAGAGAGAGAGAGAGAGAGAGAGAGAGAGAGAGAGAGAGAGAGAGAGAGGCGAAACTGAGTGTCCACCTCCACCTATGTGTGTAAATATTATTGGCTACTATTCTTACTATTATTCAGCGAAAAAAACGGAATTTAAAATGTCAGCGAGTCAAAGCAATTAGCCAGTTTAATGATCCGGATTTACATGGATAATTATTCCTGTCTTTGATGTCAATAATTAGTTGTCGACTGGATTTTGACTATTTTTGTTTTTGTTTCTGTGACCAAGTGATGTCTCTTGTATTCGGCGGTATCCTGAGGAAATTAATTCTGAAAATACATAAATATGATTGCAGACACAGCTTGTTTATCATGAGGTTACTTCAGTTATTTACAGTATACCTGGAATTTACCTGGAGAGAGTTCCGGGGGTCAACGCCCCCGCGGCCCGGTCTGTGACCAGGCCTCATGGTGGATCAGGGCCTGATCAACTAGGCTGTTACTGCTGGCTGCACGCAATCCAACGTACGAACCACAGCCCGGCTGGTCAGGTACCGACTTTAGGTGCTTGTCCAGCACCTGCTTGAAGACAGCCAGGGGTCTATTGGTAATCCCCCTTATGTAGGCTGGGAGGCAGATGAATAATCTTGGACCCCTGACACTTATTATGTTGTCTCTTAACGTGCTAGTGACACCCCTGCTTTTCATTGGGGGGATGTTGCATCGTCTGCCGAGTCTTTTGCTTTCGTAGAGAGTGATTTTCGTGTGTAAGTTTGATACTAGTCCCTCTAGGATTTTCCAGGAACTTCAAGCGCTCCCAGTAATTGAGGTGTTTTATCTCCGTTATGCGCGCCGTGAAGGTTCTCTGTACATTTTCTTGGTCAGCAATTTCACCTGCCTTGAAAGATGCTGTTAGTGTGCAGTAATATTCCGTCCTAGATAGAACAAGCGACCTGAAGAGTGTCATCATGGGCTTGGCTACCCTAGCTTTGAAGGTTCTCATTATCCATCCTGTCATTTTTCTAGCAGATGCAATTGATACAATGTTATGGTCCTTGAAGGTGAGATCCTCCGACATGATCACTCCCAGGTCTTTGACGTTAGTTTATCGCCCTATTGCGTGGTTGGAATTTGCTTTATACTATGATGAAGTTTTAATTTCCTCACGTTTACCGTATCGGAGTAACTGAAATTTCTCGTCGTTGAACTTCATATTGTTTTCTGCAACCCATTTGGTTGATGTCCTCCAGGAGCCTTGCAGTGTCTGCAGTGGAAGACACTGTCATGCAGATTCGGGTGTTATTTGCAAAGGAAGACACGGTGCTGTGGCTTACATCCCTGTCTACGTCAGATACGAGGATGAGGAACAAGATGGGAGCGAGTACTGTGCATTGTGGAACAGAGCGTTTCACCGTAGCCGCCTCAAACTTTACTCTGTTGACTACTACTCTTTGTGTTCTATTTGTCAGGAAATTATAGATCCATCTACCAACTTTTCCTTTTATTCCTTTAGCACGCATTTTGTGCGCTATTACACCATGGTCACACTTGTCGCAGGCTTTTGCAAAGTCTGTGTATATTACATCTGCATTCTTTTTGTCTTCTAGTGCATCTAGGACCTTGTCGTAGTGATCCAGTAGTTGGGACGGACAGGAGCGACCTGCTCTAAACCCATGCTGCCCTGGGATGGGTAATAGGTGGGTATCCAGATGGGTGGCGATCTTGCTTCTTAGGACCCTTTCAAAGATTTTTATGATATGGGATGTTAGCGCTATCGGTCTGTAGTTCTTTGCTATTGCTTTACTACCCCCTTTGCGGAGCGGGGCTATGTCTGTTGTTTTTAGTAACTGTGGGACGACCCCAGTGTCCATGCTCCCTCTATATTGGATGTTAAAAGCACATGATAGGGGCTTCTTGCAGTTCTTGATGAACACGGAGTTCCATGAGTCTGGTCCTGGGGCAGAGTGCATGGGCATGTCATTTATCGCCTGTCCGAAGTCATTTGGCGTTAGGATAACGTCAGATAGGCTTGTGTTTACCAAATTCTGTGGCTCTCTCATAAAAAAATTTATTTAGATCTTCGACTCTCAGTCTGGTTAGAACCTTGCTAAAACTGAGTCATACTGGGACTTTATGGTGAAGATGTGGTCCAGTGTATTCTCTAATTTAGCAGGCTTTATTATTTGCTGGTTTAAGGTGAATTTTGTGCAGAGATTTAAAAGCTCGTGTGTGTGTGAGTTCTCATCTGAGCTGCCTCCTGGTGTTATCACTGCAACAACATTATTTGCTATATTCCTTCATTTTAGATGCCTTAAATTGAAATCTCCCAAGAGCAAGATGTTGGGGCAGGACCTGGAAGATTTTCCAGACTGTGGTCAATTTTCAACTGCTGTTCCTGGAATTGTTGGGACGTTGCATCCGGAAGCTTGTAAACAACCACAGTGACTAGATTTTGATTCTCGATCTTTACTCTAAAACTTCAACTACATCATTTGAGGCATTTAGTAGTTCTGTGCAAGTAAGTGACTCTGCGATATACAGGCCACCCCCCCATCCCCTCCCACCTTTTGCCTGTTCTCTCTGTTGCATCGGTATAGGTTGTAACCTGGGATCCATATTTCTTTGACCAAGTGATCCTTTATGTGGGTCTCTGTGAAACCCATGAACATTGCATTTGCCTCTGCAAGCAGTCCACGGATGAAAGGTATTTTGTTGTTCGTTGCTGGCAAAGAAGAATGTCATCGGATTGGTGGTATTGGTGGTACTGGGAGGGGAATTTTTTTTCCGGCACTAATATCTGTATCTGTTGGTTTGGAGTGGAGGCCATCGATTGTGATTCCACTCCAGAAATGAGTAGATTTGGTGTATGATTTCTGCCATTTCCTGCCAGGTTTTTTTTTACCTTCCTTCCTGGCACTAAAAACCTCTCTTGAGTGGCTGTGGCTCCCAGGTTTTCCCATGGTCTGGATGGTTTGTAAATTTTAGTCCCCTTTAGATTGTGTGCCTGGCAATATAAGTTATAGCACTCCCTTTCCTTGTCTGAAGAGGGACACATTTCAGAGTGAAAAAGCTTACAGGAAAGGAGGTTGCATTTTCCTGTTGTCATATGGGCACGGCATTTTCAAGGGTGGTCAAAGTTACACGTCCTATCTGTCTTTCCAGATATTCCATGCCCTCAGATACCAAGTGCATAATATGTGCACAGGCTTGGTTTCTGTTTGCCTTGGATTTTTGTGACTGTATTCCCTGTTGGTGCATGTTTTCCTATCTCATTTCTATCTTCATTAGTACTAACCAGTTGTTTCTGGCAATTTGTCTTCACTATTATTAGTGGAGTCTCCTTGTTTGCTATCTCCTGTGGTATTGCTAGTTTGTAATATTGGTTTTATCGTGTCCTTGACTACACTTGTTTCCCCACTACAGCTCCTGTCTCCCTCGAGGCCACTAATATGCATTCCTCCATGCATGCAGTTACTGTCTACGAGGGCAACACAAGGCTAACAGTAACTGTCTACCAGGACAGCACCTCCAGCCTTAGAGGCTGAATAAATGTAAATACTCGTAATTGGTTATGATTGCATCAGAACCACATGTTATCAATCTCATTCGCTGCCTGGCTGCAGTGGAGTGCGGTTGTGCTTTGCAGCTCTCTGCGTCTGACAGTGTCAGATGCCGGATCAACATAGTGGAGATTGAGCTTCTCCGTGGGGCGATATTGCCTGCTTCAGCACAAGTATTACTTCCTACCATCATCCGTGAGACGTATGGCATACAGGACGAAGAGTTATATGGAGTTGCGTTAAATGGAGTGCACAGAGTTTTTGTGAAGTTGCTCTCATCCACAGTGTACGAGTCATTGGTGACTCGTTTTCAGGACGTCAGTCTTAATGTTACACCGGCTGTTCGTGTACAGATGATTGACGTTTCACATCATTTTACATTGGTTAAGCTTTGCAACGTCCCATTTGAGGTGGATGAAGCGGACATCAGAAGTGTATTTGAAGCATATGGGACTGTTCATATGGCCCAGCACGGCAGGTGGGTGTCAGGTGCTTATGCGGGTCTCCCAGAATAGACTTTACGGCACCCCATACCGTTTTACATGTACCTGGTGGATTTTAAAACACAGGTCATGGTGTTGTATGCCGGGGAGAGGCATACATGCCGCTTATGTGGAGCTTACGATCACATGGCAGCAGTGTGTGGGAAGCAGCAACGGGCGCATGGTCCGGCAAAAGACGTAATTGTTCCAGTGAGGGAGGTGGCTGTTGAGGCACAACAGTGCGATGGAGGGCATGGCTGTCTGTGGAGCGAGGTGGTGGAGGAGACACCTGCTGCATCGGGAGAGGCCGGGGCACTTGAAGAGTTAACGGGCCTCGAGACTTTACCGGCGGCAAGTGACGAGGTGCAGATACAGGCGGAAGTGCTGGCGCTGGAGGAGGAGCTAGTTATGGTGTTGCTGACCTTGTCACTGCCTGCAGAGGTGGATGTACCTGAGCAGGTGAGTGAGCAGCAGGGGCACCTTGGGGAACCTGAGTCTAACAGCATGTCTGAGACATCACCCTGTTCAGTGGAACACCGTACGGTGGAGGTAGAGGTCCATTGTGTGGCCTCCCAGGACAATGACGTGGAGGAAGAGATCATCACGAGGAAGTGGGCCACGGCTTCAGATTCAGATGATACCCTGATGCCGGCGTAGCGGCTGGGGAAGAAGTCTTGGGTGGGTGGGGATTGTAGTAGTGGCCACGGCAGGCATCACCAAAAGGGGAAGGGGACTGGAAGGTAGTGTGAGGATTACAGGTGGTGCCCCAAGTTCTTGTGGACCTGGGATGAGTGTCGAGAAGAGGCAGGGATGGAAACTTTAAGCAGCCTCAGGTGTATGACAGTGAATGTTAATGGATTGTGTAATGGCGTGAAGAGAGAGTGGTTAAGGATGTTTCTGTATAAATGTAAGGTGGATGTCGTGTTTCTACAAGAACACAATTTTAATGATGGTAGAGTGTTGGAGGTGGAAGGGTATCAGGTGGTGGCATTGAAATCTGCTCGTTTAAAAGGAGGTGTGGGTGTCTTGATCCGGGAGGTGAGCCCGTTTGTTTTGCAGAGAAGTGAGGGTGGAGGAGGGGAGAGTGTCTTTTGTCAGTGTGTATGCTCCCGCAGAAAATGATGTGCATGTGAAGACAGATTTTGTGCGTGAGGACCTAGTGTTTTTCTTGCGAGCATTGCCATCCATGGCACTAGTAGGTGGAGACTGTAACTGTGTTATCAGGAGAGCAGATGTGGAACCCAAGGGGGTGGGGTATGTGTCGAAGGTCTTAAGTGACCTTTTGAGGGATATATATTTAAGGGAAGCTTTTGGGGGGGTCTTCTGAGGTGGAGCAAACGTTTGTATGGCAAGGTTCTGCAGCTATGTTAGACAGATTATATCTCTCACAGGGGGTCATTGTTGAGTCTTTTCACGCTATGGAGGTAGCTTATTTGGATCATCGGGTGGTAGTGGTAGAGGTGGGGTAGGAGTGGTAGAGGTGGGGTAGGAGTCACTGGCGGGAAGGTATAGGAGTTATTGGAAGTTAAACACGAGCATGCTAGGTGACAAGGAGGGGTTGGAGGGGTTTGCAGCACTGTGGGAATGACTCAGTGTGGAAGAGTGGAGGACGGTGTGGCAAAGGAAAGGATTAGGCAATATTATGTGTGGGAAGGGAGGCGAATAAATCACTTGAAGTATAGTCTTACCATCTATTTGGAGGACAGGTTAAGGGGCTGTTATGCGAGGGGGGCGGTGGAGGGTACTTATCCTATGGAAGACACTGACGCCGTGAAGGGGAGAATACGTGAGTTACAGGATGAGAGGTTTGTTTCAGCGAGGGTGCAGGCAGGGGTGGAAGAGGTGTTATGGGGGGACAGGCCATTGGCATGCGTGTTGCACAAAAAGGAGCAGCGGCAGCAGACCACTGCTATCCCGTGCTTAGAAGTTCATACGTCGGTGGGAGGTTATCAGGAGGGTCAGGTGTTATGAGCCGTGAAAGGTATGAGTGCATATGCAGATAAATGGTATGAAGAGTATTGGAAAAGTTGTGGGGTGGTGGGGGAGGTTTTAGAGCAGGTATGTGGGTGTGTGTCGTGCAAGCTGAATAGGAGTGATAGGGAATCATTGGGCGGGGTCATTATAGAAGAGGAAATATGGAGGGCATTAAGTGAGATGCACAAGGGAAAAGTGCAAGGCATCAATGGTCTTTGGTGTGAGTTTTATCTACAGCATTGGGAGCTGTTGAGGGGTTTTTTGGTCTGGTTGATGAATTTGATGAAGGAGAGGGGCGAGTTGGGGGAGAAGCAGGCAATGGCAGTGGTGGTATTGGTCCTGAATAGAAAGCAACAGAACACCGTTTGGGACTACTGCACCATCTCGTTGCTGTGCACAGTTTATAAGTTGTATATTGGAAAATAGGCTTAAGTGTATTATGAGGAGGGTGGTATCTGAGAATAAGTTTGGGTTGCCAGGGAGGTCTATGGTTGTGGGGCATGAGATACTAAAGGGATTCGTGGAATCAAAAGGGGAGGGCAGGGGGCAGCATTGTTGGCCTTGGATTGGCAGGAGGCATATGATAGGGTGGAAAGGGGAGCTTTGAACACTATATTCAGTCGACAGGGTTTTGGTGAAGAAATTGTAGGGTGGGTTGATGCGTTGTACTGGGGTGCAAGGGCGAGGGTGCAGATCAATGGATGCTTGGGGGAAACGGTTATCATGGGGTGGGGTTTTAGGCAGGGGTGTCCAATGTCACAACTATTGTTTGCATGTGTCCAGGACCCCTTTTACCGAATAGTAGGGGAACACGTGTGCACAGGGGGAGGGGCAGGGGTAGGGAGGGTTTGGCCTGGCTTAGTTAGATATGTTGACGAGACAACTGTCCTGGTGTGGGAGGGGATGGGGTTTTGGGCTTTAGAGGATGCTGTGAAATTGTTCAGGGGTGCTATTGGTATGAAAGTGAACTTGGAGAAGTCAATGGTCATGGGATTGAGGGCTTGGGCGGGGAGGGTTGAGTGGGGATGTAACATCATGCAGCGGCTGGCAGGGTTTTTGAAAATATGTGGTATCATCTATGTGGATGACCTGGGTGCTGCAAGAGAAGAAAACTCGAATAGGTTGGTGGACTGGATCCAGGGTCGCCTGGGGGCATTGCGACTGTACCACCTGACCATTGTGCAAAGAGCTATCATGATTAATATCTTATTGTATAGTAAGGCGTGGCATGTGTCGGCCATGTTCCCATTAACAGGGATGGCGATTCCGAGAATTCTTAGAAGGGTGTTCAAATTCTTGTGGGGTTCGGGTTGTGATTGGCTTTGGAGGGAGGTCAGGGAGGGATGGGGTTGGTGGACCTGAACAGAGAGTTAAATGTGTGTTTATCAAGATTTAGGTGTTGCGTGAGGGATTGTGTGGGGGACGGCTGGATAGGGAACATGACTGGCTGAGACAATTGTATGGTGAAGTGGAGTTGAGGGAGTGTGAGACAGTATTGTGTTCTTTGGTGTTAGCTCGGGAACCGGGGGAAAATCAGGATAGGTGTTTTGTGTAGGTTGCTCATGGGCAGGGTTGTTGCTCCAGTGGAGGGGATTTTCCCCATGTATGCGTGGGGAAATATATGGTGCCGCTTTAGTAAGTCGACGTTAAAATCCAGGACACGTGAGGTAATGTATCGTTTTCTGCACGGTATTTTGCCGTGGGGAGGGGTACTCCAGAATAGAAGGATTGTAGAGGGTGGGGTGTGTGGCATCTGTGGAGGGGAGGAGACAGGGTATCACATAGTATATTTTTGTGAGGGGTTGGGGGTGTAAGGGGTTGGTTGAGTAGGGTGGTTAGTAGGGTAGGGGAAAAATTGGTGTCGGTACTGCGAGTGCTTAGTCTTGATGTGGGAGGGTTGGATGCGGGTGTCACTAGGGCTTGGGCGTACATCATGGTTGATTATATATATATATATTTCGTGGGGAATGAGGGGGTGGGGGGCTTGGGAGGTGAGGCGGTGGGTTTTAGTGGCTACATTCTATTGCACATTGTGTCGTAATAGGGAGTGGGATATAGAGCACTAACGTTAGGGATTTTATTGGATCTGTAAAATGGGAGGGAGGGTGCAGGGGTGTGTGTCGGTTGCAGCATATGTGGGAGGGGATGTCAGGGATTGCAACCGGGTCACCTCCTGGGGTGTGTGTGTGAGGTAGTGTGTGTGTGGGCGTGTGGGAGTTGTAAACGTGAGTACAAGGTAGTCTCGGACGAGTGTGGCCGGAGAGTTTGAACAGTGTTCAGAGAGCTGCTGTTATATAACTCTTGTATTTAATGTGTATGTCATTACTGCTTGAAGAGGTAATGTCATTATATATCTGCATGTCTTATCCTGTTTGTTAAATGTAATTGCTTTATATTTGTTCTGGGTGCTTTGCAGTGCATTATGTGTGTACTGTATTTATTGATTCATATGTACATACCCTGTGGTTGGTGTTAGTGCGTTTCACTAAACTGAAACCTAACCTGGGATGAGGTTAAATGGCCTTTGTTGGCAAGTAAATGATATATGTGCTTAAGTTAACAGCCATTATTGTAATAGTATATGTCTATTAGGTTGTGAATAGCCGGGGGAGGAGAGGATTCCCACCTGGTGGGGGGGAGGGGAAATTTTATAGGATTAGTAGATGTAAATACAGGATGTACTTTATGTCTGTGCTATGTATTTCACGCTATGTCATGAATTTCTTGTGGTCAGACGTACACCATCACTGTGGAATGGTGGAGGTTGTGTGAGGGGTCTATGATCGCGTACACTATTTCGGGATGTACAGGTTACCCGATTTGTTAATGAATCTGTGAAATTATGTCGGGTGGCTCCAGCAGGTTTGGTGACACACCTGTAAAAATTGGAACAGTCCATGGGATAAGGGAAAAGGGGAAGTATGTACTCACACGTAGTTGTGAGTGTGGTGTATTCTGCTTGACAATGGCATGGTAATGTAGCTATTATAGGTTATTTAATGTGTTTTTACTTACTTATTTCATGTAATGTCATGTTCTAAAAAAAAGGCTGTGCAGACCTAATGCGTAAACATTTGTTGCCTTTAAAAATTTTGCTCTATGACTGGACTGACCTCATTTTCTCATGAAGTTGGTTGGAAAACAGCAATTATCAAGAACTACATCACCGTCGTACTAGATGAATGTGAATCTTGAGATAATTGTTTATTTGCTGTTTTATGGCCACGCAAGATGACAATAAAATCCTGCAAAGTTTAATATATATACTGGAAACGTTTTTCTGTGTTTATCTTGATGGAAAAGCTTCTATTTCTAATATTCATCTGAGCAGAAGGAGAAATAGCGTCATTTATCTCTCAACCCTTGAGTGGAGAGGACGTGTGCTGCTGCTGCCCCCTGGAGTTGTCTGGTGGCAGTATTATTTTCACAAACATGGCGCAGGCTAGCCGGCGCCGGATAAATACTGTCTGCATTGAATTAACCAGTGGAGCTGTAACGGGGCCATCAATGGAGTTGCTTCTGCCTGCAATCATCACAGATACCTATGGAAAAGCCAATGAGGAGATTTGTGGACTTGCACTGAACGGTACGAAGTGGATTTTTGTAAAATTTAGTTCGGCGAATGTGTATGAGGCAGTGGTGAATAAGTTTCAGGAAGTGGCCATACCAGTTAATCATGCTGTGACGGTGAGGCTGCATTATGTATCCAGCTATTACACATGGGTTAAGATCAGGAATGTGCTGTTCGAGGCGGATGCATCTGACATCCGGTTCACTATGTGTAAATACGGCACAATACATACGGTTACTGCAGGAAGGTGATCAGCTGGCCCGTATATGGGGATACCTGAGGGTACATACTCTGTCAAGATGACGCTCAGACATCCTATTCCATCGTACGTGGTGATGGAAGATTTCAGGACTCAAGTTTTTGTGACATATGCTGGGCAGCGACGCACTTGCCGTTTGTGTGGGTCGTATGATCACCTGGCTGCGCAATGTGAAAGACGACGTGGTGATAAGGACCAGTAGCAACGACAAGATGTGGAGGAAAGGAGAGAGGATCAAGATCAGCCGTATTCGACTCTGCCTCAGCAGAGTTTGACATGGAGTGAGGAGGTTGAGAGGGCTGAAGAAAAGAAGATGGCAGGGGCTACGCGGGGGGACATCACTTCCCTGGACGTTGTACAAGTGCTGGATGAGGTCATCGAGGAAGTGAATGGTAGCGATGCGGAAACGTCGATAGCGTCGACGTTTGGGAACATTTTGGGCAATGAGCATCCTTGTTAGGAGGTTGGTACAAACCTGGATCTTGGGTCTGCAGTTGAGGAGGGAGTGGTGATGCCAGCTCGGCCTGAAGTGTGTGATAAGGATGCCCAGTTGGTGAGAACTGTGGAGGTGGAGGTCCATCATGGCACTGCGCTGGATGACTTGATGCAGGTCGAGGGTATGACGCGAAAACGCGCAGCAGTGCTTTCTGATTCCGACGACGTGCTTACGCCCGCACAACGGACTGGGAAGAAAACATGGGCGGATGCCATGCGGAGAGGTTCAAGTGGCACTCAGGGGCAGGGGTTGGGTAAGTGTGCCCAGAAAGGGGGGGAGGGAAAAGGGTGCAATGAAACGATCAGGTGATAAGTCGATAGTATCAAGAGGGAAACCCTCTTTGTCGGTTTTAAATGCCTGACATTGAACATCAATGGCTTGAGGTCTCAGAGAAAGTGTCAGTGGTTTAGGGAATATTTGGTGTGTCATGATGTTGACGTTGTGTTCTTGCAGGAGCACAATTATAGACTGGGTTATGAGTTGAAGGTGGATGGATATAATGTGTATGTTGAGCATGCAGTCAGATTGAAAGGAGGTGCGGTCATTTTGGTGAAAGAAACTAGCCCGTTGGTTGTCAGGCGTAGTGAGGGGGGAGAGGGGAGGGTGATTCGTGTGGATGGGTTATGGGGTCAGGTACAGATGACGTTGGTGTGTGTGTATGGCCCGGCAGAGGGAGATGTAAGGGTAAAGAATAAATTCGTGAGGGACGTTCTGGTATATTATTTGCGTGGATTGCTGGGGGTTGCTGTGATAGGAGGTGATTGGAACTGTGTGATAAGGAGTAAGGATGTTGAACCGAGGGGGGCAGGGCATTGTTTGAGAATATTGGGAGAATTGTTATCCGGGGTAGGATTGATTGATGTTGGGGGAGGTGAGGTGGTGGAGCACACATTTATTAAGTGTGGGTATGCGGCTAGGCTCGATCGATTGTACGTGCCCAGGACAGTTGTAATACATAGTGTGAGGGTAATGGACGTAGTATTTTCTGATCACAAGGGTGTTTTGGTGGATATAGGTTGGGAGGGGTTGCCAAGAAGGTGTAAGGGGTTTTGGAAGTTGAATGTAAAGTTGTTGCAGGAAGAAGAGCCTCGACAGTCATTTGTTCAATTGTGAGAGGAGTTGGTGGCGGAGGCGCCTGGGAATAGTGATCTGGTTAGTTGGTGGGACTATGTGGCGAAATCTCGAATTAAGGAATTTTATATTCGTAGTGGGAGGGAATATACCAGGTTGAAGTATGGGTACCAATCTTATCTTGAGGGGCAGTTGAGAGCTTGCTACGAGCGTGGGAGTGCTAGTTATCCGGTGGACGATATTGAGGGATTAAAGGAGCGTATTAGGGATTTGCAAAATGAAAGATTTGATGGCGCGCGAGTTTTGGGTGGGCTGGAAGAGGTGTTATGGGGTGCCAGGCCTTCGGCATGCGTGATGAGGCGACAGCGTAAGAGAAGAGTGGCGACGGAGATGATGTGATTAACTGTTCATGTGGGGATGGAAGGGTATAGGGAGGGGCAGGTATTAGTGACGACAGAGGGCATGAGTGGATATCTATATGCATAGTTTAGGTCATATGCACAAAATGGAGGTATTCGAGATGAGGCTTTAAAAGAAATGGGAGGTTTTGTGCAATGTGAGATTGATGGTATAGATAGGGTAACATTAGAAGGTCCGATCACGGAAAGTGAGATTTCGCATGCTTTGTCTGGTGCAAGTTTAGGTAAGGCGCCAGGTGTAGATGGGTTGCCTAATGATTTTTACATTAGGAATTGGGAAGTATTGAGAGGATTTTAAGTTAGGTTATTCAATGTAATGAAGGATGATGGGGAAATGGGTGAGCAGCAAAGGACTGCTGTCGTGGTATTAGTTCCTAAAGGTGGACAGACTACGGTAGAGGATTACCGAGCAATATCGCTTATGTGTGGCGATTATAAGTTATTTGCACGGATATTAGGGAATAGAATAAAAAAGGTGATAGGTAAAGTAATTGACAGAGGACAATATGGAGTACCGGGTAGGACAATGTATGAAGGGCATGGAGTTATTAGAAGTTTTATAGAGCAGAGGGGGGAGTTGGGGGGTGAGGGTGTTTTGGCATTGGATTGGAGAGCGGCTTATGATAGCGTAGATAGGGATGCGTTATGGAGGTTCATGAGTTGGCAGGGATTCGGGAGGGAAATTATATCTTGGGAGAGAACATTGTATCAAGGAGCATCTATGAGAGTACAGGTTAATGGAAGGCTAGGGGTTAACATTCAGATGGGACGGGGTTTGCGACAGGGATGCCCTCTGTCGCAAATATTGTTTGCGTGCCTCCAGGATCCCTTTTATAGGGCAGTTAGGTGGAGTATCGCAAGTGGAAGGGTTAGTAATGAACGAGAGGGTCGGCCGGGTATTGTGGGTTATGTGGATGACACAACTGTATTGGTGAGGGATGAGAAGGATTTACACAAGGTAGGAAAGGTGGTAGATGTGTTTGGCGAGGCTACTGGGATGGAAATTAATGTGGCAAAGTCTAAGTATATGGACCTAGGCAATAACGTAAATAGAGGTGGGACTGTAGGGCGCGGGTGGAGTGTGGTGGATCAGCTATTGATTTGTGGGATAGTGTACGTTAAGAATGATAGGGTCGCGCAAGAGGTAAATCCGATGCGCACAGTGGATGGGGTATTGAAAAGATTGGGTGGTTTGAGGACGGCGCAGCTAACGTTGCATCAGAGGGTCATTGTGACGAATGTCCTGTTGTATAGCAAGATATGGCACGTGGTGGCAATATACCCACTGAGGCGGCGAGAGGTGCAACAGTTGCAACATGGGATTTTCCGATTTATACGGGGATCGGGTTGTGACTGGCTAAGTAGAGGGGTGGTGATGCTTCCCATTAGCCAGGGGGGGCTGGGGCTTATACCTTTAGAAAAGCGTATGATGAGTGTGTATCTAAAACGCGGCTATTTGAGGGAGGTGGGGGCGAGGAGAAGGGGGGCTAGAAGGACTGCGTATGGATATGCAACGATGGTGGGGGGGGTAAGGATTTAATGATTGGCGAGGCCATGTTGCGGGTTTTAATGACGGTGAGGGATCGGAAGCCCCTCAAACTGAGGATTCTTGAGAGGGTGGGGGGTGGGTCTGTGGTGGCGGCATTTGAGGGGGCATACCCCATGTATGCGTGGGGGAATATCTGGAAATGTTTACGGCAATTGCGTGTTAAACCAGGTGTAAGGGAGGTAATGTTTAGGTTTCTACATGGAATCTTGCCGTCTGGTGTTGTGTTATTTAATAGGAAACTAAGGGAGGGAGGGGAGTGCAAAGTGTGTAGATGTTCGGAGACTTCATGCGGTGTATTTTTGTAATTGTTTAGAAGCTGTGAGGGTATGGTTAGGTAGGGTAGTTAGGTTAGTGGGTGGGGAAGGGTTACATGTGCTGAGGGTGTTAAGTTTAGATATAGGTGGGATGAGTCAGATGGTGGTGAATGCGGTTGCGTATGTGGTCACTGATTTTATTTATACGTCTTGGGCCATGGGGGAGGTGGGTGTGGATGAAAAAATAAAGGTGTTAGCGGCCACCATTTATAGAACTAAGTGTCGAAATAGGGATCTTTATGGGGGAAGGTGGGAGACAGCGTTTACTGAGGGATACCGGAGTTTTAAGTTGAAGGATTTACGGGATTTAAGTGTAAAGTAAGGGGTAACGACGGGCTAGTTTCTTGAGTGGGGATGCGTGGATGGCTTTTAAAGTGTGTGATTGGATTTGTACTGATACATTTATGTTTTTCCTGTGTAGCGAGTGTGGTGTGTGTGGTGGTATTACACGTGTGTTCCCTTTATGTTGTGAAGATTTTGGATAGTACATGTAAGTAATGTATTGGAGCACTACATCATTGTGTGTATATAAGGTGAATGAAAGGGTAGAATCTTAAAGTTTTTGTGTGTGTGAGAATGACTGTTCGTTATTGTGAGAGTGCCTTCAAAGATGTTATAGAAAGCATATACTACCTGGTCTGCCATATGACTGTTTAGAATATGCTGTGATACAAAGTCCGGGGTTTCCCTTCTTGTAGGATGCATTCTGTAAGACAATTTCTGTATATCTGAAGGTTCGGAAGTGTAAATAGCTGTAATGAGTAACGTGGTACAGTTTAATTTTATGCGAGATTGTATTTTGGCACATAAGGCCTAACATATAATGTTTCAGCCGCCTGGTTAAGATTATATAGTACATGTCGTGTGACACTATATGTGTAGGGTAGTGTTATATATTTTAAGTACACGCTGTTGGTTTCCCTTTGCTATTGTAATGTTTCAAGTCACATGTAAGAGTATATGTAAGGTAATATAAAAATGTATATTGATTCTGTGTAAATACACAATTTTAGATGACTTTGTTGGAGCAGGTATGCATACGAGTTCAAGTAGCGGTGTATATTATGTATTAATACCGCTATAGGGTATATAGTGTATGAAGAAGTCTTGGGTGGATTGCACCCGTGTTGAGATATAGAGTATATTATCCTTGTATGCTAGGCAAAGTTTTCATAATTGTTACTTAGAGCAAGTAGTATCCTGCGCTCTTATAGTATGTTATTGTTTTGTTGGTATTTGATGATGGGGGGGGGAGTACCTTTTTACTTCCAGAGCACATATGTACGACTTTATAAATGTACTTTTGGTGGGGGGTGGATATATTGGCATAAGATGTATAAGTGCGCTGAAGTAGATTACCTGAATATGTTGTTGGTACACTTGTGTGAAGCGTTCCTTTTTCTTTTTGGATTGTGCATACGTATGTTGTACTTTAATTTTGTTGTTACATGTTGATTGGTTTAGTGACATATGTTTGCTTCCATGTATAATGTATACTGTATTTTAAATAAAATATAAAAAAAAAGTTGCCCCTTTTGTCAATGCCACGTCTAGTAATGATGGTAGTTTTTTGATCATTATAAAAGTGTAGTTTTTTGATCGCCAGAAAAGTGGAGGGTATCTCTATATCTCAGTCTTTGTAATGTGATGGCTAGGTCAATGGTCAGATATCCAATGCCGTACTGCAGCTAAATGTCGCACTTCTTATAGCGAAATAGATCACCACAGTGTCCTTGTCAATGATTGATGAATTATTATATTCATTTGAATATCTAAACTCCTGTGAGTTATTCAACATTCATTCATTCATTAGAGGTTCGCCGGTACTTCCGCCCCGGGTCTTCTCCATATGGTGACCCGGCTGTGGCCCCCGGTTGGGGGTGTCGTTCATCTTCTTCTTTCTTCTGTCTTCTTTCTTGGGCCCTCCGGCTGGAGGGTAACATCATCTTCTCTCTTGCGGTGACTCCTGTTAGTTATTCAACGTTAAGCGTGGAAATTCAGGATAAGAAGTGGTTGAGGCTGGATCCTCCGTCAGTATGGTCCTGTACCGCAACGTTTGGTGTGACTTCAATTCTCTGTCCAAATTTGTAAAATTCACTCGTTTCTTCCAGGTCTTTACCATACCGTATGAAGATTGCATTTCATATTTAATTATCCCACTGTAAGAAGATCAATTAATATTAATTAATTCCATTGCTTTTCTTGAAATTAAACAGGAAACATTGAATCGCTTCTTTAGTCCATTAGTTTTGAGTAAATCACAGCATATGGACTGAGAAGTGACTTTGATACTGCAGACAAGTGAAGTGAGGCAGCAGGAGGCGGAATCACCAGTGGATAATTGCATTAGTGTAAGTCATGTCTTTAGGTTAGGCAAACGATGAAGAATTCTCTCTGTCAATATCAAAGATGTTGCTGTGTCTGACGGATATTGAGTAAATGGATAATAAAACCGACAAGTTGAAGAACTGTCAACTTTTACAACATTAAGGAATTTTTTTGGCGAATCATTTCCCTATTAAAGATTCCCAAATGTCGCAAAAATGTCTAATTCTTCATCTTGTAGGTTTTTTTAAATTATTTTCATCGTACTGACAAGGCTCCGTAAAAAAACGTGTTGCTCCTGTTTATCTGGTAAGAAATATGAAATTTAGACTGAGTCTTCAAACACAGGCTCTGTTTGATAGGGTAGTTACCTAAGATGGGTAGTTCCCCTAGATGGAGTAGTTACCTTAGATGGGGTAGTTAACTAAGATGGGTTAGTCACCATAGATATGGCAGTCATCTCAGACGGGGAAGTTACTTTAGATAGGGTAGTCACTTTAGACAGGGCGATCACCTTAGAAGGGGCAGTCACCTTGGATGGGGCAGTCATCTTAAATAGAGCAGTCACTTTAGATGGGGCAGTCACCTTAGATGGGGCAGTCACTTTAGATGGGGCAGTCACCATAGATGGGACAGTCATCTTAAATAGGGCAGTCACCTTAGATGGGGCAGTCACTTTAGATGGGGCAGTCACTTTAGATGGGGCAGTCACCATAGATGGGGCAGTCACCTTAGATGGGACAGTCACCTTAGATGGGGTAGTCACCTTAGATACGGAAGTCACCTCAGATGGGGCAGTCATCTTAGATCAGGTAGTCATCAGGTAGTCATCAGGTATTCTCCTAAATATCATACTCATTTGATATGATGTAGTAACCCCAGAAGTGTAGTTGCTTTAGATATGTAAAACATACGGAGACAGGTAAATTTAATCTACAAATCCAGTTGTGTATAGCAGAAATTATAAGCTTCATAGGTTATAAGTGCTGTTACTCTCCAGCATATTACGTAATTTTTAATAAGTTGATTCATGTTGCGAGGATACACATGGTCTTGGTAAGCTCAGAGCTAATTTCAGTCTACTACCGTTTGAATACTAGCTTTTAGGAGCAGCCTATATATTAATGAAATCACAAAATAAGTTATTTTTTTTTTATCATTAACGAAACTGTGGCTGGTCGGGATTCGTTCTCGTGTCACCTTGTCTAGCCTCGTGGGAAACCATACAACGTTCATGATCCTCTAACCAATACACCATCGATCCTACAAACAGTGAGCCTAGCAAACTGCGCTTGATTCAGACTGAATGTGGTTTAGCCAAGTTCTTCCTTTCACTTCTTGATTACTGCTAAAATTCATAATGGAAGTTACACCTAGGAAGTGTGCAAGTACTGTATCTTTTAGTAAACATATTGATTTGAGTATCACGTAGACCGCCGAAAATTTGAGCCTGCAAAGTCAACTAACCGTTCGTCAGATTCTGAAGAGCTGACAACCCTGTTGATTGTGGAGAGCTGCGACTAGGAAAATTTGGAATTAAACGCATGATAACATCTCATGAGCTGTATAGCCCTTGTGGCTTAGCGCTTCATTTTGATTATAATAATAATAATAATAACATCTCATGATAACATGGTTATTATTAGAAATAGTGTCAAGGACCCCAAAAATACCAGCAAAGATCTAGAGAGAGAGATTTGGCTTCAGCTGGTGTAAATGTTGATTCTTCAACTGTTTGACAAAGGTTCCTTAAGTTGGCAGAATTGACAGAAAGCTGGTAAAAAGACAATTATTGAATGCTGCTATGAAAAAAAGGTTGTGGTGGTAACTCGATCATAAGGGATGGACAACAGATAAATGAAGAAAAGTTATATTTTCAGATGAGGCGCATTTTGAAGTACATGGGTACAGAACAGTGGTGGTGAGACGGAGTAAAGACAAACCTCTTCGGAATGGACATATTCATTAAGCGCCAAAACACTCACCTAAGAAGATGTTGTGTTGTAATTTTATTGCTAATGGCCCTGTTATTGTTGAGGAAACGATGAACAATGACAAATATAAGTCAGCCTTTGGAAGTCATTTGCTTCCCATTGTGGACAGAGATTTTCCTGGTGGAGAAGGCTATTTCCAGCAGGATCTTGCTTCATGACACACTTCCAGAAAAATGCTAACATTCTTCGAAGTGAGTGGACTAAATGTTCTAAAATGGCCTGGAAATTCTCCTGACCTTAACCCAGTTGATAATCTATGGGCAATAACCAAACGCAGGAAACACAAATGTGGTCATCATTGGTCGAGTCTTTGCCAAAGCGTGCAGTAATACGTATTATAGCAATGGATAGTCATTTCTTTCATGAAATCAATTACTTGTCATCTCAATGCCGTGCATTTTCTAAATAAACATTAATTATCCAAATAAATGTAATGACTTATCTCATCACTGTCCCAGTTAATATTAATATACACGCTACTGTATGTGTGTGTATATATATATATATATATATATATATATATATATATATATATATATATATATATATATATATATATATACATATATATATATATATATATATATATATATATATATATATATATACATATATATATATATATAAATACACATATATATATACATATATATATATATATATATGCAAGGTCACAGACCCTGAGCTGCTTTGGGGATTAGCGTGGACGGTTACAAAGCATGGCTTGCTTCTGCAGTGTTTTAAAAATTGAGGTTGGAGAGTTGAAGGAGGAGGTCTTGCTTCTCCAGGAGGAGATTAGGAGGCTGAAGGTCCACCTCAATGGGTCTGGGAGAGAGTGTGAGGTGGCTGGAGTTGTGGGAAATGAAGCTTCTAGCAGTGAGGTGCAGTCTGTCTCTCGCTGTGAGGAGGCTGTAGGTGGGGAGGTAGCAACGGCTACCAGCAGTGAGGTGCAGCCCAGCACCTGCTACAAGTGGCAAGTGGTTCACAGTAATGGGAGGCGCATCAGAGTAAGGAAAGTTAAGAGTGAAGATCTGAAAGTAGGAAATCGCTTCTCTGTTCTTCAGGATGAATGTACTTCAGTGGCCAGTGAAGGTAAGGGTACTACTGCGTCTGCTAATGGAGGTAAGCGCATTCTTGTGGTTGGTGACTCTCAGGTAAGATATATTGACCGTGCTTTTTGTAATAGGAATAAGAAGATGAGAGATAGAGTGTGCTTTCCTGGAGCTGGTGTTGGGGACAGAGTCAACAGGCTGGATAATATCATGCCAGGTAATGGGAACAAGCCCATTATCTGTCTCAGTGCTGGTGGAAATGATATTGGGAAGGGTAGGAGAAAAGAGCTGCTAGATAAGTACAGGTCAGCTATAGATTTCATTAAGTCTAAGGGAGGGATCCCAATCACATGTAGCATCTTGCCTAGAAGGGGAGTAGGAAATGAATGGTTGTCTAGGGCAACTGGTGTAAATTGCTGGCTAGACAGATACTGCAAGGAACTTGCAATCCCATTCATTGACAACTGGAACAACTTTTATGGCAAACATGATATGTATGCAAGGGATGGGGTACATCTCTCTGAGGCTGGGGTGGTAGCACTTGCAGACTCGATTGAGAAGGCCATTGGTGAAATGCCTATGATTTTAAACTGATAGAAGATAGGGGTATGGGTGTGTGTGGGAAACAAGCAGGTTGCAACACTAGGGTTCGAAACAGTAAATGTATAAAAGGCATTCAGCATGAAGTTATAAATAAAAACAATAGATCAGGTCAGCAAACAAAGGGGGACAGCAGAGGGCAGCAAGGGACTAGCTCCCTTAAGGTTTACTATACTAATAGCAGGAGTGTAAGAAATAAGATAGATGAGCTAAGATTAATTGCAAGTGCAGGAAACATAGATATTATTGCTATAACAGAGACCTGGCTCAATCTGAAGGACAGAGAGATGCCCTCTGAATGTCACATACAAGGCTATAAATTATTCCACACTGACAGGGTCAACAGGAAAGGTGGTGGAGTAGCGATGTATGTCAGAGACAATTTAAATTGTTGTGTTAGACAAGATATAAAATTAGAAGCGTCAGCCACTGAATCTGTTTGGTTACAGCTTCTCGAGGGCCGAGAAAAACTAATTTTGGGTGTGATTTACAGGGCCCCAAATCTTGATAGGGAGTGCAGTAAACTTCTATGGGACGAAATTCGTAAGGCATCTACATACGAAAATGTTGTGCTAATGGGAGATTTCAACTATAGACAGATTGACTGGAGCAATTTGACAGGAAATTTAGAGTCAGGTGACTTTCTTGATACGATCCAGGATTGTTTTTTAAAACAGTTTGTGACAGAGCCAACTAGGGGAAATAACCTCCTTGACTTGGTTCTTGCCAGTAGGGAAACACTAATTAATAATCTTGAGGTTAATGATGAGCTTGGGGAAAGTGATCACAAATCACTCAGTAAAAGGACACAAGTGCAACTAATGTGACATTTATTGTGGCAACGTTTCGCTCTCCAGGAGCTTTATCAAGCCATGGTAATGGCTTGATAAAGCTCCTGGAGAGCGAAACGTTGCCACAATAAATGTCACATTAGTTGCACTTGTGTCCTTTTACTTTTCATATTGTCGGTAATTCTACCAACTTTATTACAAATCACTCAGTTTTAATATATCATGGAATTCCCCTAATAATAGCAATCAAGTCTCTGTCCCTGACTTCCGCTTGGCTGATTTCATAGGACTGAAAAATTACTTAGGTGGGCTGAACTGGAATGACCTGACTAAGGGTCAGGTAGGTGGTGATGGATGCCGATATGACGCTTTCCAGGGCATAGTTCTAGCTGCTCAGTCAAATTATGTTCCAAATAGGGAAATCAGATCAAACAAAAATTATCCTAAATGGATGAACAATATATTAAAATATCTAATTGGCCAAAAGAGAGGAATATATAGGCAAATCAAAAGAGGAGAGGGGCAATTAAGAAATCGATATATTCAGTTAAAGAGAGAAATAAAAAAAGGAATTAGAAAAGCAAAAAGAGATTATGAGGTTAAAGTCGCAAGAGATTCGAAGACTAACCCAAAAGGATTCTTTCAGGTATACAGAAGTAAGATCAGGGACAAGATAGGCCCACTCAAAAGTTCCTCGGGTCAGCTCACTGACAGTGATAAGGAAATGTGTAGAAGTTTTAACACATACTTCCTCACAGTTTTTACACAGGAGGACACCAGCGATATTCCAGAAATGATAAATTATGTGGAACAGGACGATAATAAACTGTGCACGATTAGGGTCACAAGTGACATGGTCCTTAGGCAAATAGATAAATTAAAACCTAACAAATCCCCAGGCCCTGATGAACTGTATGCAAGGGTTCTAAAGGAATGTAAAGAGGAGCTTAGCAAACTTTTGGCTTATCTTTTCAACATATCACTACAAACTGGCATGGTGCCAGATAAGTGGAAAATGGCAAATGTGATACCTATTTTCAAAGCAGGTGACAGGTCCTTAGCTTCAAACTATAGACCAATAAGCCTAACCTCCATAGTGGGAAAATTTATGGAATCAATAATTGCCGAGGCAGTTCGTAGCCACCTTGAAAAGTATAAATTAATCAACGAATCTCAGCATGGTTTTACAAAGGGGCGTTCCTGCCTTACGAATTTGTTAACTTTTTTCACTAAGGTATTTGAGGAGGTAGATCATGGTAATGAATATGATATTGTGTACATGGACTTCAGTAAGGCTTTTGACAGGGTCCCACATCAGAGACTATTGAGGAAAATTAAGGCACATGGAATAGGAGGAGAAATTTTTTCCTGGATAGAGGCATGGTTGACAAATAGGCAGGAGAGAGTTTGCATAAATGGGGAGAAATCAGAGTGGGGAAGCGTCACGAGCGGTGTTCCACAGGGGTCAGTGTTGGGCTCCCTGCTGTTCACAATATACATAAACGACATAGATGAGGGCATAAAGAGCGACATCAGCAAGTTTGCCGATGACACCAAAATAGGCCGTCGAATTCATTCTGACGAGGACATTAGAGCACTCCAGGAAGATTTGAGTAGACTGATGCAGTGGTCGGAGAAGTGGCAGATGCAGTTTAATATAGACAAATGCAAAGTTCTAAATGTTGGACAGGACAATAACCATGCCACATATAAACTAAATAATGTAGATCTTAATATTACGGATTGCGAAAAAGATTTAGGAGTACTGGTTAGCAGTAATCTGAAACCAAGACAACAGTGCATAAGTGTTCGCAATAAAGCTAATAGAATCCTTGGCTTTATATCAAGAAGCATAAATAATAGGAGTCCTCAGGTTGTTCTTCAACTCTATACATCCTTGGTTAGGCCTCATTTAGATTATGCTGCACAGTTTTGGTCACCGTATTACAGAATGGATATAAATGCTCTGGAAAATGTACAAAGGAGGATGACAAAGTTGATCCCATGTATCAGAAACCTTCCCTATGAGGATAGACTAAGGGCCCTGAAACTTCACTCTCTAGAAAGACGTAGAATTAGGGGGGAATATGATTGAGGTGTATAAATGGAAGACATGAATAAATAAAGGGGATGTAAATAGTGTGCTGAAAATATCTAGCCTAGACAGGACTCGCAGCAATGGTTTTAAGTTAGAAAAATTCAGATTCAGGAAGGATATAGGAAAGTACTGGTTTGGTAATAGAGTTGTGGATGAGTGGAACAAACTCCCAAGTACAGTTATAGAGGCCAGAACGTTGTGTAGCTTTAAAAATAGGTTGGATAAATACATGAGTGGGTGTGGGTGGGTGTGAGTTGGACCTGATTAGCTTGTGCTACCAGGACGGTTGCCGTGTTCCTCCCTTAAGTCAATGTGACCTGACCTGACTAGGTTGGGTGCATTGGCTTAAGCCAGTAGGAGACTTGGACCTGCCTCGCATGGGTCAGTAGGCCTGCTGCAGTGTTCCTTCGTTCTTATGTTCTTATGTTCTTATATATATATATATATATATATATATATATATATATATATATATATATATATATATATATATATATATATATATATATAAATAAATATATATATATATACATATATATATATATATATATATATATATATATATATATATATATATATATATATATATATATATATATATATATATATATATATATATATATATATATGTCGTGCCCAATATGTAAAACTGGTCAGTTAGCAAGAACTCATTTAAAATTAAGTCCTTTCTTAAATTTTCTCTTATACGTTTAAAGATATATTTTTTTTTCATTGATGTTAATGTAAAAATTTTTAATTTTGCACCAAAAGAATCTTAGAAAACTTACCTAACCTTATTATAACAAGAACAATTTATTTTAGCCTAACCCAACTAAATATATATTAGATTTGTTTACAGTAATTTAATACTAAACAAACACAGTGAAATATATTTTTTTCGTTAGGTTCAGAATGATTTTGGCGAAATTATTGCATACACAAATTTTCACTTGTCCTATATGGCAAGATGAGCTTTGCTATTTAAGCCAAGATCGCAAGTTCTGCCTATTCGGCACGACATATATATATATATATATATATATATATATATATATATATATATATATATATATATATATATATATATATATATATATATATATATATATATATATATATATATATATATATATATATATATATATATATATATATATATATATATATATATATATATATATATATGCAAATATCGCAAACCTAGCGATACAGCATACAAAACAACAACGGGGTGAGTGGAATGATAGCCCTAGACCTTTCGTGTTGCAATCAACACATCATCAGGAGCTTGCAAAAACCTCAGAAAAGTGGAGGATGTCCAAGGGAGTACGTTCCCAGAGGACCGTCTTCACTAGAGTGAGTGAGTGAGGGAGAGAAAGTGGAGGGTACAGGAAGTGCCCCCAGGCACAACAGTACCCACAACCAAAAGGATGAAGAGTATAGCATTAGAAAAATCCCACAAGCACTGATATTGTAAAAAACATAAACGAAACTAACGTGGCAATAACAAACAATTCGATCATATTCCATTATGACTTCAATAACTTTACAAACATAAATATATAGTTACTGATACAGAAGTCTCTGGAAATTATATGCTGTATAGCCCTTGTGGCTTAGCGCTTCTTTTTGATTATAATAATAAATAATCTGGAAATTATAGGGTAGTCTTCCAAGGGAAAATGTGTCCATTTAAAATGTCGAGAAAACGATGACATATTGAGGGAAGACTTCTAAAATTTATGTTAAGGAAACAAGGCTCATTAATATAAAGCCCGGTTTTCCAGGCAGACCTATAATTAATTTTGTAGGATTGGCATCATATGCCTTGTCAAAATGGTTGGTAAAAATAATAACTCCTTTGCTTGGCAACATTTCTGAAGCCCATTTAAAAAACAATGTTGATCTCATTGACAAATTGCAAAATATCAACTTGTTAGTTTTGATGTCACTGCGCTAATCACAAGAGTCCGTTCCCGATTGGATATCTTATTTAGAAAAAGAATTACATGAGTTCTCTTTGCCTTTTGATGAAAATACCATTACTGAATTGATTAAGCTGTGTGTAGTTGATTGCAAGTTTGAGTTTGAGGGGAAATACTATGCTCAAAAACATGGAATGGGCGATGGGTAATCCGTTGTCCCCCTTATTGAGCAATCTGTATATGGAATTTATCGGGGATAGACTGTTGAATGATATCCTGCCATGTAGAGCTAAATGATTCAGATATGGGAATGACTTCTTGTATCTTCGGCCAAATGATATGGCGCTTTATACATTTTTACCAAAACTTAACGCTTTAGTCCCGTCTATTAAATTCACCTTGGAGAAAGAGGTGTACTATAAGCATCTAGTCTTAGATGTGTTGATACACCGGGCTGGTAGAAAGTTAAAGTTTACAGTATATAAGAAGGCCACCAATGTGTGCTCATACATTCATTACTATTCCATCCACGAGACTAGAGTGAAAAGGAGTGTATTTCTTACTATGTTTTTGAGAGCATATAGAGTGTGCAGTCCTGAGTTCCTAGATGAAGAAATTAAGAAAATATTTGACATTGGCATGAAACTACGGTATCCTAAGGTGTTTGTGGACTCTGCCTCACTGGCAGCTAAGAAAACTTATTATAGAACAGAACCTAGGGTTACACCTCTGACCAAAAATATGCTGGTCCTCCCATATAACGAGAATTTATCTTATCTACCGAATGCCCTTAGAAGATTTAATATACAAATTGTATTTAAAAATTCACGAACTGTTAGAAGCATCCTGATAAAGAATGCACCCTAACAACGTGTTGGTAGTGTCTACAGAGTTGGCTGCAGTGGTTACGATCTCTCCTATTTGGGACAAACGGGAAAATCATTGAAGGCGAGAATGTCCCAGAACCGTTATTCGATGCATATAGTTCAGTAGTCGAACGCAATTTTCAACCATATTAGAGCTTGTAATAACCTGGAAAATTGGCGGGAAGTAAGAATCATCTTTCCGTGTTCCCCCTGGTTTGAAAGGAATATTGTAGAATCGGCAATTATTAAGCGTGATAGGCAGTCATTATACAATATCAGTGATGGGCTGTTCAAATTAGATGCGTTTTTAGTTGAGGCAATAGTACACAGTTTAAAATTGGGCACTTATATGAATGCATTAGACTCTCTTAAATGTAGTGTCACCCGGAGGAATTTGGGCTATTCTTCCTGCAGTTTCTGAAGGTTGAACCAGAGTTTGCCTCAGAATTATGTTGATTGAATATCTGTGGCCATCTTTCTTGTTATTGCAGATGCCTCCCATTTTAAATTAGTTTATATTAATGAGCCCCATTTCCTTTACATAAATTTTAGAAGTTTGGAGAACTGGTTTTAGCACCAAGATTTTCATCCATTACCAAACAGAGAATCCTGTCCAGAACTTGATGCTGCCAATAGATAAATTGTGCTTTGCTAATATCCTACTCTGAGAATATTCGTTCCAGTTTGACAACAGTTCCACTCTTTTTCCTTGTGTTAACATTTGCTGTATCAGCAATGATCATCTTTATTGCATTCCATAAGTTGTATTCGTCAATATCTTTTTCCATTCCTTCAGCAATAGTTTCAGCCTTGCCATCTCTCAAATGCATTTCATCCAATTTTACTTCGGTTCTTTCATTTTTAAGTATTAATACCTGATACTCATTTTCCTCAATGCGCTTTCCATCGAAATGTAAAGACCATTCTTTCATTTGTAACTTTTCAAACATTTCCTCCTTCAATTTAGCAGTCTCTTTGTATGATGACTTGTAAATTGCTTCTTGAGTTGGTGTAGGAATGTCAGTGCCATCAAATGACAACTGTCTGCATACCTTGTCGGCTTTACTTACTGATACTGTTGTGGATGTCACCAAACTGGATACAACTTTACTTTTGTTGTTGTTTTCTGGTTGGTGGAATAATACTATCATCTTCATCTTCATACTCGCTCCCTTCACATTCAGTACCACTGTAAATCGATGCATGATCGTAAGATGTTGATGCTGAAGTTGATTCAGCAGGCAATTTCCGTCTTTTAGAAGGATGAATAGCTTTTTCACTTGCAACTTGACTTGTAGAGTATCCCACATGAAGCAAGTACAGGTGTTTGTCTTCAGAGGATAACTATTGGCCACTTACTTTTGTGATATCAAAAAGTTCATTCAGGGCATTATATTTCCCCCTCCTCACACATCACCTTGTCAATCTTGGCTCGTATTACTTGATCTGACACATGTGGAAAAATCAGTTTACTCCTCCACAATTTTGTAACTTCTTTGGAAATTTTCGCTATTCACTCCTTTCTTCCTTTGATTTCTACTCCAAGAAACTGGTATCGTCCAGTTATTTGGGTTTGGAGAGGTATTCTCCATTTTTCTTCTAGTGAAGATTCTTCTAAAGGCACAATTCCTCTTCTCCTATGTGACTTTGTAATCCCAACAAATTATTGGTCCAGATATCTTTGATCTTTTTGGTGTTATTACTTTTTTTGTGTGACATTATAATTAATTCTGAATTTCTGAGACAGATATAACGACAATAAGTTGATTTGTTTGCTACTAAATCTTTTTATATATACCAGGCTTTGAATTGTTCTACAAATTTCTTTAACAATTCTAGAATCTGGAAAGCTGGAAAAGTTTACATTGACATGAATGTCAAATATTGGCATTTGAATGTCAAATATTGACATTTACAGGTATTGCCCACCGGGATATCAGATCCTGAGGAAAGATAGAAAGAACAGAGAGGGAGGAGGGGTTGCACTGCTCATAAAAAACCGACGGGGTTTTGAGAAAATGGAAGGCATGGACGAGATTGGAGAAAGAGACTACATAGTAGGTACAATTAAACAATTAAGTCTGGGGAACATAAGGTAGTCATTGCAGTGATGTATAATTCACCACAGAACTGCAGGAGGCCAAGAGAGGAATACGAAGCGAACAGAGCAATGGTGGACACATTGGCTGAGGTGGCAAGAAGAGCTCACTCGTGCAGAGCAAAGTTACTGGTTATGGGTGATTTCAACCACAGAGAGATTGATTGGGAAAGCCTGAAGCCTCATGGGGGTCCCGAAACATGGAGAGCCAAGATGATGCATGTGGTACGGGAAAACCGCATGCATCAGCACCTCGGGGACACTACCAGAGAGAGAGGGAAGGAGGAACCAGCAAGACTGGACATTGTGTTCACCCTGAGCAGTTCAGACATTGAAGACATCACATATGAGAGGCTCCTTGAAACTAGTGATTACTTGGTTCTGAGTTTTAATTACATAGTAGAGTTACAAGTGGAGAGGGTAACAGGAGTCGAATGGGAAAAGCCAAATTATAAAGGGGAGGGGGGCTACACAGATATGAGGAACTTCCTGTAGGAGGTTCAGTGGGACAGAGAACTGGTAGGAAAGTCAAAGCGAGTCCTTGGTTTACCCGAAGGTGTAGGGAGGCAAAAACTAAGTGCACTAGAGAATAGAAAAGGTACAGAAGGCAAAGGACCCAGGAAAATAAGATCAGTCGACGAGCCAGAAACGTGTATGCACAGATAAGGGGAGAGGCCCAGCGACAGAATGAAAACGACATAGCATCGAAAGTCAAGTCTGACTCGAAACTACTGTACAGCCACATTAGGAGAAAGACAACAGTCAAAGACCAGGTGATCAGGCTAAGGAAAGAAGGTGGGGAACTCACAAGAAACGCTCAAAAGGTATGTGAGGAGCTCAACATGAGATTTAAGGAAGTATATACAGAGGATACAGGAAGGACTCTGGGGAGACAGGACAGAAGGGGACACAACAAGGAATACACAAACAAGTGTTGGATGAAGCTGCTAAGTGACCTTGATACCTCAAAGGCAATTGGACCAGACAACATCTCCCCATGGGTCCTTAGAGAGGGAACAAAAACGATGCAAGTGCCAGTAACCACAATCTTCAACACTACCTGAGGTATGGAAGACTGCAAATGTAGTTCCCATTTTTAAAAAAGGAGATAGAAAAGAGATACTAAACTACAGACCAGTGAGAAGATTATCAGGAGGAGAGTGGTGGAGCACCTGGAACGGAATAAGAGTATAAACGACAACCAGCACGGATTCACTGTGTCACAAACCTTCTTGAGTTTTATGATAAAGTAACAGAAGTAAGACACGAGAGAGAGGGGGTGGGTTGATTTCATTTTCTTGGACTGCAAGAAGGTCTTCGACACAGTTCCTCAGAAGAGATTAGTGCAGAAACTAGAGGATCAGGTGCGTACAACGGGAAGGGCACTGCAATGGATCAGAGAATACCTGACAGGGAGGCAACAGCGTGTCATGGTACGTGATGACGTATCACAGTGGGCGCCTGTGAAGAGGGGGATTCCAAAGAGTTCCGTCCTAGGACCAGTGCTATTTTTGGTATATATGAATGACATGATGGAAGGGATAGACTCGGAGGTATCCCTGTTCGCAGATGATGTGAAGTTAAGGAGGAGAATTAAATCAGATGAGGACCAGGCAGGACTTCAAAGAGACCTGGACAGGGTGGACACCTGCTCCAGCAACTGGCTTCTCGAATTTAACCCTGCCAAATGCAAAGTCATGAAGATCGGAGAAGGGTTAAGAAGACCGTAGAGAGAGAATAGGGTAGATGGCCAAAAACTGCAAACCTCGCTCAAGGAGAAAGATCTTGGGGTGTGTATAACACCGAGCACGTCTCTGGAAGCACACACCAACCAGATAACTGCTGCAGCATATGGACGTTTGGCAAACCTGAGATTAGCGTTCCGATACCTAAGTAAGGAATCTTTCAAGACACTGTACACCTTGTACGTCAGACCCATACTGGAGTATGCAGCACCAGTTTGGAACCCGCATCGGGTCAAGCACGTTAAGAAACTAGAGAAAGTGCAAAGGTTTGAAACAAGGTTAGTTCCAGGGCTAAGGGGAATGTCCTACGAAGAAAGGTTAAAGGAAATCGCCCTGACTACACTGGAGGACAGGAGGGTTAGGGAAGACATGATAACGACATACAAAATACTGCGTGGAATAGACAAGGTGGACAGAGACAGGATGTTCCATAGAGGGGACACAGAAACAGGGGGTCACTCTTGGAAGTTGAATACTCGGATGAGTCAAAGGGATGTTAGGAAGTATTTCTTCAGTCATAGAGTGGCTAGGAAGTGGAACAATCTGGCAAGTGATGTAGTGGAGGCAGGAACCATACAAAGCTTTATGACGAGGTATGAGCAGAGAGAGAGAGAACCTAGTAACGTTCAGTGAAGAGGCGGGGCCAGGAGCTTAGTCTCGACCCCTGCAACCACAATTAGGTGTGTACAATTAGGTGAGTGCTGTTAGGCCACACCTGTAAATATATTGTCAGACAAGTGGTGCTCGCTGATGCACTCCTCTGTGAAATACAATGAGAAAATTATAATAGTTGACGCCAGTATATAGAGTTGCCAATTAGTAATTTTCTGAGTTGCTACTTATGATTAGTAACGTAAATACATAGTGATTAATATTTTCCATTAATTTGAGTTGCCAGTTAGTACTTTCCAGAGTTTCTACTTTGGAGTAGTTACGCAGATATATGGTGATTCATAGTTTTTATTTAGGGGTGACCATTTTTGAAAACTGAGAGGAATTAAGGACTTTTCATTGTTTTTAAACAAACGTTTATCGATTTATAACACAAATAGAGAAATTAAAACCTAATATATCCCCAGGCCCTGATGAATTGTTTGCAAGGGTTTTAAAGGAATGTAAAGAGGAACTTAGCATACCTTTGGCTAATCTTTTTAACATATCACTACAAACTGTCATAGTGCCAGATAAGTGGAAAATGGCAAATCATTAGAGCGCATCGACGGTGAACGAACGGTCAATAAGGGAAGCGACATCGGAGAATTCATAAGGATTATCGACTGGACGAAGATTGGAAAACAGTGTGTGTTGTGTTCGCAAATCTGTGTTAGTTTACGCACAGATTAGCGTCATTCCTGGTGATCCTTGGACTGTGTTCAGTGCTTCAGAGCAGTGAGCCACGAGAGGGTGGCTACGGGCCCCGACTGGGGCTCTGAGCCTCACAGCTCTGCACCCAGTGTGGGCGGCTGTGAGGTCACAGGCAGCAGCTCTGCTGCTGGCTCTGTCCCCACACCTACAGTCACCATGACAGATCCAGGAGAGCGGCCTAAACGTTCCTTGGAATGCGGGGACGAGTTGGAGGACGACGTGGGGCAGGTGGGAGCCCCCACCAAGAAGGCCAAGGATGCAGTGGAGACTACTGTACCTACCAATCTGCCACTAGGTCCGTCGGCAGCCCCTACCCAAGAAGACTTGCACCCCCAGATGGCCATAGGGGTCGTGGAAGGAAGCCAGGAGGATGTAGCTCCTCAAGTGGCAAGGATGGAGCCATCCCAGGTCCCTACACCAGTTGCGTTGGCCTCCACAGTGGACGGGGACTGGTTGACTCCACGTGGAAGGAGGAGTTCCCGCTCAGCTCGGGCACAAGCAACCAGGGCCTTCAACAAATTCAAGGTTCCCAACTACGGGTTTGTAAGGTATCTGGAAGGTCTCCCCCACCTCAAGTTCCGCTGCGAGTTCACTCTCAGGAACGAGGTTCTGGTCATTCCTCGGGACGAAGACTCTTACGAGGAGTTGAAGGGGCTGGTTGTGACCCATCCCAGCATGGTGGAACTGCTTGCTTCGGAGAAGGTGTACAAGGGGGTGCTTTTACACGTCCCTGTGCCCCTCCCACTGGACCCCATTTTGGAAGTGCCCAATATTGTCAAGGCGGAGCGACTCACTGCAACGGTGAACAAGGTGCCCACCCGCCAAGTGCTGATCCACCACAAAGGTCCACTTCCCACGCACCTGGACCTTGGGGTCTGGGGAAGATTCAAGACCCGACCATACCTGTCAGGCCCAGTACAATGCTTCAACTGCCAGGGGTTCAATCATATTGCAGCCACCTGCCAGCGAGAGAAGAAGTGTGGTGTGTGCAGCAAGGCACACGACTCGAAGGACTGCATTGCAATCCTCAAACATCCACCTGGCGAAGCCCTTCGGCCAGCGCCCAAGTGTGCCAACTGCTCAAAGAGGCACCATGCCTGGAACCGGAGCTGTCCTGTGATGGTGCAGCACTGGCAGCAGGTTCGTCATCGGAACGACCCGACAGCCCCGACGCCACCCAGCCTTGGAACTGCCCAGCAACAGTCAGCATGGGCTCCAATCACGGTTCCCCGGATACCACAGGAGGGCAATACCAGCGAGTTCCCAGCACTGGGCTCCCAGCGGGGGCATCAGAGGGCAGACACTGGTTTGCAGCAGCGCGGTCAACTGCGGCGTCAGATGGCAAGGTGGCCAAGAAGGCAGAATCATTGGGAAAACCAGCCACAGGCCAGGCACACTGCCCAGCAGGTCCCAGCTGGGCACCAACATTCCTTGCCATACGGCCAGCAGGCCTCTTCCCAAGGACAGGCCCCTCCTGTGAGCGGCCAGCGACAGGCAGAGGTTCCCCGCCAGGGGACTTGGAAGCCCATGGCCACTCATGCCGGGCCCAGGGTGCACCCAGCTTATGCTGCTGCAGTGTCGACAGCCACCCAGACATACCCAGTGACCCAGCCCCGCCTCGACGGGTCGTCCAGCTCAATGCCTGCAGAGGTAATGGTCGAATCCTTTCCGGATCGACTGAAGAAAACCATCGGGGTCATCTCAGCGCTCCTCTGTCGCCTGCTGCCGTCGGCAGAGGACAGGGGCGCCTGCAGGCAGCTCCTGTCATGGATGCTGGGCGTGGTCCTACTGGACAGGAAAGACTCGATGGAACTTCAAGCCATCATCCAGGAGTCCTTCCAGTCTGTGATGGAGGAGGCCCCGGAGTCGCCAACAACGGACGACGAGTCCCAGGCAGAGATGGAATCAGTGAGCCACCTCTGCGGCCCTTGAAGATCCTCCAGTGGAACATTTGTGGGCTGCAGCGGAAAATTCACTTAGTGATTGAAGCTGCAGTTCAGGATGAGGTTGATGTCTTCCTGTTTCAGGAGACACTTACCGATTTGTCACGTCAAATGCAGCCCCGTATTCCGGGATTCTCTGCCTACCTTCAGCGCCTGGAAGGGACTGGCAGGGGCACGGCGATCTACGTCAGGACCACTATCCCTCATTCAATCTCCACTGACCCCATCGACTGTGGGGAGGGCGTAGAGGTTCAGGCTGTCACCCTACACCTGGCGGATGGACCTCTCGTGGTTTACAATATTTACAGAAGCTCTCGGTACACCCTTGACATCTCAGAGGTGGCAGCACTCGCCCCACGGGAGGGTCTTGTTGTGGCTGGGGATGTCAATGCCCACCACCCAATACTTTCTTCTGTCTCTCCTACCAACGCAGCTGGGAGGCACCTTGCGGCTGTGCTGGAGGAGGTCCCTGAGATCGCCCTCCTCAATAATGGTGAGCCAACCCATCACTATGGTGGCCGCTTGGATGTCACACTCATCTCTAGGCGGTTGCTCTCGAGCGCGAGATGGGAGGTCCACCCCCGTCTCACCAGTGATCACTTTGCAGTGGTCACTACGCTGATGGTCCAGCGGTGCCCGCTCCCCACACCTACCCCCAGATGGAATCTAAAAAAGGCCGACTGGCAGTGCTTCCAGGAGGTCATTGAGCGTTGGTGGGCGGAGTCTCCCCTTCCAGAAGACCCAGATGAGGCGGCTCAAAGCTTGCAGGTGGCCTTCACATGTGCAGCTGAGGCAGCAATACCTAAGATTACAGGCGGAGGGTCATATAAACGTGACTGGTGGTTTTACAATGAGGACATCAGGGAACAGAACCACCGCATCAATGTTGTACGCAAGATGCACAGGCGTAATCCCACGGTTGCGTCCATGCGTCTGCTCAGGGAAGTGGTGCGGCATGCACGCCATGTCTCACACAGGGTCCGGCAGGCTAAATGGTTCGAGTGGTGTGCCTCCTTCAGCTACTCCTCCACCTTATCTGAGATTTGGACCAAGTTACGATTGGCCACTGGGCAGCGTCGCAGTGTGGCTCGGTTGCACCCAGACCCCGCAACGGAGGCAGAGCGTCTGGTGGACCTATTCACCTCCAGAGCGGCCATGGCTCAACTGCCTCAGGATCTCCAGGACCTCCAAGCCACCCTCCTTCCTAGAAGGGTGATGGTGATCCAAGCAGCATGCCAGGCTGGGGATGTCACGGATGAAGACTTCACCGACCAGGAGCTCCAGGCAGCCTTCACATCTCATCGAGACACTGCTCCGGGGCATGATGGTATCACCTATGGCATGATCACTCGGTCTGGCCATTCTGGACATTCAGCTGTCCTGGGAGTCATCAACCAGACTTGGCGAGCTGGCAAACTCCCTGTCGTATGGAAGGAGGCTGACATCATACCGATTCCTAAGCCTGGGGATCCTGGCAGTGTGAGACCCATCTCCCTCACCAGTTGCATTTCGAAGGTGTCTGAAAGGATGGTGTTGGAGCGCCTGAGGTGGAAGCTTGGCCCTCCTCATAAACACCTCTATGGCTTCACCAGAGGAGTGGGCACTTTCGAAAGCCTTACCACTCTACTGACCGGCATTGGGTCGGACGCCCAAGCCCACATTGTTGTCTTTCTTGACCTCGAGAAAGCTTTTGAGCTAGCCAGTGCACCTGCCATCCTCTCACTCTTGGCCCGCAGGGGGATTAAAGGCAGGCTGCTTTCATGGCTTCGTTCCTATCTCCAGGACAGGCGGGCCCGGGTACGCTTCCAGGGGCATGCCTCTTCTCTCAAGACCCTGGACAATGGCACTCCACAGGGCGGGGTGCTTAGTCCCACCCTGTTCAATGTACTGATGCACCAGCTGGTGTGCCTGCCTTTCTCCAGAGGGACCGTCCTCCTCAGCTATGCCGATGACCTGGCACTTGTCGTACCTAGGAAGCGCCGGCTTTTGCAGCGTGCCCAGGAGGACCTCGATCTGCTGGCTTCCACCTGCCGTCACTTGGGACTCAAGATATCTGCAGCAAAATCCAAAGCCATGATCCTTCGCACCAAGGTGCCCAGTCAGAGGCTGCGGGTCCTGGGCATCGACCTGGAGTGGGTTCACAGTTATAGGTACCTTGGCATCTACATTGACAGGCACCTCACCTTCCAGAAACATGTGCGCCACATTAAAGAGAGGGCTCTGCAGAGGGTCAGGGCATTGAGTGCCATGGCCAACCCTAGGGTTGGGGCCAGCCTCGAGGTCATGAGGTTGTTCTACATCCAGGCAATACGTTCCCTCGTTGACTATGGGGCACTTGCTCTGGTTCACGCCAGACCCACAAACATCAAATCCCTCTGTGTCATCCAGAACACAGCTGTACGGGCCATGCTGGGGGCTCCTAGGTGGGCCAATGCAGTGGCTCTGAACCTTGAGGTGCAGCTACAGCCTCTTGAAGACAGGATCCAACTGGTAGCTGCCAGGAGGATTGCAAAGTATCTCCGACTCCCAGGGGCTGACAAACTGATGAGAGATTTACGGGTCCGCCAGGGACAGGTCATTCCACTGCATCCCGGCCGCCGATGGATGTGGTCGGTAGCAGATGCCACACAGAAGCTCTTGCCCATGACATTGCTCCAGGCGGGGGGCTGCGACAGACTGGCAGCGAACTACACGGTGCCACCCCCTTGGGCACCAGAGCTGTTTGCGGTGAGCTGGACAACCCTACCAGACAGCAAGAGGCATTGCACCCGGGACATTCTGCACCACCTTGCCTCGGCTAGCATTGTGGGTGCGGAAGGCCCAGGGTGTGTGCCATATTACACTGATGGCTCCAGAGACCCAGTGGCAGGCCGCACAGCTGCTGGGATGTTCCACAGCAATCTGACAGCAGGTTGGCGCCTCCCAGACCATTGCACCATCCTCCAGGCCGAACTCTTTGCCATCCAACAAGCTCTGCGGCATGCTCTTGCAGGCCATCAGCATCCCCCCATCATCCACGTTGATTCCAAGGCAGCAATCCAAGCGCTTATGCACAGAGAGCCAAAGGACAACATACACTTAATCACATCCATCCGGGGTGACCTGCAGACTCTCATGGCCCAGGGTCGCAGGGCTACCATCAACTGGATCCCGAGCCATGTGGGTATCCCTGGCAATGATGCTGCAGATGAGGCTGCTAGGACTGCAACCCTCGAGGCACAGCCACATGCTGCGATCTCCATCAGCCTCAGCCAGATTGCGCTGTTGGCTGCTGGTGCGGCGAGGCGCCCATTCCCTGACCCTGGGGAGTCACGGAGCCTCTGTTGGTATGTCAGGGCGACCCACAGGGTGCCCCCTCCAAGTCTTCGGACACAGTCCAGGGAACTGAGGGTGCATATCCACCGCCTACGCTTAGGGTATCTCACCACTGCGCGGATTGTTGAACGGGCACGAGAGGAGCTCTGTGCCCATTGTGACCGAATGGTTCCACAGCCCTTGGTGCACTACCTGTTAGACTGCCCGGCTACGATGCCCCTTCGCCGTAGACACTTCCCAATGACCCCAGTAGGGCAGACCCGAGAGAATGAGGCAGCACATCTTGTGTACTTAGCTGTCAGGGACTTGGAAACCTTACTTCCAGTCCTTGCATGTCATCCGCCCCCCCGCTGAAGTTGCTGCGAGGGCCTGCTTTGGGCCTCCATTGCACTGCACACCAGCCACTGTTAGTGCACACTAACGTTTGGTACATCATCTGGCCATAGGGCCGGTGAGGTACCCCCCCCCTTCCTGCTGAAGACCTGCCACACAGGTGCAAGTAAAGATAAATGTCACTTCCCTACCCGGGGAGCCAATGCCGGGTCACCAAAATGGAAGAGACCCGGGCCGGGATTACCGGCGAATCAAATAGAATAGAATAGAATCGGAATGATTCATCGACACCATGCCTAACCCTTCTAGGGTAGGGTAGGTGCCTGAGCCCGAGCCTTTAGCTCATAAGACTGTCATTCCCATTAGCCCCCTTGTGGCGGGGATGGCAGACCAGAGAGGCCTAGCTTGTGGCTAGGCCTGGGGACAGTTGGTCCCAAAGATGAGGAGGTACTTGTGCCTCCTCCCATGGGAGACTTAGGTCTCAGACACTCCCTAAAGAGGGAGCCAAGGCCGGGCCACCACTTGGAAAAGGCCCGGGCCGGGAGAATACCGGCTAATCTTTAACTAACTAACTAACTAATGGCAAATCGATCGACATCATGCCTAACCCTTCTAGGGTAGGGTAGGTGCCTGAGCCCGAGCCTTTAGCTCATAAGACTGTCATTCCCATTAGCCCCCTTGGGGCGGGGATGGCAGACCAGAGAGGCCTAGCTTGTGGCTAGGCCTGGGGACAGTTGGTCCCAAAGATGAGGAGGTACTTGTGCCTCCTCCCATGGGAGACTTAGGTCTCAGACACTCCCTAAAGAGGGAGCCAAGGCCGGGCCACCACTTGGAAAAGGCCCGGGCCGGGAGAATACCGGCGAATCTTTAATAATAATAATAATAATAATAATGGCAAATCGCACAGATGGTTCAGGCTCATAGAGGCTTTACATTGCACAATTCAAGGAAGCGACATCGGAGAATTCATAAGGATTATCGACTGAACGAAGATTGGAAAACAGTGTGTGTTGTGTTCGCAAATCTGTGTTAGTTTACGCACAGATTAGCGTCATTCCTGGTGATCCTTGGACTGTGTTCAGTGCTTCAGAGCAGTGAGCCACGAGAGGGTGGCTACGGGCCCCGACTGGGGCTCTGAGCCTCACAGCTCTGCACCCGGTGTGGGCGGCTGTGAGGTCACATGCAGCAGCGCTGCTGCTGGCTCTGTCCCCTCACCTACAGTCACCATGACAGATCCAGGAGAGCGGCCTAAACGTTCCTTGGAATGCGGGGACGAGTTGGAGGACGACGTGGGGCAGGTGGGAGCCCCCACCAAGAAGGCCAAGGATGCAGTGGAGACTACTGTGCCTACCAATCTGCCACTAGGTCCGTCGGCAGCCCCTACCCAAGAAGACTTGCACCCCCAGATGGCCATAGGGGTCGTGGAAGAAAGCCAGGAGGATGTAGCTCCTCAAGTGGCAAGGATGGAGCCATCTCAGGTCCCTACACCAGTTGCGTTGGCCTCCACAGTGGACGGGGACTGGTTGACTCCACGTGGAAGGAGGAGTTCCCGCTCAGCTCGGGCACAAGCAACCAGGGCATTCAACAAATTCAAGGTTCCCAACTACGGGTTTGTGAGGTATCTGGAAGGTCTCCCCCACCTCAAGTTCCGCTGCGAGTTCACTCTCAGGAACGAGGTTCTGGTCATTCCTCGGGACGAAGACTCTTACGAGGAGTTGAAGGGGCTGGTTGTGACCCATCCCAGCATGGTGGAACTGCTTGCTTCGGAGAAGGTGTACAAGGGGGTGCTTTTACACGTCCCTGTGCCCCTCCCACTGGACCCCATTTTGGAAGTGCCCAATATTGTCAAGGCGGAGCGACTCACTGCAACGGTGAACAAGGTGCCCACCCGCCAGGTGCTGATCCACCACAAAGGTCCACTTCCCACGCACCTGGACCTTGGGGTCTGGGGAAGATTCAAGACCCGACCATACCTGTCAGGCCCAGTACAATACTTCAACTGCCAGGGGTTCAATCATATTGCAGCCACCTGCCAGCGAGAGAAGAAGTGTGGTGTGTGCAGCAAGGCACACGACTCGAAGGACTGCATTGCAATCCTCAAACATCCACCTGGCGAAGCCCTTCGGCCAGCGCCCAAGTGTGCCAACTGCTCAAAGAGGCACCATGCCTGGAACCGGAGCTGTCCTGTGATGGTGCAGCACTGGCAGCAGGTTCGTCATCGGAACGACCCAACAGCCCCGACGCCACCCAGCCTTGGAACTGCCCAGCAACAGTCAGCATGGGCTCCAATCACGGTTCCCCGGATACCGCAGGAGGGCAATACCAGCGAGTTCCCAGCACTGGGCTCCCAGCGGGGGCATCAGAGGGCAGACACTGGTTTGCAGCAGCGCGGTCAACTGCGGCGTCAGATGGCAAGGTGGCCAAGAAGGCAGAATCATTGGGAAAAACAGCCACAGGCCAGGCACACTGCCCAGCAGGTCCCAGCTGGGCACCAACATTCCTTGCCATACGGCCAGCAGGCTTCTTCCCAAGGACAGGCCCCTCCTGTGAGCGGCCAGCGACAGGCAGAGGTTCCCCGCCAGGGGACTTGGAAGCCCATGGCCACTCATGCCGGGCCCAGGGTGCACCCAGCTTATGCTGCTGCAGTGTCGACAGCCACCCAGACATACCCAGTGACCCAGCCCCGCCTCGACGGTTCGTCCAGCTCAATGCCTGCAGAGGTAATGGTCGAATCCTTTCCGGATCGACTGAAGAAAACCATCGGGGTCATCTCAGCGCTCCTCTGTCGCCTGCTGCCGTCGGCAGAGGACAGGGGCGCCTGCACTCAGCTCCTGTCATGGATGCTGGGCGTAGTCCTACTGGACAGGAAAGACTCAATGGAACTTCAAGCCATCATCCAGGAGTCCTTCCAGTCTGTGATGGAGGAGGCCCCGGAGTCGCCAACAACGGACGACGAGTCCCAGGCAGAGATGGAATCAGTGAGCCACCTCTGCGGCCCTTGAAGATCCTCCAGTGGAACATTTGCGGGCTCCAGCGGAAAATTCACTTAGTGATTGAAGCTGCAGTTCAGGATGAGGTTGATGTCTTCCTGTTTCAGGAGACACTCACCGATTTGTCACGTCAAATGCAGCCACATATTCTGGGATTCTCTGCCTACCTTCAACGCCTGGAAGGGACTGGCAGGGGCACGGCGATCTACGTCAGGACCACTATCCCTCATTCAATCTCCACTGACCCCATCGACTGTGGGGAGGGCGTAGAGGTTCAGGCTGTCACCCTACACCTGGCGGATGGACCTCTCGTGGTTTACAATATTTACAGAAGCTCTCGGTACACCCTTGACATCTCAGAGGTGGCAGCACTCGCCCCACGGGAGGGTCTTGTTGTGGCTGGGGATGTCAATGCCCACCACCCAATACTTTCTTCTGTCTCTCCTACCAACGCAGCTGGGAGGCACCTTGCGGCTGTGCTGGAGGAGGTCCCTGAGATCGCCCTCCTCAATAATGGTGAGCCAACCCATCACTATGGTGGCCGCTTGGATGTCACACTCATCTCTAGGCGGTTGCTCTCGAGCGCGAGATGGGAGGTCCACCCCCGTCTCACCAGTGATCACTTTGCAGTGGTCACTATGCTGATGGTCCAGCGGTGCCCGCTCCCCACACCTACCCCCAGATGGAATCTAAAAAAGGCCGACTGGCAGTGCTTCCAGGAGGTCATTGAGCGTTGGTGGACGGAGTCTCCCCTTCCAGAAGACCCAGATGAGGCGGCTCAAAGCTTGCAGGTGGCCTTCACATGTGCAGCCGAGGCAGCAATACCTAAGATTACAGGCGGAGGGTCATATAAACGTGACTGGTGGTTTTACAATGAGGACATCAGGGAACAGAACCACCGCATCAATGTTGTACGCAAGATGCACAGGCGTAATCCCACGGTTGAGTCCATGCGTCTGCTCAGGGAAGTGGTGCGGCATGCACGCCATGTCTCACACAGGGTCCGGCAGGCTAAATGGTTCGAGTGGTGTGCCTCCTTCAGCTACTCCTCCACCTTATCTGAGATTTGGACCAAGTTACGATTGGCCACTGGGCAGCGTCGCAGTGTGGCTCGGTTGCACCCAGACCCCGCAACGGAGGCAGAGCGTCTGGTGGACCTATTCACCTCCAGAGCGGCCATGGCTCAACTGCCTCAGGATCTCCAGGACCTCCAAGCCACCCTCCTTCCTAGAAGGGTGATGGTGATCCAAGCAGCATGCCAGGCTGGGGATGTCACGGATGAAGACTTCACCGACCAGGAGCTCCAGGCAGCCTTCACATCTCATCGAGACACTGCTCCGGGGCATGATGGTATCGCCTATGGCATGATCACTTGGTCTGGCCATTCTGGACATTCAGCTGTCCTGGGAGTCATCAACCAGACTTGGCGAGCTGGCAAACTCCCTGTCGTATGGAAGGAGGCTGACATCATACCGATTCCTAAGCCTGGGGATCCTGGCAGTGTGAGACCCATCTCCCTCACCAGTTGCATCTCGAAGGTGTCTGAAAGGATGGTGTTGGAGCGCCTGAGGTGGAAGCTTGGCCCTCCTCATAAACACCTCTATGGCTTCACCAGAGGAGTGGGCACTTTCGAAAGCCTTACCACTCTACTGACCGGCATTGGGTCGGACGCCCAAGCCCACATTGTTGTCTTTCTTGACCTCGAGAAAGCTTTTGAGCTAGCCAGTGCACCTGCCATCCTCTCACTCTTGGCCCGCAGGGGGATTAAAGGCAGGCTGCTTTCATGGCTTCGTTCCTATCTCCAGGACAGGTGGGCCCGGGTACGCTTCCAGGGGCATGCCTCTTCTCTCAAGACCCTGGACAACGGCACTCCACAGGGCGGGGTGCTTAGTCCCACCCTGTTCAATGTACTGATGCATCAGCTGGTGTGCCTGCCTTTCTCCAGAGGGACCATCCTCCTCAGCTATGCCGATGACCTGGCACTTGTCGTACCTAGGAAGCGCCGGCTTTTGCAGCGTGCCCAGGAGGACCTCGATCTGCTGGCTTCCACCTGCCGTCACTTGGGACTCAAGATATCTGCAGCAAAATCCAAAGCCATGATCCTTCGCACCAAGGTGCCCAGTCAGAGGCTGCGGGTCCTGGGCATCGACCTGGAGTGGGTTCACAGTTATAGGTACCTTGGCATCTACATTGACAGGCACCTCACCTTCCAGAAACATGTGCGCCACATTAAAGAGAGGGCTCTGCAGAGGGTCAGGGCATTGAGTGCCATGGCCAACCCTAGGGTTGGGGCCAGCCTCGAGGTCATGAGGTTGTTCTACATCCAGGCAATACGTTCCCTCGTTGACTATGGGGCACTTGCTCTGGTTCACGCCAGACCCACAAACATCAAATCCCTCTGTGTCATCCAGAACACAGCTGTACGGGCCATGCTGGGGGCTCCTAGGTGGGCCAATGCAGTGGCTCTGAACCTTGAGGTGCAGCTACAGCCTCTTGAAGACAGGATCCAACTGGTAGCTGCCAGGAGGATTGCAAAGTATCTCCGACTCCCAGGGGCTGACAAACTGATGAGAGATTTACGGGTCCGCCAGGGACAGGTCATTCCACTGCATCCCGGCCGCCGATGGATGTGGTCGGTAGCAGATGCCACACAGAAGCTCTTGCCCATGACATTGCTCCAGGCGGGAGGCTGCGACAGACTGGCAGCGAACTACACGGTGCCACCCCCTTGGGCACCAGAGCTGTTTGCGGTGAGCTGGACAACCCTACCAGACAGCAAGAGGCATTGCACCCGGGACATTCTGCACCACCTTGCCTCGGCTAGCATTGTGGGTGCGGAAGGCCCAGGGTGTGTGCCATATTACACTGATGGCTCCAGAGACCCAGTGGCAGGCCGCACAGCTGCTGGGATGTTCCACAGCAATCTGACAGCAGGTTGGCGCCTCACCTGTATATATGGGTGCTCCAGCTACATCTGGTGGTCACTTGATGTAGCTGGATCATCCATATATATATGGGTGATCCAGCTGGATCATCCATATATATATGGGTGATCCAGCTACATCTGGTGGTCACTTGATGTAGCTGGATCACCCATATATACGGGTCATCGACACCATGCCTAACCCTTCTAGGGTAGGGTAGGTGCCCGAGCCTTTAGCTCATAAGACTGTCATTCCCATTAGCCCCCTTGGGGCGGGGATGGCAGACCAGAGAGGCCTAGCTTGTGGCTAGGCCTGGGGACAGTTGGTCCCAAAGATGAGGAGGTACTTGTGCCTCCTCCCATGGGAGACTTAGGTCTCAGACACTCCCTAAAGAGGGAGCCAAGGCCGGGCCACCACTTGGAAAAGGCCCGGGCCGGGAGAATACCGGCTAATATTTAATAATAATAATAATGTTTAAGAAGACATCGACACCATGCCTAACCCTTCTAGGGTAGGGTAGGTGCCTGAGCCCGAGCCTTTAGCTCACAAGACTGTTATTCCCATTTGTCCCCTTGGGGCGGGGATGGCAGACCAGAGAGGCCTAGCTTGTGGCTAGGCCTGGGGACAGTTGGTCCCAAAGATGAGGAGGTACTTGTGCCTCCTCCCATGGGAGACTTAGGTCTCAGACACTCCCTAAAGAGGGAGCCAAGGCCGGGCCACCACTTGGAAAAGGCCCGGGCCGGGAGAATACCGGCTAATATTTAATAATAATAATAATGTTTAAGAAGACATCGACACCATGCCTAACCCTTCTAGGGTAGGGTAGGTGCCTGAGCCCGAGCCTTTAGCTCACAAGACTGTTATTCCCATTTGTCCCCTTGGGGCGGGGATGGCAGACCAGAGAGGCCTAGCTTGTGGCTAGGCCTGGGGACAGTTGGTCCCAAAGATGAGGAGGTACTTGTGCCTCCTCCCATGGGAGACTTAGGTCTCAGACACTCCCTAAAGAGGGAGCCAAGGCCGGGCCACCACTTGGAAAAGGCCCGGGCCGGGAGAATACCGGCTAATATTTAATAATAATAATGATGCAATTTAATATAGATAAATGCAAAGTTCTAAATGATGGATAGGAAAATAACCACGCCACATATAAACTAAATAATGTAGATCTTAATATTATTGTTTGCGAGAAGAATTTAGGAGTTCTGGTTAGCAGTAGCCTGAAACCAAGACAACAGTGCATTAGTGTTCGCAATAAAGCTAACAGAATCCTTGGCTTCATATCAAGAAGTATAAATAATAGAAGTCCTCAGGTTGTTCTTCAACTCTACATATACTTGGTTAGCCTCATTTAGATGCTGCTGCACAGTTCAGGTCACAATATTATAGAATGGATATAAATGCACTGGAAAGCTTTCAAGGAGGATAACAAAGTTGATCCCATGTATCGGAAATCTTCCCTATGAGGGAAGACTGAGGGCCCTGAATCTGCACTCTCTAGAAAGGCCTAGAATTTGGGGTGATATGACTGAGGTATATAAACGGAAAACAGGAATAAATAAAGGGGATGTAAATAGAGTGCTAAAAATATCTAGACAGGACTCGCAGCAATGGTTTCAAGTTGGAAAGGATATAGGAAAGCATTGGGTGTGAATTAGATCTTACTAGCTTGTGCTACTAGTTCAGATGCCGTGCTCCTTCCTTAAGTGGATGTGACCTGACTGGGTGGGTCATTGATCTAAGCCGGGGGGTGACATGTACCTGCCTCGCATGGGCCAGTAGTCCGGCTGCAGTGTTCATTTTTTCTTATGTTCTTGCGTTCTTATACATACATACAGTAGTGTGCATATTAATTGGGAGAGTGATGAAATAGGACAGTTGCTTCGAAAATTAATGTTTATTTAAAAAAATATACGGCAATGAAGTGACACATCATTGTTTAATAAAAGACATGACTACCCTCTCTCTCTCTCTCTCTCTCTCTCTCTCTCTCTCTCTCTCTGTATGTATGAGGAAGAGGGTCCCCATAACAGTTCTAGAGGTGGTACCTCCCTATAGCATATATATATATATATATAATATATATATATATATATATATATATATATATATATATATATATATATATATATATATATATATATATATGTATATATATATTTATATATATGTCGTGCCGAATATGTAAAACTGGTCAATTAGCAAGAACTCATTTAAAATTAAGTCCTTTCTAAAAATTTCTCTTATGCGTTTAAAGATATATTTTTTTCATTAATGTTGATATAAAAGTTTATAATTTTGCACCAAAAAGAACTTAGAAAACTTACCTAACCTTATTATAACAAGCGAAATTTATTTTAGCCTAACCCAACTAAATATATTTTAGATTTGGCTACAATAATTTAATACTAAACAAACACAGTGAAATATTTTTTTTTCGTTAGGTTCAGAATGATTTTGGTGAAATTATTGCATACACAAATTTTCACTTGTCCTCTATGGCAATATGAACGTTGCTATTTAAGCCAAGATGGCAAGTTTTGCCTATTCGGCACGACATATATACATATATATATATATAACATATATATATATATATATATATATATATATATATATATATATATATATATATATATATATATATATATATATATATATATATACATACATATATATATATATATATATATATATATATATATATATATATATATATCTATATAGATCTATATCTATATATATATATATATATATATATGTAGGTAGTAGGTTGGTAGACAGCAACCACCCAGGGAAGTACTACCGTCCTGCCAGATGACTGTGAAACAAAAACCTGTAACTGTTTTGCATGATGGTAGGATTGCTGGTTTCTTTTTCTGTCTCATAAACACGCTAGATAACAGGGATATCTTGCTACTCCTACTTACACTTTAGTCACACTTCACAGACACGCACATGCATATATATATATACATACATCTAGGTTTTTCTCCGTTTTCTAAATAGGTCTTGTTCTTCTTTATTTCTTCTATTGTCCATGGGGAAGTGGAAAAGAATCTTTCCTCCGTAAGCCATGCGTGTCGTATGAGGCGACTAAAATGCCGGGAGCAATGGGCTAGTAACCCCTTCTCCTGTAGACATTTACTAAAAAAGAGAAGAAGAAAAACTTTATAAAACTGGGATGCTTAAATGTGCGTGGATGTAGTGCGGATGACAAGAAACAGATGATTGCTGATGTTATGAATGAAAAGAAGTTGGATGTCCTGGCCCTAAGCGAAACAAAGCTGAAGGGGGTAGGAGAGTTTCAGTGGGGGGAAATAAATGGGATTAAATCTGGAGTATCTGAGAGAGTTAGAGCAAAGGAAGGGGTAGCAGTAATGTTAAATGATCAGTTATGGAAGGAGAAAAGAGAATATGAATGTGTAGGAGCCTTTGAACCAAGTGAGAGAGTAATTGTGGTAGGGGACCTGAATGCTAAAGTCGGAGAAACTTTTAGAGAGGGTGTGGTAGGTAAGTTTGGGGTGCCAGGTGTAAATGATAATGGGAGCCCTTTGATTGAACTTTGTATAGAAAGGGGTTTAGTTATAGGTAATACATATTTTAAGAAAAAGAGGATAAATAAGTATACAAGGGCGAAATGACAGTAGTTTGTTGGATTATGTATTGGTAGATAAAAGACTGTTGAGTAGACTTCAGGATGTACGTGTTTATAGAGGGGCCACAGATATATCAGATCACTTTCTAGTTGTAGCTACACTGAGAGTAAAAGGTAGATGGGATACAAGGAGAATAGAAGCATCAGGGAAGAGAGAGGTGAAGGTTTATAAACTAAAAGAGGAGGCAGTTAGGGTAAGATATAAACTGCTATTGGAGGATAGATGGGCTAATGAGAGCATAGGCAATGGGGTCGAAGAGGTATGGGGTAATTTTAAAAATGTAGTGTTAGAGTGTTCAGCAGAAGTTTGTGGTTACAGGAAAGTGGGTGCAGGAGGGAAGAGGAGCGATTGGTGGAATGATGATGTAAAGAGAGTAGTAAGGGAGAAAAAGTTAGCATATGAGAAGTTTTTACAAAGTAGAAGTGATGCAAGGAGGGAAGAGTATATGGAGAAAAAGAGAGAGGTTAAGAGAGTGGTGAAGCAATGTAAAAAGAGAGCAAATGAGAGAGTGGGTGAGATGTTATCAACAAATTTTGTTGAAAATAAGAAAAAGTTTTGGAGTGAGATTAACAAGTTAAGAAAGCCTAGAGAACAAATGGATTTGTCAGTTAAAAATAGGAGAGGAGAGTTATTAAATGGAGAGTTAGAGGTATTGGGAAGATGGAGGGAATATTTTGAGGAATTGTTAAATGTTAATGAAGATAGGGAAGCTGTGATTTCGTGTATAGGGCAAGGAGGAATAACATCTTGTAGGAGTGAGGAAGAGCCAGTTGTGAGTGTGGGGGAAGTTCGTGAGGCAGTAGGTAAAATGAAAGGGGGTAAGGCAGCCGGGATTGATGGGATAAAGATAGAAATGTTAAAAGCAGGTGGGGATATATATATATATATATATATATATATATATATATATATATATATATATATATATATATATATATATATATATATATATATATATGTCGTGCCGAATAGGCAGAACTTGCGATCTTGGCTTAAATAGCAACGCTTATCTTGCCATATAGGACAAGTGAAAATTTGTGTATGCAATAATTTCGCCAAAATCATTCTGAACCTAACGGAAAAAATATATTTCACTGTTTGTTTAGTATTAAATTATTGTAAACAAATCTAAAATATATTTAGTTGTGTTAGGCTAAAATAAATTGTTCTTGTTATATTATGGTTAGGTAAGTTTTCTAAGTTTCTTTTGGTGCAAAATTAAAATTTTTTACATTAGCATTAATGAAAAAAATATATCTTTAAACGTATAAGAGAAATTTTTAAAAATGACTTAATTTTAAATGAGTTCTTGCTAATTGACCAGTTTTACATATTCGGCACGACATATATATATATATATATATATATATATATATATATATATATATATATATATATATGTGTGTGTGTGTGTGTGTGTGTGTGTGTGTGTGTGTGTGTGTGTGTGTGTGTGTGTGTGTGTGTGTGTGTGTGTGTGTGTGTGTGTGTGTGTGTGTGTCTGTGTGTGTGTGTGTGTGTGTGTGTGTGTGTGTGTGTGTGTACTTACATAATTGCACTCATATAATTGTGATTGCAGGGGTCGAGACTCAGCTCCTGGCCCCGCCTTTTCACTAATCGCTACTAGGTCCTCTATCTCTCTCTGCTCCCTGAGCTTTGTCATACCTTGTCTCCACTACATCACTTGCTAGACTATTCCACTTCCTGACAACTCTATGAAGAAAGAAATACTTCCAAACATCCCATTGACTCGTCTGAGTCTTCAGATTCCAATTGTGATCCCTTGTTTCTGTGTCCCCTCTCTGGAACATCCTGTCTCTGTCCACCTTATCTATTCCACGTAGTATTTGGTATGTCTTTATCATGTCTCCCCCTGACGCTCCTGTCCTCCAGTGTCGTCAGGCCGATTTCCCTCAACTTTTCTTCGTAAGGCATTCCCCTGAGCTCCGGAATAACCTTGTTGCAAACCTTTGCACTTTCTCCAATTTCTTGACGTGCTTGACCAGGTGTGGGTTTCAAACTGGTGCTGCGTACTGCCGTATGGACTGACGTATGCAGAGTCTTGAACGATTCCTTACTAAGGCATCGGAACGCTATTCTCAGATTTGCCAGGCGTCCATATGCTGCAGCAGTTATCTGTATGATGTGTGCTTCCAGAGACGTGCTCGGTGTTATGCTCACCTCAACATCTTTCTCCTTTAGCGAAGATTGCAGTCCTAGTCCACCTAGGAAATACTCTGTCTGCGGTCTTCTTTGCCCTTCCCCAATTTTCATGACTTTGCATTTGGCGGGGGTTGATTCGAGAAGCCAGTTGATGAACCACGAGTCCAGCCTGTCCAGGTCTCTTTGTAGTACTGCCTGATCCTCATCTGATATAATTGTCCTCATTAACTTCACATCATCTGCGAACATCATGTCATTCACATATACCAAAAATAGCACTGGTCACAGGCGCCCACTGTAATACCTCATCACGTACCATGACTAGGTGTTGCCTCCCTGTCAGATATTCTCTGATCCATTGCAGTGCCCTTCCGTTATACGCGCCTGATCCTCCTGCTTCAGCACTAATCTCTTGTCAGGAACTGTGTCGAAGGTCTTCCTGCAGTCCAGGAAAATGCAATCAACCCACCCATCTCTCACGTGTCTTACTTCTGTTACTTTGTCTTAAAACTCCAGAAGGTTTGTGACACAGGATTTGCCTTCCATGAATCCGTGCTGGTGTTCGCATCGCTATTGAGCCGTGCGGACGTGCTGCGCAGTAGCTCCTGATTGAGTTGGCTTTTGCGCAGTGTTGACGTGTACTTAGCTCTGTGAAGACCTGTTTGCACGCTCTCTACGAATTGAAGCAAGATGCCCTCCATCGAGCAACTTTACCAACAGCTTAAAGAAGAATTGAGGATGGTGAAGTTGGAGATTCGGCGACTGACCGAGGAAAACAAGAAGATTCGTAGTAGTCCTCCTGTTTTGAGTCCTCAGGCAAAGAAGGGAAACTGGTCAGTGGCTGGACAGCAGGGAATGAAGTTGACGATCAAGAGGACGAATGGAAAGGTAGAAGCGATGAAGAAGAAAGAGACTGCCGTGGAAACTGTTGTGGAAACATCTAATACATTCTCAGTGCTACCCGACGAATGTGAGTCGACTACTGGGAACAACACGACGAACGACACCAAGGAAGGTAAGAATATTGTTGTTGTTGGGGATAGCCAAGTTAGGTATATGGATAGGGCGTTCTGCTTGAAGGACAGGAGTAGGAGACAGAGAGTTTGCTTTCCTGGGGCTGGGATGGAGGATATTGTTAGCCGTCTGGATGACATCATGAGAGGTAATGGGAGCAATCCTATTATCTGTCTCAGTGCTGGAGGCAACGATGATGGCAGACGTAGGAGTGAAGATCTGATTAGCAGGTATAGGTCAGCAATAGAAATAATTAGGAGTAAGGGTGGGAACCCTGTCATATGTGGTATTTTGCCAAGGAGGGGAGTTGGAAATGAATGGTTGTCCAGGACAATTGGTGTCAATTGCTGGCTGGACAAATACTGTAAGGAAAATGCGGTAACATTCATTGACAACTGGGACCTCTTCTATGGCAGAAATGACATGTATGCCAGGGATGGGGCTCACTTATCTAGGTGTGGGGTGGGAGCACTGGCAACTGCAGTGGAGGGAGCAGTTAGGACTTTAAACTAGGAATAGTTAGTGGTATGGGTTTTGGCAGGAAAACAGTGAAGTCCCAGTGTAGTAATATTACGAGTTCTAGGGGAACTAGTAATAAGCAGAACGAGGTAGATATTGAAAAGCCATGGACTTTGGGTGATAAGGACAGTAATAGGTTTAGTAGAAAAACAGAAATGAGCAGGAAGGGTAAAGAGAAAGGAGAGTCTTTCAATGGTTATTATGCTAATTGCCGTAGTGCTAGGAATAAGATGGACGAGTTGAGATTAGTTGCTAGTGCAGGTAACACTGATGTATTTGCCTTAACTGAGACATGGCTTAATTCAAAAAGTCGGGACACGCCTGCGGAATGTCATATTCAGGGTTTTAAATTATTCCAAGTAGATAGAATTATCGGGAAGGGGGGTGGGGTGGCATTGTATGTCCGAGATCGCTTGAACTGTTGCATAAAAACGGGTATTAAGTCTGAAGTAACACATACAGAGTCTGTTTCGATAGAATTTTCAGAGGGGCATGAAAAACTGATTTTAGGAGTGATATACCGTCCCCTAAACTTAGATAGGGACCAAGGGAGACTACTATGGGAGGAAATTGTTAAGGCCACAAGGCACGATAATATACTAATTCTAGGAGACTTTAACTTTAGTCATATTGATTGGAATTTCTTGACTGGGAATTTAGAATCATACGACTTCTTAGAAGTAGTTCAGGATTGTTTTTTGAAGCAGTTTGTGACAGAACCTACAAGGGGAAATAACCTGCTTGACTTAGTTATGGCAAACAATGAATCCATTGTTAATAATTTAGAAATTTCAGAGGAACTGGGTGCTAGCGACCACAAGTCAATTGCATTTAGCATTGAATGGAAGTACGATAGTAGCGATAACTCAGTAACAGTCCCAGATTTTCGCTTAGCAGATTACGATGGGCTTAGAGAACACTTATCATCTGTTGACTGGGGTAACGAAGTGAGCTATCAATATGACAGTTTTCTGAACACTATACATGCTGCTCAAAGAACGTTTATCCCATATAAAGAAATTAGTTCAAATAGAAATGACCCAAAATGGATGAATAATAGGCTGAAATATCTACTAGGGCATAAGAAAGGAATTTATAGGCGTATCAAAAGAGGCGAGGGTCATCTTATGAATCAGTATATTGACATTAAGAGGGACATTAAAAAGGGGATAAGAAAAGCTAAAAGGGACTATGAAATTAAAGCTGCTAGGGATTCTAAAACTAACCCAAAAAGTTTTTTCCAGGTCTATAGAACAAAAGTTAGAGATAAGATAGGTCCCCTTAAAAATAACTATGGGCACCTTACTGACAAAGAGAATGAAATGTGCTCGATTTTTAATAATTATTTTCTCTCAGTTTTTACACAGGAAGACACTAACAATATTCCAGTAATAAAGTTGGTAGAATTACCGACAATATGTAAAGTAAAAGGACACAAGTGCAACTAATGTGACATTTATTGTGGCAACGTTTCGCTCTCCAGGAGCTTTATCAAGCCATTACAAACAATACATGGACACAGAGGGTATATAAAGGCTCAGAGTGAGGTGAATACTAGTGAGGTACCATTTCGATGTTCACTAGTGGTAGTAGTAGTAGTAGTAGTGGTAGTGACAAAAGTAATACAATATGGTATTACGAATTAATTGCTCTACCATATTGTATTACTTTTGTCACTACCACTACTACTACTACTACTACCACTAGTGAACATCGAAATGGTACCTCACTAGTATTCACCTCACTCTGAGCCTTTATATACCCTCTGTGTCCATGTATTGTTTGTAATGGCTTGATAAAGCTCCTGGAGAGCGAAACGTTGCCACAATAAATGTTACATTAGTTGCACTTGTGTCCTTTTACTTTACAATATTCCAGTAATTAATTTTTATAGTGGGCTAGAAAAGGATAAATTATGTAACATCACAGACACTAGTGAAATGGTTGTGAAGCAGATAGACAGACTGAAGCAAAATAAGTCGCCGGGTCCTGATGAGGTTTTTTCAAGGGTTCTTAAGGAATGCAAAATGGAACTCTGTGAACCATTAACTAATATTTTTAATTTATCTCTTCAAACAGGTGTAGTGTCTGATATGTGGAAGATGGCTAATGTAATTCCTATTTTTAAAACAGGGGACAAGTCGTTACCGTCAAATTACCGCCCAATAAGCCTGACCTCAATTGTAGGCAAATTACTAGAGTCAATTATAGCTCAGATTATAAGAAGCCATCTCGATAACCATAGCTTGATTAATGAAACTCAGCATGGATTCACAAGAGGCCGGTCTTGTCTAACTAATTTATTAACTTTCTTCAGTAAAGCTTTTGAGGCTTTTGACCACGATAAAGAATTTGACATTATTTACTTAGATTTTAGTAAGGCTTTTGATGGAGTTCCGCACCATAGACTGTTAAAGAAAGTGGCAGCTCATGGCATTGGGGGAAAAGTGCTCTCGTGGATCGAGTCATGGCTCACTGACAGGAAGCAGAGAGTGTCCATAAATGGGGTTAAATCCGAGTGGGGATCTGTAACAAGTGGCGTTCCACAGGGATCAGTCTTGGGCCCGTTGTTGTTTATAATATATATCAATGATCTTGATGAGGGAATTACTAGTGATATGAGCAAATTCGCCGATGACACAAAGATAGGTAGGATAATTGATTCAAACGTAGATGTTATGGAACTTCAGGAGGATTTAAACAAACTCTATTCTTGGTCAGAAAAGTGGCAGATGCAGTTCAATGTAGATAAATGCAAGGTTCTGAAGCTCGGGAGTGCCCATAACCCTTGTACTTATAAGTTAAATGATGTAGAACTTAGCCATACAGATTGCGAAAAGGACTTGGGGGTTATGGTGAGCAGCAACCTTAAATCAAGACAGCAATGCCTAAGCGTACGTAATAAGGCAAATGGATTACTGGGATTTATATCAAGAAGTGTAAGCAACAGAAGTCCAGAGGTCATACTGCAGCTTTATACATCATTAGTAAGGCCTCACCTAGATTATGCAGCTCAGTTCTGGTCTCCATATTACAGAATGGACATAAATTCGTTAGAAAACATTCAGCGTAGGATGACTAAATTAATACATAGCATTAGAAATCTTCCTTATGAAGAAAGATTGAGGACTCTTAAGTTACATTCACTTGTTAGACGAAGAATGAGGGGAGACCTGATCGAAGTATATGAGTGGAAGATAGGTATTAATAAAGGGGATATTAATAAGGTCTTGAGGATGTCTCTCCAAGAGAGAACCCGCAGTAATGGATTTAAATTAGATAAGTTTAGATTTAGAAAGGACACAGGAAAGTATTGGTTTGGAAATAGGGTAGTTGATGAGTGGAACAGTCTACCTAGTTGGGTTATTGAGGCTGGGACTTTGGGTAGTTTCAAATTTAGGTTGGATAAGTACATTAGTGGGAGGGGTTGGATTTGAGTGGGACTTTCACATCAGAGCTTATTTCTTGGGTGGCATTGAAAATTGGGTTGGGCAAATGTTTTGTTAGTGGGATGAATTGTAAAGGACCTGCCTAGTATGGGCCAACAGGCCTCCTGCAGTGTTCCTCCTTTCTTATGTTCTTATGTTCTTATAATCTTGTTCCGTTCCAGGTGCTCCACCACTCTCTTCCTGATAATCTTCTCAATGACTCTGCGTACTATTGCCTCGTTTCTGTCTCCTTTCTTAAAAATGGGGACTACATTTGCCTTCTTCCATACCTCAGGTAGTGGCGCAGTTTCAAGGGATGTGTTGAAGATTGTGGTTAGTGGCAAACACAGCATCTCTGCTCCTTTTTTAAGGACCCACGGGGAGATGTTGTTCGGTCCCATCGTCTTTGAGGTAACAAAGTCACTTAGTATGTCATCCAACACTTGTTAGTAAATTCCTTGTTGGTATTCCCCTCTGTGCTGTCTTCCCAGAGCCCTTCCTATTTCTACTGCAAATACTTCTTTCAATCTCGTGTTGCGTTCCTCACATACCTCTTGATCGTTTCTTGTGAGTTCCCCACCTTCTTTCCTCTTCCTGATCACCTGGTCTTTGACTGTTGTCTTTCTCCTAATGTGGCTATACAGCAGTTTCGGATCAGACTTGACTCTCGATGCCATGTTGCTTTCGTACTGTCGCTGGGCCTCCCTACTAATCTGTGTATACTCGTTTCTTGGTCTTCGACTAATCTCATTATTTTCCTGGGTTCTAGTGCACTTAGTTTTTGCCTCCCTACACCTTCGGGTAAACTATGGGCTCGTTCAGGTCTTCCCATTATTTCTGTTGCCCTTGGCAACAAACCTTTCCTCTGCCTCCTTGCATTTTGTTGTTATGTATTCCATCAATTCGTTTACAGACTTTCCTACCAATTCTCTGTCCCACTGAATCTCCTGCAGGAAGTTCCTCATACCTGTGCAGTCCCCCTTTTCTAGTTTGGCTTTTCCCATTCAACTCCTGTCACCCTCTCCACTTGTAACTCTACTATGTATTCAAAGCACAGAACCACGTGATCACTAGTTCCGAGGGGCCTCTCGTATGTGATGTGATGTGATGTGTGTGTGTGTACTCACCTATTTGTACTCACCTATTTGTGGTTGCAGGGGTCGAGTCTTAGCTCCTGGCCCCGCCTCTTCACCGGTTGCTACTGGGCCCTCTCTATCCCCGCTCCATGAGCTTTATCAAACCTCGTCTTAAAACTGTGTATGGTTCCTGCCTCCACTACGTCATTTTCTAGGCTATTCCACTGCCTTACAACTCTATGACTGAAGAAATACTTCCTAATATCTCTCTGACTCATTTGTGTCTTCAACTTCCAATTGTGGCCTCTTGTTTCTGTGTCCCCTCCCTGGAACATCCTGTCTTTGTCCACCTTGTCTATTCCACGCAGTATTTTATATGTCGTTATCATGTCTCCCCTGACCCTCCTGTCCTCCAGTGTCGTCAGGCCGATTTCCCTTAATCTTTCTTCATAGGACATTCCCCTTAGCTCTGGAACTAACCTTGTAGCAAACCTTTGTACTTTCTCTAGTTTCTTGACGTGCTTTATCAAGTGCGGGTTCCAAACAGGTGCTGCATACTCCAGTATGGGCCTGACATACACGGTGTACAGTGTCTTGAACGATTCCTTACTAAGGTATCGGAATGCTGTTCTCAGGTTTGCCAGGCGCCCATATGCTGCAGCAGTTATCTGGTTGATGTGTGCTTCCGGAGACATGCTCGGAGTTATACTCACCCCAAGATCTTTCTCCTTGAGTGAGGTTTGCAGTCTTTGGCCACCTAGCCTATACTCGGTCTGTGGTCTTCTGTGCCCTTCCCCTATCTTCATATGAAGACTTTGCATTTGGCAGGATTAAATTCGAGAAGCCATTTGCTGGACCAGGTGTCCAGTCTGTCCAGGTCTCTTTGAAGTCCTGCCTGGTCCTCATCAGATTTAATTCTCCTCATTAACTTCACATCATCTGCAAACAGGGACACTTCTGAGTCTAACCCTTCCATCATGTCGTTCACATATACCAAAAATAGCACTGGTCCTAGGACCGACCCCTGTGGGACCCCGCTAGTCACAGGTGCCAACTGTGATACATCATTACGTACCATGACTCGTTGTTGTCTCCCTGTCAGGTATTCTCTGATCCATTGCAGTGCCCTTCCTGTTATATGCGCCTGATGCTCTAGCTTCTGCACTAATCTCTTGTGAGGAACTGTGTCAAAGGCCTTCTTGCAGTCCAAGAAGATGCAATCAACCCACCCCTCTCTCTCGTGTCTTACTTCTGTTATTTTATCATAAAACTCCAGAAGGTTTGTGACACAGGATTTGCCTTCCATGAATCCGTGCTGGTTGGCATTTATACTCTTGTTCCGTTCCAGGTGCTCCACCACTCTCCTCCTGATAATCTTCTCCATAATTTTGCATACTATACATGTCAATGACACAGGTCTATAGTTTAGTGCCTCTTTTCTGTCTCCTTTTTTAAAAATGGGAACTACATTTGCCGTCTTCCATACCTCAGGTAGTTGCCCAGTTTCCAGGGACGTGTTGAAGATTGTGGTAAGTGGCATGCACAACATATCTGCTCCCTCTCTAAGGACCCACGGGGAGATGTTGTCCGGTCCCATTGCCTTTGAGGTATCGATGTCCCTTAGCAGTTTCTTCACCTCCTCCTCATCTGTATGTATGTCGTCCAACTCGTGTTGGTGTATTCCTTGCTGGTGTCCCCATCTGGTCTGTCCCCCCAGAGTCCTTCCTGACTCTACTGTAAATACTTCCTTAAATCTCGTGTTGAGCTCCTCACATACCTCTTGATCGTTTCTTGTGAGTTCTCCACCTTCTTTCCTCAGCCTTATCACCTGGTCCTTGACTATTGTCTTCCTCCTAATGTGGCTATACAGCAGTTTCGGGTCAGATTTGACTTTCGATGCTATGTCGTTTTCATACTGTCGCTGGGCCTCCCTCCTTATCTGTGCATACTCGTTTCTGGCTCTTCTACTAATCTCCTTGTTTTCCTGGGTCCTATGCTTCCTGTACCTTTTCCATTCTCTGTTGCACTTAGTTTTTGCCTCCCTACACCTTCGGATAAACCAAGGACTCGTTTTGGTCTTCCTATTATTTCTGTTTCCCTTGGGAACAAAACTTTCCTCTGCCTCCTTGCACTTTGTTGCCACATATTCCATCATCTCGTTTACTGATTTTCCTACCATTTCTCTGTCCCACTGAACCTCCTGCAGGAAGTTTCTCATACCTGTGTAGTCCCCCCTTTCATAGTTTTGCCTGACCCCTTCAGTTCCTGTTACCTTCTCCACTTGTAACTCTACTATATAATCAAAACTCAGCACCACATGATCGCTAGCTCCAAGGGGCCTCTCGTAAGTGAAGTCCTCAATGTCTGAACTGCTCAGGGTGAACACAAGATCCAGTCTTGCTGGCTCATCCTCCCCTCTCTCTCTGGTTGTGTCCCTGACATGTTGATGCATGAGGTTTTCAAGTACCACATCCATCATCTTGGCTCTCCATGTTTCGGGACCCCCATGTGGCTCCAGGTTTTCCCAGTCGATCTCCCTGTGGTTGAAATCGCCCATTACCAGTAACTTTGCTCTGCTCGAGTGAGCTCTTCTTGCCACCTCAGCCAGTGTGTCCACCATCACCCTGTTGTGTGTGTGTGTGTGTGTGTGTGTGTGTGTGTGTGTGTGTGTGTGTGTGTGTGTGTGTGTGTGTGTGTATGTGTGTGTGTGTGTGTGTGTGTGTACTCACCTAGTTGTACTCACCTAGTTGAGGTTGCGGGGGTCGAGTCCGAGCTCCTGGCCACGCCTCTTCACTGATCGCTACTAGGTCACTCTCCCTGAGCCGTGAGCTTTATCATACCTCTGCTTAAAGCTATGTATGGATCCTGCCTCCACTACATCGCTTCCCAAACTATTCCACTTACTGACTACTCTGTGGCTGAAGAAATACTTCCTAACATCCCTGTGATTCATCTGTGTCTTCAGCTTCCAACTGTGTCCCCTTGTTACTGTGTCCAATCTCTGGAACATCCTGTCTTTGTCCACCTTGTCAATTCCTCTCAGTATTTTGTATGTCGTTATCATGTCCCCCCTATCTCTCCTGTCCTCCAGTGTCGTCAGGTTGATTTCCCTTAACCTCTCCTCGTAGGACATACCTCTTAGCTCTGGGACTAGTCTTGTTGCAAACCTTTGCACTTTCTCTAGTTTCTTTACGTGCTTGGCTAGGTGTGGGTTCCAAACTGGTGCCGCATACTCCAATATGGGCCTAACGTATACGGTGTACAGGGTCCTGAACGATTCCTTATTAAGATGTCGGAATGCTGTTCTGAGGTTTGCTAGGCGCCCATATGCTGCAGCAGTTATTTGGTTGATGTGCGCTTCAGGAGATGTGCCTGGTGTTATACTCACCCCAAGATCTTTTTCCTTGAGTGAGGTTTGTAGTCTCTGACCCCCTAGACTGTACTCCGTCTGCGGCCTTCTTTGCCCTTCCCCAATCTTCATGACTTTGCACTTGGTGGGATTGAACTCCAGGAGCCAATTGCTGGACCAGGTCTGCAGCCTGTCCAGATCCCTTTGTAGTTCTGCCTGGTCTTCGATCGAGTGTATTCTTCTCATCAACTTCACGTCATCTGCAAACAGGGACACCTCAGAGTCTATTCCTTCCGTCATGTCGTTCACAAATACCAGAAACAGCACTGGTCGTGTGTGTGTGTGTGTGTGTGTGTGTGTGTGTCTGTGTGTGTGTATGTGTATGTGTGTGTGTGTGTGTGTGTGTATGTGTGTGTGTGTATGTGTGTGTGTGTGAGTGTGTGTGTGTGTGTGTGTGTGTGTGTGTGTGTGTGTGTGTGTGTGTGTGTACTCACCTAGTTGTACTCACCTAGTTGAGGTTGCGGGGGTCGAGTCCGAGCTCCTGGCCCCCCCTCTTCACTGATCGCTACTAGGTCACTCTCCCTGAGCCGTGAGCTTTATCATACCTCTGCTTAAAGCTATGTATGGCTCCTGCCTGCACTACATCGCTTCCCAAACTATTCCACTTACTGACTACTCTGTGGCTGAAGAAATACTTCCTAACATCCCTGTGATTCATCTGTGTCTTCAGCTTCCAACTGTGTCCCCTTGTTACTGTGTCCAATCTCTGGAACATCCTGTATTTGTCCACCTTGTCAATTCCTCTCAGTATTTTGTATGTCGTTATCATGTCCCCCCTATCTTTCCTGTCCTCCAGTGTCGTCAGGTTGATTTCCCTTAACCTCTCCTCGTAGGACATACCTCTTAGCTCTGGGACTAGTCTTGTTGCAAACCTTTGCACTTTCTCTAGTTTCTTTACGTGCTTGGCTAGGTGTGGGTTCCAAACTGATGCCGCATACTCCAATATGGGCCTAACGTACACGGTGTACAGGGTCCTGAATGATTCCTTATTAAGATGTCGGAATGCTGTTCTGAGGTTTGCTAGGCGCCCATATGCTGCAGCAGTTATTTGGTTGATGTGCGCTTCAGGAGATGTGCCTGGTGTTATACTCACCCCAAGACCTTTTTCCTTGAGTGAGGTTTGTAGTCTCTGGCCCCCTAGACTGTACTCCGTCTGCGGTTTTCTTTGCCCTTCCCCAATCTTCATGACTTTGCACTTGGTGGGATTGAACTCCAGGAGCCAATTGCTGGACCAGGTCTGCAGCCTGTCCAGATCCCTTTGTAGTTCTGCCTGGTCTTCGAACGAGTGAATTCTTTTCATCAACTTCACGTCATCTGCAAACAGGGACACCTCAGAGTCTATTCCTTCCGTCATGTCGTTCACAAATACCAGAAACAGCACTGGTCCTAGGATTGACCCCTGTGGGACCCCGCTGGTCACAGGTGCCCACTCTGACACCTCACCACGTACCATGACTCGCTGCTGTCTTCCTGACAAGTATTCCCTGATCCATTGTAGTGCCTTCCCTGTTATCCCTGCTTGGTCCTCCAGTTTTTGCACCAATCTCTTGAGTGGAACTGTGTCAAACGCCTTTTTGCAGTCCAAGAAAATGCAATCCACCCACCCCTCTCTCTCTTTTCTTACTGCTGTCACCATGTCATAGAACTCCAGTAGGTTTGTGACACAGGATTTCCCGTCCCTGAAACCATGTTGGCTGCTGTTGATGAGATCGTTCCTTTCTATTTGTTCCACCACTCTTCTCCTGATAATCTTCTCCATGATTTTGCATACTATACATGTCAGTGACACTGGTCTGTAGTTTAATTCTTCATGTCTGTCTCCTTAAAGATTGGGACTACATTTGCTGTCTTCCATGCCTCAGGCAATCTCCCTGTTTCGATAGATGTATTGAATATTGTTGTTAGGTGTGTGTGTGTGTGTGTTTGTGTGTGTGTGTGTGTGTGTGTATGTGTGTGTGTGTGTGTGTGTGTGTGTGTGTGTGTGTGTGTGTGTGTGTGTGTGTGTGTGTGTGTGTGTGTGTGTGTGTGTGTGTCTGTGTGTGTCTGTGTGTACTCACCTCACCTAGTTGTGGTTGCAGGGGTCGACTCATAGTTCCTGCCCCCGCCTCTTCACTGGTCGCTACTAGGTCACTCTCCCTGAACCGTGAGCTTTATCATACCTATGCTTAAAGCTATGTATGGATCCTGCCTCCACTACATCGCTTCCCAAACTATTCCACTTCCTGACTAATCTGTGGCTGAAGAAATACTTCCTAACATCCCTGTGATTCATCTGTGTCTTCAACTTCCAACTGTGTCCCCTTGTTGCTGTGTCCCATCTCTGGAACATCCTGTCTTTGTCCACCTTGCCAATTCCTCTCAGTATTTTATATGTCGTTATCATGTCCCCCTATCTCTCCTGTCCTCCAGTGTCGTCAGGTTGATTTCTCTTAACCTCTCCACGTTGGACATACCTCTTACCTTTGGGACTAGTCTTGTTTCAAACCTTTGCACTTTCTCTAGTTTCTCTTATGTGTGCGTGTGTGTGTGTGTGTGTGTGTGTGTGTGTGTGTGTGTGTGTGTGTGTGTGTGTGTGTGTGTGTGTGTGTGTGTGTGTGTGTGTGTGTGTGTGTGTGTGGTGCCATATAAGCCGAACAGATGAGATTGATCTATTTTATCAGAGACACAAAATTTTATGTGTTTTGTAGAAACAAAAAAAATCATATTTTTCATTGAAGAAGAGAATGACATGCTACTGCACTGAAGCATCAGGCGGCTGAGTGCTGGAAAAATGACATGCTACTGCACTGAAGCATCAGGCGGCTGAGTGCTGGAAAAATGACATGCTACTGCACTGAAGCATCAGGTGGCTGAGTGCTGGAAAAATGACATGCTACTGCACTGAAGCATCAGGTGGCTGAGTGCTGGAAAAATGACATGCTACTGCACTGAAGTATCAGGTGGCTGAGTGCTGGAAAAATGACATGCTACTGCACTGAAGCATCAGGTGGCTGAGTGCTGGAAAAATGACATGCTACTGCACTGAAGTATCAGGTGGCTGAGTGCTGGAAAAATGACATGCTACTGCACTGAAGCATCAGGTGGCTGAGTGCTGGAAAAATGACATGCTACTGCACTGAAGCATCAGGTGGCTGAGTGCTGGAAAAATGACATGCTACTGCACTGAAGCATCAGGTGGCTGAGTGCTGGAAAAATGACATGCTACTGCACTGAAGTATCAGGTGGCTGAGTGCTGGAAAAATGACATGCTACTGCACTGAAGCATCAGGTGGCTGAGTGCTGGAAAAATGACATGCTACTGCACTGAAGCATCAGGCGGCTGAGTGCTGGAAAAATGATCCAGGAATTCTTTGCTCTTCGGAAATATATGCTTTCATTTTTGAAAATAAACAGGTGTACCAAACTCAGCTGCAAGGTAAAGACTTTCTTTGCATCCTGGCATTCAAAAACAGCGCACTTGAATGTGCTGACTCTGAGTTTACCACGCAAACAACAAATTATTTCCCACTAGTTGCACACATCGAAGCTTTTCACAGTGTGTGTTTAGGAAAGAATTATATTTCATTTAAGAACCCCATGGAAGTCAATGTGGAGATATACTTACCAGAAATTCAGCTAGAACTATGTGAAAGACTGCTCTAAAGCTGCACTAAATGTTCGGTAGTACATATATATGTGAATGTACGTTTTCTACCATGAAGCCAGTAAAATCTAAAACCAAAAATCAAAAGGGAAATATAACTTTGGAGACGTGTCTTCCACTTGCCACTAACAACATCGAAATCGATACAAAGACATCTCTTTAGTAGGTAAGAATATGAGTAGTATTATTTCTGTATAAATTCAGTGCCTTTAAAAGAAATCTTGTTTGCTTCCTTACCTGCAGACTCTGCACACAACCTTTGTATATCGGAAACATCATAAGAAATAAGATCGAATTATAATGACCCGAAATGGACTAATAATAGGCTCAAACATCTTGTAGGACAGAAGAATGGAATTTACAGATGCATCAAAAGAGGTGAGGGTCATCTTATGAATCAATATATTCACATTAAGAACGAGGTTAAAAAGGGGACAAGAAAAGCTGTACTGGACTATGAAATTCAAGTTGCTAGGGATTCGGAAACTAACCGGAAAGGCTTTTTTCCAGGTATAAAGAACAAAAGTTAGAGAAAAGGTAGGTCCCCTTAAAAATAGCTGTGGACATCTTACTGACAAGGAGAATGAAATGTGATCGATTTTTAATAATTATTTTCTCCGACAATCATTCTCTGATAATTATTTCCTCAGACACTAACAATGTCACAGTCATTAATTTTTATAGTGGGTTTGAAGAATATAAATTATGTAAAGGAGTGCAAAATGGAACTTTGTAAACCATTAGCTTGCATTTTTAATATATGTCTTCAAACAGAGGTAGAGTCTGATATGTAGAAGATGGCTAATGTAATTTTTATTTTAAAAGCAGGGGACAAGTCATTACCGTCAAATACCTCCCAATAAGCCTGACCTCAATGTTAGTCAACTTACTAGAGTAAATTATAGCTAATTTTATAAGAAGCTATCTTGATAAGCATAATTTGATTGATACTCAGCATGGATTCACGAGGGGCCGTTGTTGCCTAACTAATTTACTAACATTCGTCGGTCAAGCTTTTGAGGCCGTTCATCACGATACAGAATTTGATATTGTTTATTTGGATTTTAGTAAGGCTTTTGACAGAGTACCAAACCAGAGACTGATAAAGTGGCAGCTCCTGGCATTGGGGGAAAAATGCTGTCATGGATCGAGTCATGGCTCACCAACAGGAAGCAGAGTGTGCATAAATGGGGTAAAATCGGAATGGGGATATGTAACAAGTGCCGTTCCATAGGGATCAGTTTTAGGCCCATTGTTGTTTATAAAATGTATAAATGACCTTGACGAGTGAATTACTAGTGATATGAGCAAATTCATTAATGACTCGAAGATAGGTAGGATAATTGATTCAGGGGAAAATGTCATTGAGCTTCAGGAGGACTTAGACAAACTCATGTCGTGGTCAGAATAGTGGTGGCAGATGCAGTTTAAAGTAGATAAATGCAAAACTCTGAAGCTCGGGAATGTCCATAACCCTAGCCCTTATAAATTAAATAATTTAGAACTTAGCAATACAAGAAGTATTAGCGACAGAAGCCCATCGGTTATACTACAGCTCTATACTTCATTAGTAAGGCCTCACTCAGGTCAGTTCTGGTCTCCATATTACAGAATGGATATAAATTCGCAAGACAACTTTCAGCGCAGAATGACAAAATTGACACATAGCATTAGAAATCTTCCGTATGAACAAAAATTGAGGTCAATAAATTACATTTTCTTGTAAGACGAAGAATAAGGAGAGATAATGATTGAAATTTTTAAGTTAAAATTGGAGCATTAACAGAAGAAATATTAATAATGTCCTGAGGATATCCCTTCAAGAGAGAGAACCTGCAATAATGGATTCAAATTAGAGAAGTTTAAATTTAGAAAGGATATAGGAAAGTATTGGTTTGGGAATTGGGTAGTTGATGAGTGGAACAGTCTGCCTAGCAGGGTGAGTGATACTAAAACCTTAGGTAGTTTCAAATTTAGGTTGGATAAATACATGAGTGAGAGGGGTTGGATTTAAGCTGGACTCACACATGAATTTAAAGGGTTATCAAAGTTTATTGATTGCGTAGCACTGAAAATGGGTTGGGTAAATAGTTTTGTTAGTGGGTTTTGATTTGATAAGAACCTGCCCGATATTGTCCAGTGGGCCGCTGCAATGTTTCTTTTGTCTCATGTTTCATATATATATATATATATATATATATATATATATATATATATATATATATATATATATATATATATATATATATATATATATATATATGTGTGTGTGTGTGTGTGTGCGTGTGTGTGTGTGTGTGTGTGTGTGTGTGTGTGTGTGTGTGTGTGTGTATGTGTGTGTGTGTGTGTGTGTGTGTGTGTGTGTGTGTGCGTGTGAGTGTGCAAGTGTGCAAAACAACCACTGTGAAAGAATAGAGAAATTCCAAGCGCTTTCGTGACTTCTCACATTATCAAGGAACTATAAAAGTAATACATAAAAGAAAGGCATATAAAGGGTCTAGACCACACCTCACCATCACGTCCCACAACAAAGCAACACCTGATGCACGACGGCACCCAACTCATAAGAAAGGAGGAATACTGTAGCAGGCCTGCCGAACACAGGTGTATTTGTGGCAGTGAAACAGCACACCGATTCGGGTACCATGGTCTGGTGTGCCGTAAATCCGAGGGAAAGATTGCAAGACATGAGGAGGTTAATAACATTATCAAGAGGAGTCTCACAACAGCCGGATGCCCAACAGTAAGGGAGCCACCCCAACTATGCAGATTGATGGCAGCCAGAAGCGTCCAGATGGTATCACACTTCAAGCCTGGACAGACGGTAAGCAGGTGGTGTGGGACTATACATGTGCATCTACCTTGTCTGATACCTATCTCCAATACACCAGGGAGGAAGGAGGGGCGGCTGCCAGCTTCAGGGAGTCCCAAAAGTCTAGAAAATATGGAGAACTTGCCCGTCATTGCATGTTTGTTCCCATAGGCTCAGAGACCCTTGGCTCATGGGGAAAGAGTTCCTTAAGGAGCTAGGCAAAAGATTCATCAAGGTAACTAGGGATCCCAGGGGAGCTAGTTTTCTGTTCCAGCAGTTCAGTGCGGCTGTTCAAAGGGGTAATGCCTTTTGTATTTTGGGCACACGCCCCACTTAACAATATATTCTAGACATGTATCTCTCACATTTCATGTATTGTATACGCCATCTTTATATCAACAATATATCTCTAATCTTTTGTACCATATCATGTAATAAAATACATCTATTGGTAAAAAAGAATGAAAGGATGGGGTGGTAGGGGAAGTGAAATATTCAAACGGCTTCAGGAAGAAATCCAAATATTCTTCCTTGAAGCCTTTTTATGCACTTCTCCGAGGCTATGGGTCCCACAATGTACACCAGAGGTGGACCCCATCACATATGTATATATATATATATATATATATATATATATATATATATATATATATATATATATATATTTATAGATATATATATATATATTTTTTTTTATTATTATCACACCGGCCGATTCCCACCAAGGCAGGGTGGCCCGAAAAAGAAAAACTTTCACCATCATTCACTCCATCACTGTCTTGCCAGAAGGGTGCTTTACACTACAGTTTTTAAACTGCAACATTAACACCCCTCCTTCAGAGTGCAGGCACTGTACTTCCCATCTCCAGGACTCAAGTCCGGCCTGCCGGTTTCCCTGAATCCCTTCATAAATGTTACTTTGCTCACACTCCAACAGCACGTCAAGTATTAAAAACCATTTGTCTCCATTCACTCCTATCAAACACGCTCACGCATGGCTGCTGGAAGTCCAAGCCCCTCGCACACAAAACCTCCTTTACCCCCTCCCTCCAACCCTTCCTAGGCCGACCCCTACCCCGCCTTCCTTCCACTACAGACTGATACACTCTTGAAGTCATTCTGTTTCGCTCCATTCTCTCTACATGTCCGAACCACCTCAACAACCCTTCCTCAGCCCTCTGGACAACAGTTTTGGTAATCCCGCACCTCCTCCTAACTTCCAAACTACGAATTCTCTGCATTATATTCACACCACACATTGCCCTCAGACATGACATCTCCACTGCCTCCAGCCTTCTCCTCGCTGCAACATTCATCACCCACGCTTCACACCCATATAAGAGCGTTGGTAAAACTATACTCTCATACATTCCCCTCTTTGCCTCCAAGGACAAAGTTCTTTGTCTCCACAGACTCCTAAGTGCACCACTCACTCTTTTTCCCTCATCAATTCTATGATTCACCTCATCTTTCATAGACCCATCCGCTGACACGTCCACTCCCAAATATCTGAATACGTTCACCTCCTCCATACTCTCTCCCTCCAATCTGATATTCAATCTTTCATCACCTAATCTTTTTGTTATCCTCATAACCTTACTCTTTCCTGTATTCACCTTTAATTTTCTTCTTTTGCACACCCTACCAAATTCATCCACCAATCTCTGCAACTTCTCTTCAGAATCTCCCAAGAGCACAGTGTCATCGGCAAAGAGCAGCTGTGACAACTCCCACTTTGTGTGTGATTCTTTATCTTTTAACTCCACGCCTCTTGCCAAGACCCTCGCATTTACTTCTCTTACAACCCCATCTATAAATATATTAAACAACCACGGTGACATCACACATCCTTGTCTAAGGCCTACTTTTACTGGGACAAAATTTCCCTCTTTCCTACATACTCTAACTTGAGCCTCACTATCCTCGTAAAAACTCTTCACTGCTTTCAGTAACCTACCTCCTACACCATACACTTGCAACATCTGCCACATTGCCCCCCTATCCACCCTGTCATACGCCTTTTCCAAATCCATAAATGCCACAAAGACCTCTTTAGCCTTATCTAAATACTGTTCACTTATATGTTTCACTGTAAACACCTGGTCCACACACCCCCTACCTTTCCTAAAGCCTCCTTGTTCATCTGCTATCCTATTCTCCGTCTTACTCTTAATTCTTTCAATTATAACTCTACCATACACTTTACCAGGTACACTCAACAGACTTATCCCCCTATAATTTTTGCACTCTCTTTTATCCCCTTTGCCTTTATACAAAGGAACTATGCATGCTCTCTGCCAATCCCTAGGTACCTTACCCTCTTCCATACATTTATTAAATAATTGCACCAACCACTCCAAAACTATATCCCCACCTGCTTTTAACATTTCTATCTTTATCCCATCAATCCCGGCTGCCTTACCCCCTTTCATTTTACCTACTGCCTCACGAACTTCCCCCACACTCACAACTGGCTCTTCCTCACTCCTACAAGATGTTATTCCTCCTTGCCCTATACACGAAATCACAGCTTCCCTATCTTCATCAACATTTAACAATTCCTCAAAATATTCCTTCCATCTTCCCAATACCTCTACCTCTCCATTTAATAACTCTCCTCTCCTATTTTTAACTGACAAATCCATTTGTTCTCTAGGCTTTCTTAACTTGTTAATCTCACTCCAAAACTTTTTCTTATTTTCAACAAAATTTGTTGATAACATCTCACCCACTCTCTCATTTGCTCTCTTTTTACATTGCTTCACCACTCTCTTAACTTCTCTCTTTTTCTCCATATACTCTTCCCTCCTTGCATCACTTCTACTTTGTAAAAACTTCTCATATGCTAACTTTTTCTCCCTTACTACTCTCTTTACATCATCATTCCACCAATCGCTCCTCTTCCCTCCTGCACCCACTTTCCTGTAACCACAAACTTCTGCTGAACACTCTAACACTACATTTTTAAACCTACCCCATACCTCTTCGACCCCATTGCCTATGCTCTCATTAGCCCATCTATCCTCCAATAGCTGTTTATATCTTACCCTAACTGCCTCCTCTTTTAGTTTATAAACCTTCACCTCTCTCTTCCCTGATGCTTCTATTCTCCTTGTATCCCATCTACCTTTTACTCTCAGTGTAGCTACAACTAGAAAGTGATCTGATATATCTGTGGCCCCTCTATAAACATGTACATCCTGAAGTCTACTCAACAGTCTTTTATCTACCAATACATAATCCAACAAACTACTGTCATTTCGCCCTACATCATATCGTGTATACTTATTTATCCTCTTTTTCTTAAAATATGTATTACCTATAACTAAACCCCTTTCTATACAAAGTTCAATCAAAGGGCTCCCATTATCATTTACACCTGGCACCCCAAACTTACCTACCACACCCTCTCTAAAAGTTTCTCCTACTTTAGCATTCAAGTCCCCTACCACAATTACTCTCTCACTTGGTTCAAAGGCTCCTATACATTCACTTAACATCTCCCAAAATCTCTCTCTCTCCTCTGCATTCCTCTCTTCTCCAGGTGCATACACGCTTATTATGACCCACTTCTCGCATCCAACCTTTACTTTAATCCACATAATTCTTGAATTTACACATTCATATTCTCTTTTCTCCTTCCATAACTGATCATTTAACATTACTGCTACCCCTTCCTTTGCTCTAACTCTCTCAGATACTCCAGATTTAATCCCATTTATTTCCCCCCACTGAAACTCTCCTACCCCCTTCAGCTTTGTTTCGCTTAGGGCCAGGACATCCAACTTCTTTTCATTCATAACATCAGCAATCATCTGTTTCTTGTCATCCGCACTACATCCACGCACATTTAAGCAACCCAGTTTTATAAAGTTTTTCTTCTTCTCTTTTTTAGTAATTGTATACAGGAGAAGGGGTTACTAGCCCATTGCTCCCGGCATTTTAGTCGCCTCATACGACACGCATGGCTTACGGAGGAAAGATTCTTTTCCACTTCCCCATGGACAATAGAAGAAATAAAAAAGAACAAGATTTATTTAGAAAAAGGAGAAAAACCTAGATGTATGTATATATATATATGCATGTGCGTGTCTGTGAAGTGTGACCAAAGTGTAAGTAGGAGTAGCAAGATATCCCTGTTATCTTAGCGTGTTTATGAGACAGAAAAAGAAACCAGCAATCCTACCATCATGCAAAACAGTTACAGGTTTTTGTTTCACAGTCATCTGGCAGGACGGTAGTACTTCCCTGGGTGGTTGCTGTCTACCAACCTACTACCTACTATACTATATATATATATATATATATATATATATATATATATATATATATATATATATATATATATATATATATATATATAATCAAGGAACTACAAAAAACAAAACGTCAAAGGAAGGCATATAAAGGGTCAAAACTACACCTCACCATCACGTCACCACAACAAAGCAACACCTCACACACTTTTGACAACACCATACTCTGTGAAACCCACCTAATACTCTACCCAAGAATTAAAATTTATTAATTGTCTAATGTATCATTAAATTCTTCCCAAATTTTATTAATTATAAATGAATCCAATTTATATAAACCAAAGGAAATATTCATATTTTTTTTCAAAACTGCTTTTTATGAAATATGATTCAATTATATTCCTGTCGACCATGGACTTTCTTAATACAACTTTCTCAGCATTTTAAAAATCAATTGGATGGTTAAAATCTCTCACATGATTAAATAGAACATTAGAATTTTGTTCAGTTCTAATGCTATATTTATGTTGTTTTATTCTCAGTTCGAGACTTTTGCCAGTTTGACCGTAATAAACTTTATCTCAAATTTTATGAGAAATCTTATAGACACATAATAGTCAGCATTTTGGATGGAATTCTTTATCAAAAGTTTTTTTTTTACTGTATCTTACTTAATCTTACCAAAGTTAACACTTACTAACTCTGTTTAATTTAATCCAACGTAGCCAATTATTACTTAACCAAATCTAACTTAAGTTAAACTTCCCTAACTTAATATCTTCAATGAAAAAAGCTTGAATTAGAAATTTAGCAAAACATCAGCAGATAATTTAAAGGAAATGTATTACTTGTTATTCAGAAGTTATAATGAAGTTATAACTTTATAAGTTATAATGTTACTAGCCTAACATTAAAACAAATTAACATTATAACTGGCTATTTAATACTCAACTTTGCGAAGAGAAAAGAAAGAATTTCTGTAGTCCACAATGTGACCAACTGAAGCAACGGTATGGAGACAGATAGGCCACTTTGAAGTTAAAGTGAGGTCACAATGATGCCACATTCAAGCAAAGTTGAGGTCACAATGAGGTCACATTGAAGAGAATGTGAGGTCACAATAGGTCATACTGAAACAACTGTCAGGTCACAATGAGGCCACACTGAAGAGAATGTGAGGTCACAATGAGGCCACAATGAGGCCACACTGAAGCACCTATGAGGTCACACTGAGGTCACACTGAAGAGAATGTGATTTCACAATGAGGCCACACTGAAGCAACTGAGATCACAATGAGGCCACACTGAAGCAACTGTGAGGTCACAATGAGGCCACACTGAAGCAACTGCGAGGTCACAATGAGGCCACACTGAAGCAACTGTGAGGTCACAATGAGGCCACAGTGAAGCAACTGTGAGGTCACAATGGAGCCACACTGAAGCAACTGTGAGGTCACATTGGAGCCACACTGAAGCAACTGTGAGGTCACAATGAGGCCACCTGAAGCAACTGTGAGGTCACAATGAGGCCACACTGAAGCAACTGTGAGGTCACAATGAGGCCACACTAAAGCAACTGTGAGATCACAAGAGGTTCGTTAACGCCATTTAAAAAACTCACGGCAGAAATATCAATTAAGTCAATTATTTTCAGGCACAAGTGAAGGGAAGGTCTGATGACATGAAGGGCAGGTCTGATGACATGAAGGGAAGGTCTGATGACATGAAGGGAAGATCTGATGACATGAAGGGAAGGTCTGATGACATGAAGGGAAGATCTGATGACATGAAGGAAAGGTCTGATGACATGAAGGGAAGGTCTGATGACATGAAGGGAAGATCTGATGACATGAAGGGAAGGTCTGATGACATGAAGGGAAGATCTGATGACATGAAGGGAAGGTCTGATGACATGAAGGGAAGATCTGATGACATGAAGGGAAGGTCTGTTGACATGAAGGGAAGGTCTGATGACATGAAGGGAAGGTCTGATGACATGAAGGGAAGATCTGATGACATGAAGGGAAGGTCTGATGACATGAAGGGAAGATCTGATGACATGAAGGGAAGGTCTGATGACATGAAGGGAAGGTCTGATGACATGAAGGGAAGATCTGATGACATGAAGGGAAGGTCTGATGACATAAAGGGAAGATCTGATGACATGAAGGGAAGGTCTGATGAGATGAAGGGAAGATCTGATGACATGAAGGGAAGGTCTGATGACATGAAGGGAAGATCTGATGACATGAAGGGAAGGTCTGATGACATGAAGGGAAGATCTGATGACATGAAGGGAAGGTCTGATGACATGAAGGGAAGATCTGATGACATGAAGGGAAGGTCTGATGACATGAAGGGAAGGTCTGATGACATGAAGGGAAGGTCTGATCACATCAAGGGAAGGTCTGATAACATGAAGGGAAGGTCTGATCACATCAAGGGAAGGTCTGATAACATGAAGGGAAGGTCTGATCACATCAAGGGAAGGTCTGATAACATGAAGGGAAGGTCCGATAACATGAAGGGAAGGTCTGATCACATGAAGGGAAGATCTGATAACATGAAGGGAATATCTGATAACATGAAGGGAAGGTCTGATAATATGAAGGGAATATCTGATAACATGAAGGGAAGGTCTGATAAACATGAAGGGAAGGTTTAATCACATGAGGAGAAGATCTGATAACATAAAGGGAAGGTCTGATTACATCAAGGGAAGGTCTGATAACATGAAGGGAATGACTGATCACATGAAGGGAAGATCTGATAACATGAAGGGAAGGTCTGATAACATGAAGGGAAGGTCTGATCACATGAAAGGAAGGTCTGATAACATGAAAGGAAGATCCGATCTCAAGTAGAAAGAAAGATTTGTAGCAAGCGAAGGGAACGTCCAGTCAAATGTGAAGGTCTTCCCTTTTCACAAGTGGGGGAAGGTCTCGTCACAAGTGAAGGGAGGGTCTCGTCAGAAGTGGCGGGAAGTTCTCGTCACAAGTGGAGAGAAGGTCTCATCACAAGTGGAGGGAAGGTCTCATCACAAGTGGAGGGAAGGTCTCGTCACAAGTAGAGGGAAGGTCTCATCACAAGTGGAGGGAAGGTCTCGTCACAAGTGAAGGGAAAGTTTCGTAACAAGTGGATGGAAGGTCTCGTCACAAGTGAAGGGAAAGTTTCGTAACAAGTGGATGGAAGGTCTCGTCACAAGTGAAGGGAAAGTTTCGTAACAAGTGGAGGGAAGGTCTCATCACATGTGAAGGGAAGGTCTCATCACAAGTGAAGGGAAGGACTCGTCACAAGTGAAGGAAGGTCTCTAACAAGTGGATTTAAGGTATCATCACAAGTGAAGGGAAGGTCTCATCACAAATGAAGGGAAGGTCTCATCACAAATGAAGAGAAGGTCTCGCCACAAGAGAAGGGAAGGTCTCGTCACAAGTGGATGGAAGGTCTTATCGCAAGTGGAGGGAAGATCTCATCACAAGTGGAGGGAAAATCTCATCACAAGTGAAGGGAAGGTCTCATCACATGTGAAGGGAAGGTCTCATCACATGTGAAGGGAAGGTCTCATCACATGTGAAGGGAAGGTCTCATCACATGTGAAGGGAAGGTCTCATCACAAGTGGATGGAAAGGTCTCGTCACAAGTGGAGGGAAGGTCTCGTCACAAGTGGAGGGAAGCTCTCGTCACAAGTGGAGGGAAGGTCTCGTAACAAGTGGAGAAAAAGTCTCATCACAAGTGGAGGGAAGGTCTCGTCACAAGTGGAGGAAAGGTCTCGCCACAAGTGGAGGGAAGGTCTCGTCACAAGTGGAGGGAAGGTCTTATCGCAAGTGGAGGGAAGATCTCATCATAAGTGGAGGGAAGATCTCGTCACAAGTGGAGACAAGGTCTCGTCACAAGTGGAGAGAAGGTCTCATCACAAGTGGAGGGAAAATCTCATCACAAGTGGAGGGAAGGTCTTATCGCAAGTGGAGGAAAGGTCTCGTCACAAGTGGAGACAAGGTCTCGTCATAAGTGGAGGGAAAGTCTCGTCACAAGTGGAGGGAAGGTCTTATCGCAAGTGGAGGGAAGATCTCGTCCCAAGTGGAGGGAAGGTCTGGTCACAGGTGGAGAAAAGGTCTCATCACAAGTGGAGGGAAGGTCTCATCATAAGTGGAGGGAAGGTCTCGCCACAAGTGGAAGGAAGGTCTCGTCACAAGTGGAGGGAAGGTGTCGTCACAAGTGGAGAAAAGGTCTCATCACAAGTGGAGGGAAGGTCTCGTCACAAGTGGAGGGAAGGTCTGGTCACAAGTGGAGAAAAGGTCTCATCACAAGTGGAGGGAAGGTCTCATCATAAGTGGAGTGAAGGTCTCGTCACAAGTGGAAGGAAGGTCTCGTCACAAGTGGAGGGAAGGTGTCGTCACAAGTGGAGAAAAGGTCTCATCACAAGTGGAGGGAAGGTCTCGTCACAAGTGGAGGGAAGGTCTCCTCACAAGTGAAGGGAAGATGTTATCACAGCAGACGAGATAGTTACAATAACACGGACAGAGGACAGAGGAGCAACCAAGTTATTGTCTATCAGCCTCAACCTTCCATACCGTCCCACATCTATCGTCTTTCTTGCTGCTTATAAGTTATCTAAAGTGAAATAATTTAACTAATACAGTTTCAACAGAGAAAGTAAAAGGAAACAATTCTAATAACTGTACCCTCACGTAAGTGCATCAAATTCAAATTAGAAATAAATGATTATCGAATTGGATCAAGAACACTTGCCCTGACGGAAGGATTCTGTCAAAACTGTATGAGTATCATACGTAAACTCGGATAATATTTCAGTAAGATAAATATACCTGGAAGAGAGAGTGAGTAACACAAATTTACTCGAAAAACCTTATAGTTAAAAGAAAAATAGTTAAAAGAAATTAAGAGTAAAATACATATACAGTACTGGGAAATTCTATTTTAACCTTCGCCTTGGGACAATCACCTCATTAGACCTGTCAGTCTCCATTTTCATTGTCTGTGCTCCAGACAATGACACAATAATGGTGCTCCAGACAATGACACAATAATGGTGCTCCAGACAATGACACAATAATGGTGCTCCAGACAATGACACTATAATGGTGCTCCAGACAATGACACAATAATGGTGCTCCAGACAATGACACTATAATGGTGCTCCAGACAATGACACTATAATGGTGCTCCAGACAATGACACTATAATGGTGCTCCAGACAATGACACAATAATGGTGCTCCAGACAATGACACAATAATGGTGCTCCAGACAATGACACTATAATGGTGCTCTAGACAATGACACTATAATGGTGCTCCAGACAACGACACTATAATGGTGCTCCAGACAATGACACAATAATGGTGCTCCAGACAATGACACTATAATGGTGCTCTAGACAATGACACTATAATGGTGCTCCAGACAACGACACTATAATGGTGCTCCAGACAATGACGCTATAAAGGTGCTTCAGACAATGACACTATAATGGTGCTCCAGACAATGACACTATAATGGTGCTCCAGACAATGACACGATAATGGTGCGCCCGACAATGACACTATAATGGTGCTCCAGACAATGACGCTATAATGGTGCTCCAGACAATGACACTAAAATGGTGCTCCAGACAATGAAACTATAATGGTGCTCCAGACATTGACACTATAATGGAGCTCCAGACAATGGTACTATAATGGTGCTCCAGACAATGACACTATAATGGTGCTCCAGACAATGACACTATAATGGTGCTCCAGACAATGACACTATAATGGTGCTCCAAACAATGACACTAAAATGGTGCTCCAGACAATGAAACTATAATGGTATTCCAGACATTGACACTATAATGGTGCTACAGACAATGGTACTATAATGGTGCTCCAGGCAATGACACTATAATGGTGCTCCAGACAATGACACTATAATGGTGCTCCAGACAATGACACTATAATGGTGCTCCAGACAATGACACAGTAATGGTGCTAGTGACAATGATACTATAATGGTGCTCCAGACAATGACACAATAACGGCGATCCAGACAATGACACTATAATGGTGCTCCAGACAATGACACTATATTGGTGCTACAGACACTGACACAGTAATGGTGCGCCAGACAATGATACTATAAGGGTGTTCCAGACAATGACGCAATAATGGTGCTCCAGACAATGACATAATAATGGTGCTTCTATCAATGACACAATAATGGTGCTACAGACAATAATACGATAATGGTGCTCCCGACAATGACACAATAATGGTGCTCCAGACAATGACACTATATTGGTGCTCCAGACAATGACACAATAATGGTGCTCCAGACAATGATACTAAAATGGTGCTCCAGACAGAGACACAATAATAGTGCTCCAGACAATGACACTATATTGGTGCTCCAGACAATGACACAATAATGGTGCTCCAGACAATGATACTAAAATGGTGCTCTAGACAATGACACAATAATGGTGCTCCAGACAATGATAATATAGTGTTGCTCCAATCAAGGACGCTATAATGGTCCTCCAGACAATAATACAATAATGGTGTTCCCGACAATGACACAATAATGGAGCTCTAGTCAATGACACAATAATGGTGCTCCAGACAATGATACTATAATGGTGCTCCAAACAATGACGCTATAATGGTGCTTCAGACAATAATTCAATAATGGTGCTCCCGACAATGACACAATAATGATGCTCCAGACAATGATAATATAATGTTGCTCCAATCAAGGACGCTATAATGGTCCTCCAGACAATAATACAATAATGGTGTTCTCGACAATGACACAATAATGGTGCTCCAGACAATGACACTTTAATGATGCTCCAGACAATGACACAATAATGGTGCTCCAAACAATAACACAATAATGGTGCTCCAGACAATGATACTATAATGGTGCTCCAGACAATAATACCATAATGGTGCTCCAGACAATGACACAATAATGGTGCTCCAGACAATGACGCTATAATTGTGCTCCAGACAATGATACTATAATGGTGCTCCAGAAAATGACACAATAATGGTGCTCCATACAATGACACTATAATGGTGCTCCAGACAATGACACAATAATGGTGCTCCAGACAATGACGCTATAATTGTGCTCCGGACAATGACACTATAATGGTGCTCCAGACAATGACACAGTAATTGTGCTCCAGACAATGACACAATAATGGTGCTCCAGAACAATGACACAATAATGGTGCTCCAGACAATGACACAATAACGGTGCTCTAGACAATGACACAATAATGGTGCTCCAGACAATGATACTATAATGGTGCTACAGACAATGATACTATAATGGTGCTCCAGACTATAATACAATAATGGTGCTCTAGACAATGACACAATAATGGTACTCCAGACAATGATACTATAATTGTGCTCCAAACAAGGACGCTATAATGGTCCTCCAGACAATAATACAATAATGGTGTTCCCGACAATGACACAATAATGGTGCCACAGACAATGACACTTTAATGATGCTCCAGACAATGACACAATAAAGGTGCTCCAGGCAATGATACTATAATGGTGCTCCAGACAATAATACTATAATGTTGTTCCAGACAATGACACAATAATGGTTCTCCAGACAATGACGCTATAATTGTGCTCCAGACAATGATACTATAATGGTGCTCCGGACAATGACACAATAATGGTGCTCTAGACAAAGATACTACAATGGTGCTCCAGACAATGACACAATAATGGTGCTCCAGACAATGACACTATAATGGTGCTCCGGACAATGACACAATAATGGTGCTCTAGACAAAGATACTACAATGGTGCTCCAGACAATGACGCTATAATTGTGCTCCAGTCAATGACACAATAATGGTGCTCCAAACATTGACACAATAATGGTGCTCCAGACAATGACACAATAATGGTGCTCCGGAAAATGATACTATAATTTTGTTCCAGACAATGATACTATAATGGTGCTCCAGACAATAATACAATAACTGTGCTCCACGCAATGACACTATAGTTGTGCTCCACGCAATGACACTATAGTTGTGCTCCAGACAATGACACAATAATGGTGCTGCAGTCAATGACACAATAATGGTGCTCCAGACAAAAATACTATAATGGTGCTCCAGACAATGATACTATAATGGTTCTCCAGACAATAATAAAATAATGGTGCTCCCGGCAATGACACAATAATGGTGCTCCAGACAATGGCACAATAATGGTGCTCCAGACAACGACACAATAATGGAGCTCCAGTCAATGACACAATAATGGTGCTCCAGACAATGAAACTATAATGGTGCTCCAGACAATGACGCTATAATGGTGCTCCAGACAATAATACAGTAATGGTGCTCCCGACAATGACACAATAATGGTGCTCCAGACAATGACACTATATTGGTGTTCCAGACAATGAGAATAATGGTGCTCAAGACATTGATACTATAATGGTGCTCCAGACAATGATACTGCAATGGTGCTCCAGACAATGACACAATAATGGTGCTCCAGACAATGACACTTTAATGATGCTCCAGACAATGACACAATAATGGTGCTCCAGGCAATGATACTATAATGGTGCTCCAGACAATGACACAATAATGGTGCTCCAGACAATGATACTATAATGGTGCTCCAGACAATAATACTATAATGGTGCACCAGACAAAGACACAATAATGGTGCTCCAGACAATGACACTATAATGGTGCTCCAGACAATGACACTATAATGGTGCTCCAAACAATGACACTAAAATGGTGCTCCAGACAATGAAACTATAATGGTATTCCAGACATTGACACTATAATGGTTCTCCAGACAATGGTACTATAATGGTGCTCCAGACAATGACACTATAATGGTGCTCCAGACAATGACACTATAAGGGTGCTCCAGACAATGACACTATAATGGTGCTCCAGACAATGACACAGTAATGGTGCTAGTGACAATAATACTATAATGGTGCTCCAGACAATGACACAATAATGGCGATCCAGACAATGACACTATAATGGTGCTCCAGACAATGACACTATATTGGTGCTACAGACACTGACACAGTAATGGTGCGCCAGACAATGATACTCTAAGGGTGTTCCAGACAATGACGCAATAATGGTGCTCCAGACAATGACATAATAATGGTGATCCTATCAATGACACAATAGTGGTGCTACAGACAATAATACAATAATGGTGCTCCCGACAATGACCCAATAATGGTGCTCCAGACAATGACACTATATTGGTGTTCCAGACAATGAGAATAATGGTGCTCAAGACATTGATACTATAATGGTGCTCCAGACAGAGACAATAATAGTGCTACAATGACACTAATGGTGCTCCAGACAATGACACAATAATGGTGCTCCAGACAATGATACTATGATGGTGCTCTAGACAATGACACAATAATGGTGCTCCACAATGATAAATAGTGTTGCTCCAATCAAGGACGCTATAATGGTGCTCCAGACAATAATACAATAATGGTGTTCCCGACAATGACACAATAATGGAGCTCTAGTCAATGACACAATAATGGTGCTCCAGACAATGATACTATAATGGTGCTCCAGACAATGACGCTATAATGGTGCCTCAGACAATAATTCAATAATGGTGCTCCCGACAATGACACAATAATGATGCTCCAGACAATGATAATATAGTGTTGCTCCAATCAAGGACGCTATAATGGTCCTCCAGACAATAATACAATAATGGTGTTCCCGACAATGACACAATAATGGAGCTCTTGTCAATGACACAATAATGGTGCTCCAGACAATGATACTATAATGGTGCTTCAAACAAGGACGCTATAATGGTCCTCCAGACAATAATACAATAATGGTGTTCTCGACAATGACAAAATAATGGTGCTCCAGAAAATGATACTATAATGGTGCTCCAGACAATGATACTATAATGGTGCTCCAGACAATGAAACAATAATGGTTCTCCAGACAATGCCGCTATAATTGTGCTCCAGACAATGACACTATAATGGTGCTCCAGACAATGACACTACAATGGTGCTCCAGACAATGACACTATAATGGTGCTCCAGACAATGACACTATAATGGTGCTCCAGACAATGATACTACAATTGTGCTCCAGGCAATGACAATATATTAGTGCTCCAGACAATGACACAATAATGGTGCTCCAGACAATGATACTATAATGGTGCTCCAAACAAGGACGCTATAATGGTCCTCCAGACAATAATACAATAATGGTGTTCCAGACAATGACACAATAATGGTCCTCCAGACAATGACACTTTAATGATGCTCCAGACAATGACACAATAATGGTGCTCCAAACAATAACACAATGATGGTGCTCCAGACAATGATACTATAATGGTCCTCCAGACAATAATACCATAATGGTGCTCCAGACAATGACACAATAATGGTGCTCCAGACAATGACGCTATAATTGTGCTCCAGACAATGATACTATAATGGTGCTCCAGACAATGACACAATAATGGTGCTCCAGACAATGACACTATAATGGTGCTCCAGACAATGACACAATAATGGTGCTCCAGACAATGACGCTATAATTGTGCTCCAGACAATGACACTATAATGGTGCTCCAGACAATGACACAATAATGGTGCTCAAGACAATGACACTATAATGGTGCTCCAGACAATGACACAATAATGGTGCTCCAGACAATGACACTATAATTGTGCTCCAGACAATGACACAATAATGGTGCTCCAGACAATGACACAATAATGGTGCTCCAGACAATGACACAATAATGGTGCTCCAGACAATGACACAATAATGGTGCTCCAGACAATGATACTATAATGGTGCTCCAGACAATAATACTATAATGGTGCTCCAGACAATGACACAATAATGGTGCTCCAGACAATGACACTATAATGGTGCTCCAGACAATGAGACTATAATGGTGCTCCAGACAATGAAACTATAATGGTATTCAAGACATTGACACTATAATGGTGCTCCAGACAATGGTACTATAATGGTGCTCCAGACAATGACACTATAATGGTGCTCCAGACAATGACACTATAATGGTGCTCCAGACAATGACACTATAATGGTGCTCCAGACAATGACACAGTAATGGTGCTAGTGACAATAATACTATAATGGTGCTCCAGGCAATGACACAATAATGGCGATATAGACAATGACACTATAATGGTGCTCCAGACAATGACACTATATTGGTGCTACAGACACTGACACAGTAATGGTGCGCCAGACAATGATACTATAAGGGTGCTCCAGACAATGATACAATAATGGTGCTCCAGACAATGACATATAATTGTGCTCCAGACAATGACACAATAATGGTGCTCCAGACAATGACACAATAATGGTGCTGCAGTCAATGACACAATAATGGTGCTCCAGACAATGATACTATATTGGTGCTCCAGACAATGATACTATAATGGTTCTCAGACATACACAATAATAGTGCTCCAGACAATGACACAATAATGGTGCTCCAGACAATGACACAATAATGGTGCTCCAGACAATGATACTAATAATGGTGCTCTAGACAATGACACAATAATGGTGCTCCAGACAATGATAATATAGCGTTGCTACTATAATGGTCCTCCAGACATTAATACAATAGTGGTGCTCCAGACAATGACACAATAATGGTGCTCTAGACAATGACACAATAATGGTGCTCCAGACAATGATACTATAATGGTGCTCAGACAAGACAATGATACTCATTAATGGTGCTCCAGACAATGACACAATAATGGTGTTGCTCCAGACAATGACGCTATAATGGTCCTCCAGACAATAATACAATAATGGTGTTGCTGACACAATAATGGAGCTCTAGTCAATGACACAATAATGGTGCTCCAGACAATGATACTATAATGGTGCTCAAACAAGGACGCTATAATGGTCCTCCAGACAATAATACAATAATGGTGCTCGACAATGACAAAATAACAATGATACTATAACAGACAATGATACTATAATGGTGCTCCAGACAATGACACAATAATGGTGCTCCAGACAATGACGCTATAATTGTGCTCCAGACAATGACACTATAATGGTGCTCAAGACAATGACAATATAATGGTGCTCCAGACAATGACACTATAATGGTGCTCCAGGCAATGACACTATATTAGTGCTCCAGACAATGACACAATAATGGTGCTCCAGACAGTGATACTATAATGGTGCTCCAAACAAGGACGCTATAATGGTCCTCCAGACAATAATACAATAATGGTGTTCCCGAGAATGACACAATAATGGTGCTCCAGACAATGACACTTTAATGATGCTCCAGACAATGACACAATAATGGTGCTCCAAACAATAACACAATAATGGTGCTCCAGACAATGATACTATAATGGTGCTCCAGACAATAATACCATAATGGTGCTCCAGACAATGACACAATAATGGTGCTCCAGACAATGACGCTATAATTGTGCTCCAGACAATGATACTATAATGGTGCTCCAGAAAATGACACAATAATGGTGCTCCAGACAATGACACTATAATGGTGCTCCAGACAATGACACAATAATGGTGCTCCAGACAATGACGCTATAATTGTGCTCCAGACAATGACACTATAATGGTGCTCCAGACAATGACACAGTAATGGTGCTCAAGACAATGACACTCTAATGGTGCTCCAGACAATGACGCTATAATAGTGCTCCAGGCAATGACACTATAATTGTGCTCCAGACAATGACACAATAATGGTGCTCCAGACAATGACACAATAATGGTGCTCCAGACAATGACACAATAATGGTGCTCCAGACAATGACACAATAATGGTGCTCCAGACAATGACACAATAATGGTGCTCCAGACTATAATACAATAATGGTGCTCCAGACAATGATACTATAATGGTGCTCCAGACAATGATACTATAATGGTGCTCCAGACTATAATACAATAATGGTGCTCTAGACAATGACACAATAATGGTGCTCCAGACAATGATACTATAATGGTGCTCCAGACAATGACACAATAATGGTGCTCCAGACAATGACACTTTAATGATGCTCCAGACAATGACACAATAAAGGTGCTCCAGACAATGACACAATAATGGTGCTCCAGACAATGATACTATAATGGTGCTCCAGACAATAATACTATAATGGTGCTCCAGGCAATGACACAATAATGGTGCTCCAGACAATGACGATATAATTGTGCTCCAGACAATGATACTATAATGGTGCTCCAGACAATGACACAACAATGGTGCCCCAGTCAATGACACTATAATGGTGCTCCAGACAATGACACAATAATGGTGCTCTAGAAAATGATACTACAATGGTGCTCCAGACAATGACGCTATAATTGTGCTCCAGGCAATGACACAATAATGGTGCTCTAGACAATGATACTACAATGGTGCTCCAGACAATGACACAATAAAGGTCCTCCAGACAATGACACAATAATGGTGCTCCAGACAATGATACTATAATGGTGCTCAAGACAATGATACTATAATAGTGCTCCAGACAATAATACAATAATGGCGCTCCAGGCAATGACACTATAATTGTGCTCCAGACAATGACACAATAATGGTGCTCCAGACAATGACACAATAATAGTGCTGCAGTCAATGACACAATAATGGTGCGCCAGACAATAATACTATAATGGTGCTCCAGACAATGATACTATAATGGTTCTTTAGACAATAATAAAATAATGGTGCTCCCGGCAATGACACAATAATGGTGCTCCAGACAATGGCACAATAATGGTGCTCCAGACAATGACACAATAATGGAGCTCCAGTCAATGACACAATAATGGTGCTCCAGACAATGAAACTATAGTGATGCTCCAGACAATGACGCTATAATGGTGCTCCAGACAATAATACAGTAATGGTGCTCCCGACAATGACACAATAATGGTGCTCTAGACAATGACACAATAATGGTGCTCCAGACAATGATACTATAATGGTGCTTCAAACAAGGACGCTATAATGGTCCTCCAGACAATAATACAATAATGGTGTTCCCGACAATAACACAATAATGGTGCTCCAGACAATGACACAATAATGGTGCTCCAGACAATGACACAATAATGGTGCTCCAGACAATGATACTATAATGGTGCTCCAGACAATGACACAATAATGGTGCTCCAGACAATGACACTATAATGGTGCTCCAGACAATGACACAATAATGGTGCTCCAGACAATGACACAATAATGGTGGTCCAGACAATGACACAATAATGGAGCTCCAGATAATGATACTATAATGGTGCTCCAGACAATGACACAATAATGGTGCTCCAGACAATGACGTTATAATTGTGCTCCAGACAATGACACTATAATGGTGCTCCAGACAATGACACAATAATGGTGCTCAAGACAATGACACTCTAATGGTGCTCCAGACAATGACACAATAATGGTGCTCCAGACAATGACGTTATAATTGTGCTCCAGACAATGACACTATAATGGTGCTCCAGACAATGACACAATAATGGTGCTCAAGACAATGACACTCTAATGGTGCTCCAGGCAATGACACAATAATGGTGCTCCAGACAATGACGCTATAATTGTGCTCCAGACAATGATACTATAATGGTGCTCCAGACAATGACACAATAATTTTTCTCCAGACAATGACTCTATATTGGTGCTCCAGACAATGACACAATAATGGTGCTCCAGACAATGACGCTATAATTGTGCTCCAAGCAATGACACTATAATTGTGCTCCAGAAAATGACACAATAATGGTGCTCCAGACAATGACACAATAATGGTGCTCTAGACAAAGACACAATAATGGTGCTCCAGACAATGATACTATAATGGTGCTCCAGACAATGATACTATAATGGTGCTCCAGACAATAATACAATAATGGTGCTCCAGGCAATGACACTATAATTGTGCTCCAGACAATGACACAATAATGGTGCTGCAGTCAATGACACAATAATGGTGCTCCAGACAATAATACTATAATGGTGCTCTAGACAATGATACTATAATGGTTCTCCGGACAATAATAAAATAATGGTTCTCCCGGAAATGACACAATAATGGTGCTCCAGACAATGACATAATAATGGTGATCCTATCAATGACACAATAGTGGTGCTACAGACAATAATACAATAATGGTGCTCCCGACAATGACCCAATAATGGTGCTCCCAATAATGGTGCTCCAGACAATGACTGTAACTCCAGACAATGACACAATAATGGTGCTCCAGACAAGACGTTATAATCAAGAGATACTATAATGGTGCTCCAGACAAGACAATAATGCTGACAATCACACTATAATGGTGCTCCAGACAATGACACAATAACTCCAGACAATGGTGCTCCAATGACAATGACAATGACACAATAATGGTGCTACAGACAATGACACTATAATGGTGCTCTAGACAATGACACAATAATGGTGCTACAGGCAATGGTGCTCCAGACAATGACGCTATAATTGTGCTCCAGACAATGACACAATAATGGTGCTCCAGACAATGACACTATAATGGTGTTCCTGACAATGATACTATAATGGTGCTCCAGACAATGACGCTATAATGGTGCTCCAGACAATAATACAATAATGGTGCTCCCGACAATGACACAATAATGGTGCTCTAGACAATGATACTACAATGGTGCTCCAGACAATGATACTATAATGGTGCTCCAAACAAGGACGCTATAATGGTGCTCTAGACAATAATACAATAATGGTGCTCCCGACAATGACACAATAATGGTGCTCCAGACAATGACACTATGATGGTGCTCTACACAATGACACAATAATGGTGCTCCAAGCAATGGCATTATAATGGTGCTCCAGACAATGACACAATAATGGAGCTCCAGTCAATGACACAATAATGGTGCTCCAGACAATGATGCTATAATGGTGCTCCAGACAATGACGCTATAATGGTGCTCCAGATAATAATACAATAATGGTGCTCCCGACAATGACACAATAATGGTGCTCTAGACAATGACACAATAATGGTGCTCCAGACAATTACACTTTAATGATGCTCCAGACAATGACACAATAATGGTGCTCCAGACAATGACACAGTAGTGGTGCTCCAGACAATGATGCTATAATGGTGCTCCAGACAATAATACTATAATGGTGCTCCAGACAATGACACAATAATGGTGCTCCAGACAATGACGCTATAATTGTGCTCCAGACAATGATACTATAATGGTGCTCTAGACATTGACACAATAATGGTGCTCCAGACAATGACACTATAATGGTGCTCCAGAGAATGACACAATAATGGTGCTCCAGACAATGACGCTATAATTGTGCTCCAGACAATGACACTATAATAGTGCTCCAGACAATGACACAATAATGGTGCTCAAGACAATGACACTCTAATGGTGCTCCATACAATGACACAATAATGGTGCTCAAGACAATGATACTACAATTGTGCTCCAGACAATGACACAATAATGGTGCTCCAGACAATGACGCTATAATTGTGCTCCAGACAATGACACTATAATGGTGCTCAAGACAATGACATAATAATGGTGCTTAAGACAATGACACTCTAATGGTGCTCCAGACAATGACACAATAATGGTGCTCCAGACAATGACGCTATAATTGTGCTCCAGACAATGATACTATAATGGTGCTCCAGACAATGACACAATAATGGTGCTCCAGACAATGACACTATAATGGTGCTCCAGACAATGACAATAATGGTGCTCCAGACAATGACGCAATAATTGTGCTCCAGGCAATGACACTATAATTGTGCTCCAGACAATGACACAATAATGGTGCTCCAGACAATGACACAATATTGGTGCTCTAGACAAAGACACAATAATGGTCCTCCAGACAACGATACTATAATGGTGCTCCAGACAATGATACTATAATGGTGCTCCACACAATAATACAATAATGGTGCTCCAGGCAATGACACTATAATTGTGCTCCAGACAACGACACAATAATGGTGCTCCAGACAATGACACAATAATGGTGCTGCAGTCAATGACACAATAATGGTGCTCCAGACAATGATACTATAATGGTGCTCCAGACAATGATACTATAATGGTTCTTCAGACAATAATTAAATAATGGTGCTCCCGGCAATGACACAATAATGGTGCTCCAGACAATGACGCAATAATGGTGTTCCAGACAATGACATAATAATGGTGCTCCTATCAATGACACAATAGTGGTGCTACAGACAATAATACAATAATGGTGCTCCCGACAATGACACAATAATGGTGCTCCAGACAATGATACTATAATGGTGCTCCAGACTATGATACTGTAATGGTGCTCCAGACAATGACACAATAATGGTGCTCCAGACAATGACGTTTTAATTGTGCTCCAGACAATGATACTATAATGGTGCTCCAGACAATGACACAATAATGGTGCTCCAGACAATGACACTATAATGGTGCTCCAGACAATGACACAATAATGGTGCTCCAGACAATGACGCTATAATTGTGCTCCAGACAATGACACTATAATGGTGCTCCAGACAATGACACAATAATGGTGCTTAAGACAATGACACTGTAATAGTGCTCCAGACAATGACACAATAATGGTGCTCCAGACAATGATACTACAATTGTGCTCCAGACAATGACACTATAATGGTGCTCCAGACAATGACACAATAATGGTGCTCAAGACAATGACACTGTAATGGTGCTCCAGACAATGACACAATAATGGTGCTCCACACAATGATACTACAATTGTGCTCCAGACAATGACATTATAATGGTGCTCCAGACATTGACACAATAATGGTGCTCAAGACAATGACACTGTAATGGTGCTCCAGATAATGACACAATAATGGTGCTCCAGACAATGATACTACAATTGTGCTCCAGTCAATGACACTATAATGGTGCTCCAGACAATGACACAATAATGGTGCTCAAGACAATGACGCTATAATTGTGCTCCAGACAGTGACACAATAATGGTGCACCAGACAATGACACAATAATGGTACACTAGACAAAGACACAATAATTGTGCTCCAGACAATGATACTATAATGGTGCTCCAGACAATGATACTATAATGGTGCTCCAGACAATTATACTATAATGGTGCTCCAGACTATAATACAATAATGGTGCTCTAGACAATGACACAATAATGGTGCTCCAGACAATACTATAATGATGCTCCAAACAAGGACGCTCTAATGGTCCTCCAGATAATAATACAATAATGGTGCTCCCGACAATGACACAATAAAGGTGCTCCAGACAATGACACAATAATGGTGCTCCAGACAATGATACTATAATGGTGCTCCAGACAATAATACTATAATAGTGCTCCAGACAATGACACAATAATGGTGCTCCACACAATGACGCTATAATTGTGCTCCAGACAATGATACTATAATGGTGCTCCAGACATTGACACAATAATGGTGGTCTAGACAATGATACTACAATGGTGCTCCAGACAATGACGCTATAATTGTGCTCCAGGCAATGACACTATAATTGTGCTCCAGACAATGACACAATAATGGTGCTCCAGACAATGACACAATAATGGAGCTCCAGACAATGACACAATAATGGAGCTCCAGACAATGATACTATAATGGTGCTCCAGACAATGATACTATAATGGTGCTCCAGACAATGACACAATAATGGTGCTCCAGACAATGACACAATAATGGTGCTCCAGACAATGACACAATAATGGTGCTCCAGACAATGACACAATAATGGAGCTCCAGACAATGATACTATAATGGTGCTCCAGACAATGATACTATAATGGTACTCCAGACAATAATACAATAATGGTGCTCCAGGCAATGACACTATAATTGTGCTCCAGACAATGACACAATAATGGTGCTCCAGACAATGACACAATAATGGTGCTCCAGACAATGACACAATAATGGAGCTCCAGACAATGATACTATAATGGTGCTCCAGACAATGATACTATAATGGTACTCCAGACAATAATACAATAATGGTGCTCCAGGCAATGACACTATAATTGTGCTCCAGACAATGACACAATAATGGTGCTCCAAGCAATGACACAATAATGGTGCTGCAGTCAATGACACAATAATGGTGCTCCAGACAATGATACTATAATGGTGCTCCTGACAGTGATACTATAATGGTTCTCCAGACAATAATAAAATAATGGCGCTCCCGGCAATGACACAATAATGGTGCTCCAGACAATGACACAATAATGGTGCTCCAGACAATGACGCAATAATGGTGCTCAAGACTATGACACAATAATGGTGCTATAGGCAATGATTCTATAATGGTGCTCCAGACAATGACGCTATAACGGTGCTCTAGACAATGAATGACACTATAATGGTGCTCGAGAGAATGACACTATAATTGTGCTCCAGAAAATGATACTATAATTGTGCTCCAGACAATGATACTATAATGGTGCTCCAGACAATGACACAATAATTTTGCTCCAGACAATGACGCTATAATTGTGCTCCTGACAATGACACTATAATGATCCTCCAGACAATGACACTATAATGGTGCTCCAGTCAATGACACTATAATGGTGCTCCAGACAATGACACAATAATGGTGCTCCAGACAATGATACTACAATTGTGCTCCAGACAATGACGCTATAATTGTGCTCCAGACAATGACACTATAATGGTGCTCCAGACAATGACACAATAATGGTGCTCCAGACAATGACACAATAATGGTGCTCCAGACAATAACACAATAATGGTGCTCCAGACAATGACACTATAATTGTGCTCCAGACAATGACACAATAATGGTGCTCCAGGCAATGACACTATAATTGTGCTCCAGACAATGATACTGTAATGGTGCTCCAGACAATGATACGATAATGGAGCTTGAGGCAATAATATAATAATGGTGCTCCATGCAATGACACTATAATTGTGCTCCAGACAATGACACAATAATGGTGCTCCACACAATGACACAATAATGGTGCTCCAGACAATGATACTGTAATGGTGCTCCAGACAATGATACTATAATGGAGCTTGAGGCAATAATATAATAATGGTGCTCCAGGCAATGACACTATAATTGTGCTCCAGAGAATGACACAATAATGGTGCTCCAGAAAATGACACAATAATGGTGCTGCAGTCAATGACACAATAATGGTGCTCCAGACAATAATACTATAATGGTGGTCCAGACAATGATACTATAATGGTTCTTCAGACAATAATAAAATAATGGTGCTCCCGGTAAAGACACAATAATGGTGCTCCAGACAATGACACAATAATGGTGCTCCAGACAATGACATAATAATGGTGCTCATATCAATGACACAATGGTGGTGCTACAGACAATAATACAATAATGGTGCTCCCGACAATGACACAATAATGGTGCTTCAGACAATGACACTATATTGGTGCTCCAGACAATGACACAGTAATGGTGCTCCAGACAATGATGCTATAATGGTGCTCCAGACAATAATACTATAATGGTGCTCCAGACAATGACACAATAATGGTGCTCCAGACAATGACGCTATAATTGTGCTCCAGACAATGATACTATAATGGTGCTCTAGACAATGACACAATAATGGTGCTCCAGACAATGACACTATAATGGTGCTCCAGAGAATGACACAATAATGGTGCTCCAGACAATGACGCTATAATTGTGCTCCAGACAATAATACTATAATGGTGCTCCAGACAATGACACAATAATGGTGCTCCAGACAATGACACTATAATGGTGCTCCAGAGAATGACACAATAATGGTGCTCCAGACAATGACGCTATAATTGTGCTCCAGACAATGACACTATAATAGTGCTCCAGACAATGACACAATAATGGTGCTCAAGACAATGACACTCTAATGGTGCTCCATACAATGACACAATAATGGTGCTCAAGACAATGATACTACAATTGTGCTCCAGACAATGACACAATAATGGTGCTCCAGACAATGACGCTATAATTGTGCTCCAGACAATGACACTATAATGGTGCTCAAGACAATGACATAATAATGGTGCTTAAGACAATGACACTCTAATGGTGCTCCAAACAATGACACAATAATGGTGCTCCAGACAATGACGCTATAATTGTGCTCCAGACAATGATACTATAATGGTGCCCCAGACAATGACACAATAATGGTGCTCCAGACAATGACACTATAATGGTGCTCCAGACAATGACAATAATGGTGCTCCAGACAATGACGCAATAATTGTGCTCCAGGCAATGACACTATAATTGTGCTCCAGACAATGACACAATAATGGTGCTCCAGACAATGACACAATATTGGTGCTCTAGACAAAGACACAATAATGGTGCTCCAGACAATGATACTATAATGGTGCTCCAGACAATGATACTATAATGGTGCTCCACACAATAATACAATAATGGTGCTCCAGGCAATGACACTATAATTGTGCTCCAGACAACGACACAATAATGGTGCTCCAGACAATGACACAATAATGGTGCTGCAGTCAATGACACAATAATGGTGCTCAAGACAATGATACTATAATGGTGCTCCAGACAATGATACTATAATGGTTCTTCAGACAATAATTAAATAATGGTGCTCCCGGCAATGACACAATAATGGTGCTCCAGACAATGACGCAATAATGGTGTTCCAGACAATGACATAATAATGGTGCTCCTATCAATGACACAATAGTGGTGCTACAGACAATAATACAATAATGGTGCTCCCGACAATGACACAATAATGGTGCTCCAGACAATGATACTATAATGGTGCTCCAGACTATGATACTGTAATGGTGCTCCAGACAATGACACAATAATGGTGCTCCAGACAATGACGTTTTAATTGTGCTCCGGACAATGATACTATAATGGTGCTCCAGACAATGACACAATAATGGTACTCCAGACAATGACACTATAATGGTGCTCCAGACAATGACACAATAATTCTGCTCAAGACAATGACACTGTAATGGTGCTCCAGACAATGACACAATAATGGTGCTCCAGACAATGATACTACAATTGTGCTCCAGACAATGACACTATAATGGTGCTCCAGACAATGACACAATAATGGTGCTCAAGACAATGACACTGTAATGGTGCTCCAGACAATGACACAATAATGGTGCTCCACACAATGATACTACAATTGTGCTCCAGACAATGACATTATAATGGTGCTCCAGACATTGACACAATAATGGTGCTCAAGACAATGACACTGTAATGGTGCTCCAGATAATGACACAATAATGGTGCTCCAGACAATGATACTACAATTGTGCTCCAGTCAATGACACTATAATGGTGCTCCAGACAATGACACAATAATGGTGCTCAAGACAATGACGCTATAATTGTGCTCCAGACAGTGACACAATAATGGTGCACCAGACAATGACACAATAATGGCACTCTAGACAAAGACACAATAATTGTGCTCCAGACAATGATACTATAATGGTGCTCCAGACAATGATACTATAATGGTGCTCCAGACAATTATACTATAATGGTGCTCCAGACTATAATACAATAATGGTGCTCTAGACAATGACACAATAATGGTGCTCCAGACAATACTATAATGATGCTCCAAACAAGGACGCTCTAATGGTCCTCCAGATAATAATACAATAATGGTGCTCCCGACAATGACACAATAAAGGCGCTCCAGACAATGACACAATAATGGTGCTCCAGACAATGATACTATAATGGTGCTCCAGACAATAATACTATAATAGTGCTCCAGACAATGACACAATAATGGTGCTCCACACAATGACGCTATAATTGTGCTCCAGACAATGATACTATAATGGTGCTCCAGACATTGACACAATAATGGTGGTCTAGACAATGATACTACAATGGTGCTCCAGACAATGACGCTATAATTGTGCTCCAGGCAATGACACTATAATTGTGCTCCAGACAAAGACACAATAACGGTGCTCCAGACAATGACACAATAATGGTGCTCCAGACAATGACACAATAATGGAGCTCCAGACAATGATACTATAATGGTGCTCCAGACAATGATACTATAATGGTGCTCCAGACAATAATACAATAATGGTGCTCCAGGCAATGACACTATAATTGTGCTCCAGACAATGACACAATAATGGTGCTCCAAGCAATGACACAATAATGGTGCTGCAGTCAATGACACAATAATGGTGCTCCAGACAATGATACTATAATGGTGCTCCTGACAATGATACTATAATGGTTCTCCAGACAATAATAAAATGATGGCGCTCCCGGCAATGACACAATAATGGTGCTCCAGACAATGACACAATAATGGTGCTCCAGACAATGACGCAATAATGGTGCTCAAGACTATGACACAATAATGGTGCTATAGGCAATGATACTATAATGGTGCTCCAGACAATGACGCTATAATGGTGCTCCAGACAATGAATGACACTATAATGGTGCTCGAGAGAATGACACTATAATTGTGCTCCAGAAAATGATACTATAATTGTGCTCCAGACAATGATACTATAATGGTGCTCCAGACAATGACACAATAATGGTGCTCCAGACAATGACGCTATAATTGTGCTCCAGACAATGACACTATAATGATTCTCCAGACAATGACACTATAATGGTGCTCCAGTCAATGACACTATAATGGTGCTCCAGACAATGACACAATAATGGTGTTCCAGACAATGATACTACAATTGTGCTCCAGACAATGACGCTATAATTGTGCTCCAGACAATGACACAATAATGGTGCTCCAGACAATGACACAATAATGGTGCTCCAGACAATAACACAATAATGGTGCTCCAGACAATGACACTATAATTGTGCTCCAGACAATGACACAATAATGGTGCTCCAGACAATGATACTGTAATGGTGCTCCAGACAATGATACTATAATGGAGCTTGAGGCAATAATATAATAATGGTGCTCCAGGCAATGGCACTATAATTGTGCTCCAGACAATGACACAATAATGGTGCTCCACACAATGACACAATAATGGTGCTCCAGACAATGATACTGTAATGGTGCTCCAGACAATGATAATATAATGGAGCTTGAGGCAATAATATAATAATGGTGCTCCAGGCAATGACACTATAATTGTGCTCCAGAGAATGACACAATAATGGTGCTCCAGAAAATGACACAATAATGGTGCTGCAGTCAATGACACAATAATGGTGCTCCAGACAATAATACTATAATGGTGGTCCAGACAATGATACTATAATGGTTCTTCAGACAATAATAAAATAATGGTGCTCCCGGCAATGACACAATAATGGTGCTCCAGACAATGACACAATAATGGTGCTCCAGACACTGACATAATAATGGTGCTCATATCAATGACACAATGGTGGTGCTACTGACAATAATACAATAATGGTGCTCCCGACAATGACACAATAATTGTGCTTCAGACAATGACACTATATTGGTGCTCCAGACAATGACACAATAATGGTGCTCCAGACAATGATACTGTAATGGTGCTCCAGACAATGACACAATAATGGTGCTCCAGACAATGACACTATGATGGTGTTCTAGACAATGACACAATAATGGTGCTCCAGGCAATGGCATTATAGTAGTGCTCCACATAATGACACAATAATGGAGCTCCAGCCAATGACACAACAATGGTGCTCCAGACAATGATACTATAATGGTGCTCCAGACAATGACGCTATAATGGTGCTCCAGACAATAATACAATAATGGTGCTCCCGACAATGACACAATAATGGTGCTCTAGACAATGACACAATAATGGTGCTCCAGACAATGATACTATGATGGTGCTCCAAACAAGGACGCTATAATGGTCCTCCAGACAATAATACAATAATGGTGTTCCCGACAATGACACAATAATGGTGCTCCAGACAATGACACTTTAATGATGCTCCAGACAATGACACAATAATGGTGCTCCAGACAATGATACTATAATGGTGCTCCAGACAACAAAACTATAATGGTGCTCTAAACATTGGCACAATAATGGTGCTCCAGACAATGACGCTATAATTGTGCTCCAGACAATGATACTATAATGGTGCTCCAGACAATGACGCAATAATGGTGCTCCAGACAATGACACTATAATGGTGCTTCAGACAATGACACAATAATGGTGCTCCAGACAATGACGCTATAATTGTGCTCCAGACAATGACACTATAATGGTGCTCCAGACAATGACACAATAATGGTGCTCAAGACAATGACACTCTAATTGTGCTCCAGACAATGACACTATAATGGTGCTCCAGACAATGACACTATAATGGTGTTCCAGACAATGACACAATAATGGTGCTCAAGACAATGACACTCTAATTGTGCTCCAGGCAATGACACTATAATTGTGCTCCAGACAATGACGCAATAATGGTGCTCTAGACAATGAGACAATAATGGTGCTCCAGACAATGATACTATAATGGTGCTCCAGACATTGATGCTATAATGGTGCTCCAGAGAATGACACAATAATGGTGCTCAAGACAATGACACAATAATGGTGCTCCAGACAATGATACTATAATGGTGCTCCAGGCAATGACATTATAATTGTGCTCCAGACAATGACACAATAATGGTGCTCCAGACAATGACACAATAATGGTGCTCCAGACAATGACGCAATAATGGTGCTCTAGACAATGAGACAATAATGGTGCTCCAGACAATGATACTATAATGGTGCTCCAGACATTGATGCTATAATCGTGCTCCAGAGAATGACACAATAATGGTGCTCAAGACAATGACACAATAATGGTGCTCCAGACAATGATACTATAATGGTGCTCCAGGCAATGACATTATAATTGTGCTCCAGACAATGACACAATAATGGTGCTCCAGACAATGACACAATAATGGTGCTGCAGTCAATGACACAATAATGGTGCTTAAGACAATGATACTATAATGGTGCTCCAGACAATGATACTATAATGGTTCTCCAGACAATAATAAAATAATGGTGCTCCTGTCAATGACACAATAATGGTGCTCCAGACAATGAGGCAATAATGGTGCTCCAGACAATGACATAATAATGGTGCTTCTATCAATGACACAATAGTGGTGCTACAGACAATGATACAATAATGGTGCTCCCGACAATGACACAATAATGGTGCTCCAGACAATGATACTATAATGGTGCTCCAGACAATGATACTGTAATGGTGCTCCAGACAATGACACAATAATGGTGGTCCAGACAATGACACTCTGATGGTGCTCTAGACAATGACACAATAATGGTGCTCCAGGCAATGTCATTATAATGGTGCTCCAGACAATGACACAACAATGGAGCTCCAGTCAATGACACAATAATGGTGCTCCAGACAATGATACTGTAATGGTGCTCCAGACAATGACGCTATAATGGTGCTCCAGACAATAATACAATAATGGTGCTCCCGACAATTACACAATAATGGTGCTCTAGACAATGACACAGTAATGGTGCTCCAGACAATGATACTATAATGGTGCTCCAAACAAGGACGCTATAATGGTCCTCCAGACAATAATACAATAATGGTGTTCCCGACAATGACACAATAATGGTGCTCCAGACAATGACACTTTAATGATGCTCCAGACAATGACACAATAAAGGTGCTCCAGACAATGACACAATAATGGTGCTCCAGACAATGATACTATAATGGTGCTCCAGACAATAATACTATAATGGTGCTCCAGACAATGACACAAAATGGTGCTCCAGACAATGACGCTATAATTGTGCTCCAGACAATGATACTATAATGTTGCTCCAGACAATGACACAATAATGGTGCTCCAGACAATGACACTATAATGGTGCTCCAGACAATGACACAATAATGGTGCTCTAGACAATGATACTACAATGGTGCTCCAGACAATGACGCTATAATTGTGCTTCAGGCAATGACACTATAATTGTGCTCCAGACAATGATACAATAATGGTGCTCCAGACAATGACACAATAATGCTGGTCCAGACAATGACACAATAATGGAGCTCCAGATAATGATACTATAATGGTGCTCCAGACGATAATACAATAATGGTGCTCCAGGCAATGACACTATAATTGTGCTCCAGACAATGACACAATAGTGGTGCTCCAGACAATGACACAATAATGGTGCTGCAGTCAATGACACAATAATGGTGCTCCAGACAATGATACTATAATGGTGCTCCCGACAATGATACTATAATGGTTCTCCAGACAATAATAAAATAGTGGCGCTCCCTGCAATGACACAATAATGGTGTTCCAGACAATGACACAATAATGGAGCTCCAGACAATGACGCAATAATGGTGCTCAAGACTATGACACAATAATGGTGCTCCAGGCAATGACACTATAATTGTGCTCCAGACAATGACACAATAGTGGTGCTCCAGACAATGACACAATAATGGTGCTGCAGTCAATGACACAATAATGGTGCACCAGACAATGATACTATAATGGTGCTCCCGACAATGATACTATAATGGTTCTCCAGACAATAATAAAATAGTGGCGCTCCCTGCAATGACACAATAATGGTGCTCCAGACAATGACACAATAATGGAGCTCCAGACAATGACGCAATAATGGTGCTCAAGACTATGACACAATAATGGTGCTACAGGCAATGATACTATAATGGTGCTCCAGACAATGACGCTATAATGGTGCTCAATACATTGAATGACACTATAATGGTGCTCCAGACAATGACACTGTAATTGTGATCCAGATAATGACACAATAATGGTGTTCAAGACAATGGTACTATAATGGAGCTCCAGTCAATGACACAATAATGGTGCTCCAGACAATGATACTGTAATGGTGCTCCAGACAATGACGCTATAATGGTGCTCCAGACAATAATACAATAATGGTGCTCCCGACAATGACACAATAATGGTGCTCTAGACAATGACACAGTAATGGTGCTCCAGACAATGATACTATAATGGTGCTCCAAACAAGGACGCTATAATGGTTCTCCAGACAATAATACAATAATGGTGTTCTCGACAATGACACAATAATGGTGCTCCAGACAATGACACTTTAATGATGCTCCAGACAATGACACAATAAAGGTGCTCCAGACAATGACACAATAATGGTGCTCCAGACAATGATACTATAATGGTGCTCCAGACAATAATACTATAATGGTGCTCCAGACAATGACACAAAATGGTGCTCCAGACAATGACGCTATAATTGTGCTCCAGACAATGATACTATAATGGTGCTCCAGACAATGACACAATAATGGTGCTCCAGACAATGACACTATAATGGTGCTCCAGACAATGACACAATAATGGTGCTCTAGACAATGATACTACAATGGTGCTCCAGACAATGACGCTATAATTGTGCTTCAGTCAATGACACTATAATTGTGCTCCTGACAATGACACAATAATGGTGGTCCAGACAATGACACAATAATGGTGCTCCAGACAATGACACTATAATGGTGCTCCAGACAATGACACAATAATGGTGCTCTAGACAATGATACTACAATGGTGCTCCAGACAATGACGCTATAATTGTGCTCCAGACAATGATACTATAATGGTGCTCCAGACAATGACACAATAATGGTGCTCCAGACAATGACACAATAATGGTGGTCCAGACAATGACACAATAATGGAGCTCCAGATAATGATACTATAATGGTGCTCCAGACAATGATACTATAATGGTGCTCCAGACGATAATACAATAATGGTGCTCCAGGCAATGACACTATAATTGTGCTCCAGACAATGACACAATAGTGGTGCTCCAGACAATGACACAATAATGGTGCTGCAGTCAATGACACAATAATGGTGCTCCAGACAATGATACTATAATGGTGCTCCCGACAATGATACTATAATGGTTCTCCAGACAATAATAAAATAGTGGCGCTCCCTGCAATGACACAATAATGGTGCTCCAGACAATGACACAATAATGGAGCTCCAGACAATGACGCAATAATGGTGCTCAAGACTATGACACAATAATGGTGCTCCAGGCAATGACACTATAATTGTGCTCCAGACAATGACACAATAGTGGTGCTCCAGACAATGACACAATAATGGTGCTGCAGTCAATGACACAATAATGGTGCACCAGACAATGATACTATAATGGTGCTCCCGACAATGATACTATAATGGTTCTCCAGACAATAATAAAATAGTGGCGCTCCCTGCAATGACACAATAATGGTGCTCCAGACAATGACACAATAATGGAGCTCCAGACAATGACGCAATAATGGTGCTCAAGACTATGACACAATAATGGTGCTACAGGCAATGATACTATAATGGTGCTCCAGACAATGACGCTATAATGGTGCTCAATACATTGAATGACACTATAATGGTGCTCCAGACAATGACACTATAATTGTGATCCAGATAATGACACAATAATGGTGTTCAAGACAATGGTACTATAATGGTCCTCTAGGCAATGACACAATAATTGTGTTCAAGAAAATGGTACTATAATGGTCCTCCAGACAATGACACTATAATGGTGCTCCAAACAATGACACAATAATGGGCTCAAGACAATAATACAATAATGATGCTCCAGACAATGACGCAATAATGAAGCTCCAGACATTGACACTGTAATGGTGCTCCAGACAATGGCACTATAATGGTCCTCCAAACAATGACAATACAATTTTTTTCTCAGTTTTTCAGTTAAGAAAAGTGAGAAAAATTAGTTGTGCGAGAGAAAGACATTGCTTCATCTTTCTTAGACAAATACTCTCCCTCTTCTTTCTCAAACAAAGACACCCTCCTCTTCTTTCTGAGACAAAAACACTCCCTTTACAGGTGCATAAAAGAAATTAAAGAATTTTTCTAAAGATCGAGAGTATCCAATTAACGAAGAGAAACACTGGTTTTAGAAATATAAAACATAGAGGATGTTTACAAAAACTTTATACAACGAACGAAAAGCGTTCTCTCTTTGATAGATTTCAAGGGTAAACCCTACTTTTCACTATGGACAGTAAAGAATCTAGAACGACAAATGGTTTTTCTTCTATAAGATTCCAAACCGTGTCAATATTTCCAGCATTTCTGATACACAGTAACCTCACTCAGCTATGTAGAAGCAGTCTACGCCTCTATGAATCTTGGGTTCATTAATTAAACCCAAAATTCAAGCAGATTTGTTTGTAAAAGATGTTATTAGTTGTCTGTCGTCACTGCCGCCACACATTTTTAAGATCTTTGAAAATATATTTAGAAGATAACTCAACATGCATATTGACGAAGGCACAACCCAGGGAAGCTTAGGCTGGGAGAAGACACCTCCTACCTATCACAATTATGAATTTGAATGCACTGCAAGGTAAAATTAATGCCAATGTAATTTAAACAGAATTTTCAAAAAACTTTGATATGAGTGATCACGGTATACAAGCAGGAAAAAACGGAAGCGAAAATATATTTCCTGGAAGAGTGGGTTTTAACATTAAAATAAAAGTTCTCCTCAGCGAAGGTGTTGATTCTCAAGATCCAGGACTTGCTCCAGTTATCTTTCCAGTTCTCATATCTCTCATAGAAACAAATTATTGTACAAAAGGATTCTCTTCTTTACGATACTCAAAACTGTACAGTAAGCTATGCATTCATCCTGGACACAGCTAAACAACAAGTACCCGTAAATTAAATTGTCCGGTGGACAACAACAAAATTTCAATGAGGCCTAGATCAATGACCCCCTCTGTGGATAAATTAAATAATATAAGAGTATATAATAAACTGAAACCACTGGATAGAGTGTAAAAGGAAAGTAAGAGACGTGTTACAGAGATCTCAGCTTCTAGGATGACAACAGTGGTGTCTATCTCACCTACATTTAATATGGTGAGTAAGACACATGTGCAGTAGTTAAGTATCTTTACTGTTGAAACATTTCGCCTACGTGGTAGGATCCTTCAGTCAAATGTTTTTTACTCATCAACTTGTCAGTATCTTATAACACTGTCAAGATAAACTTAAAATGAGAGAGTTAAGAACCTTCAAAATAAGAGTATCCAAGTTGATGATGGTTTTCATAAAGGAGCTGTTGCTCTCTGGACTGAAACGCTGCTTCACTCTAACACCTCCATTAACAGAAACGTGCAAATTAATTGTAACAAGAGTAAATTTTGTGATTATCTCATAATATGCCTTAGTCTCCTACTTAATTAATGTAGTTTAGGTTCTTTTCTTTTCTTTCTGGTAACCATCCAGCCGTGGTGTTATCCTGTGACTTTCATCAGTGATACAACAGCTGTTGTTCTGTAAGGCTATTCATGCACGTGTGCTCCGTGAGTGAATGTGGTTTTTGCCAAATTCTCTCTTCAATTCATGAATGCTGTTGAAATTCGGATGGATATTACACCTAGGAAGCCTGCAAGTATCTCAGAAAAACATACCGATTTAAGTATCAGCCAGATCGCCGAAAATTGGAATCTAGCAAAGTTGATCGGATTCCGAAGAGAACTGACGACACCGGTGATTGTGGAGCGCTGCGTCGAGGAAGACGTGAAAGAAAACGGACAACACCTCAAGATAACAAAGTTATAAAAAAATAATGTGAAGGATCCCAAGAAAACCAACAAAGATCTACGGAGAGATTTGGCTTCAGCTGACATAAATGTTGATGGTTCAACTGACCAACGAAAGCCCATTGAAGTTGGCAGAACTGCCAGAAAGCCGAAAAAGAAACAATTATTCACTGCTGCTATTAAGAACAAACGGCTGAGGTGGGCACTCGATCAGATGTGGCACATTTTGAAGTATTTGGATACAGATTAGTGGTAGTGAGACGGAGCAAAAAACCTCTTTGGAATGGACACATTCAACAAGCTCCAAAACACCTACCTACGACATTTTCTTGTAGTTTTATTGCTAAATGACCTGGACGATTTATTGTCGCTGAGAGATCGATGAACAGTGACAAATACAAGGAAATCCTTGGAACTCATATGCTTTTCATTGTGTATAGAGACTATCCTGATGGAGAAGGTATTTTCCAGCAGGGCCTTGCTCCAAGCCACACTTCCAGAAACATGCTAACAGATTTCGAGGAGAGAGGGCTAAGCTTTTTAAATTAGCCTCGAAATTCTCCTGACCAGTTGAGAATCTATGGCCAATAACCAAAGGCAGGATCGCAAAACAGGACTGTTCAACTGTTCAGTTACTGTTGTTATTAGGACATTGTACCACAACATAGAACTTGTCAAAATGTGATCAACATTGGTCGATTCTAAGCCAAAGCATGTAGCAGTGCTTATAAAAGTAAAGGGTAGTCATGTCTCTTATTAAATCAATTACACTGGTGAACAACCTAAATGTTTCCGAGAGCAGAATAGCAATTTCCAATTAATTTTAGGTCACTGATAATGAATATCATGGTTAACATTGTTTGTTATCTCTACTTTTCAGTATATACCTACGTGTCACAACAGGCTCCAACAGGCTTGCGGCAGTGTTTCTTACCAGCAGTCATAGAAGGTGGTTGTACTGTGCAAATTTACATTTTGAGGTGAAAGGTAGATGGTTTTCTTAGCCAACAGGGCGGATACACCAAGTACTGCTGCTTTCTATGTGAATGGGACAGCCGTGCAAGAGGTTCCCACTACATCAGGATAGACTGGCCGCCTAGTCAATCGTTGGAGCCTGGGATGAAAAATGTTGAACATCCACCTCCCATTTAACCAAACAAAATTTTGCTATCACCACTACACATAAAACTGGGGCTCATGAAAAACTTTGTAAAATCTATGGACAAATCCGGTCAGGGATTCAAGTATTTAGCACCAAAATTCCCCTTCAATGGTCCTCAGGTTCGAGAGCTTCTTTAAGATGGTGACTTTGAATCAGACCTTCATGGCGAGGAGAAAGCTGCTTGGGAAGCTTTCAAGTTAGTGGCGAAGGGATTTCTCGGAAAATGAAGGGAAGGCAACTATGAAAAAAAATGGGGGAAAACCTCATCAAGACTTACAAGAACTTGGGATGTAACATGTTACTTAAAATCGACTTTTTGGACTCACATTTAGACTTGTTTTTTCCAGCAAACTGTGGGACAGTTACTAGTGACGAACATGGTGAAAGGTTTCACTAAGATATTTCAACCATGAATAAATGGTACCAAGGTAAATAGGGCACAAGAATGCTTGCAGACTATTGCTGGACATTGGCAAGAGATGATTCTTCAGCCCACTATAAGCGTCAAGCAAAAAGGCAGAGACTAGGTACGGATTAGAGTTTAAAACATACTGACACATATTGTACGTTATAATAAAATAATCAAATATTACATGACTCGTATCTTTACACTCATAACCAATAAGCATTTTTAAGGTGATATTTGGATTCAGGACATGAAAATATATAAGAATTAACTAATTTCATTTAAGAAGATTACAACTTTTCAAAAATTCTTGACCAGTGTTATCTGTCACATTACTGTTGTGTGTTTCAAAGAAACATTAATTCTGCTCTCTCTTCACTCTATCCACTTTTGTCTCCTTATCTTCTCCTTCCCATCTTCTCTCCCAAACCCCCTCTCTCTCTGGTCCCTCCTTACCTTACCATTATGTCTCACCAGTCCTTCTACTTCCAACCCTCCCTCTTCCCTCTTCCCTCTTCCCTCTTCCCTCTTTCCTCTTCCCTCTCTCTCCTCTCACTACCTTTCTTTCTCCCCACCTTCTTCATTCCTTACCATGTCCTCTCCCTATTCTCTACTCTCTAATTCTTCCTTTCCCGCCCTCTCCTCTCCATATCTTCTCGTCTCTTTATTCTCTCTTCATTTTCATCTCTCTTCCACATTCCCCCTCTCACAATCGTCTCTCCTCACTTTTTCCTCTTACCACTCTCCTCACTTTTTCCTCTTTCCTCTCTCCTCACTTTTTCCTCTTTTCTCTCTCTTCGCTCTGCTCGTTCATTACTAATTCATTTTCTCTATTTCCCCTCCTCTTTCTTTCCTTCTCTTGCGATCAGACCAATCTGGTACTCTTCTCCACTGTTCTCTTCTCTCTTCTCCATTCATTTATCAAAGTTACCATTATCCCACTAAATTGTTCCTCTCACCTCTCATTCCCTCCTGTTTTATCTCTTGCTTTCTTCCTTCTCTGTCTCCCCATTCATATTCCCTCGGGCTTCCCTCCCCCTCCCCATTCTCCTGTCCCTCCCCCTCCTACTCTTACTCCTCCCCTTCATCCCCTCCCCTTCTACTCTTCCTCTCCCAACCGTCCCCCTTCCCATCCCACTCCCCTTCCCCCTCTGCCTCCCCCTCCTCCTCCACTACCTCGTCCCACTTAAGGGACCCTGATTAAAGGTGGAGTCTTTAGAAGTAAAATTTATATGTGTGTTGTGAGGGTGGCCTTTGTGTTACAGAGGTGGTCGCATTTGCTATAATAATGTCAGTGTTTTTAGTCTTGTGTTAAAGAAGTGGTCACAATTGCCATACTAATCTGCGTTTTAGTCTTCTCTTACAGAGGTGGTCACAATTGCCATACTAATGTCAGTGTTTTAGTCTGTGTTGTAAGGGTTGCCACTGTCATGCGAAGGTGGCGTCGTGTTGCCGTACTAATGTTAACGCTCTTGTCTCCCTTTGCATTACCAAAATGGCGTCATGTTGTCATACTTATCAAAACGATTGTTGTGACGGTATGTTGTGACGATTACCTGTGCATTACAGAGATGGCTTCACCTGGCTATACTCAAGGTAGCATAGTGTGTTGTGAGGGTGACCTCACCTGGCTATACTCAGGGTAGCTTAGTGTGTTGTGAGGGTGGCCCTCACCTGGCTATACTCAGGGTAGCTTAGTGTGTTGTGAGGGTGGCCCTCACCTGGCTATACTCAGGGTAGCTTAGTGTGTTGTGAGGGTGGCCCTCACCTGGCTATACTCAGGGTAGCTTAGTGTGTTGTGAGGGTGGCCCTCACCTGGCTATACTCAGGGTAGCTTAGTTTGTTGTGAGGGTGGCCTCACCTGGCTATACTCAAGGTAAACATCAAAATGGTATACAATACCGACAGGTTGGTAGGTAAGACACATAGGCAACAGTTAGGCAACTTTATTCCGAAACGTTTCGCCTACACAGTAGGCTTCTTCAGTCGAATACAGAAAGTAGGCAGGAACAGTAGAGATATGAAGACGATGTAATCAGTCCATCACCCTTGAAGTCGTAGAATTTGAAGTTGTCAGTCCCTCAGCCTGGAGAAGTTCAGTTCCATAGTCAGGAACTATCTGAAGATCAAGTTCCTGACCTGGCTATACTCAAGGTAGCTTAGTGTGTTGTGAGGGTGACCTCACCTGGCTATACTCAAGGTAGCTTAGTGTGTTGTGAGGGTGGCCTCACCTGGCTATACTCAAGGTAGCTTAGTGTGTTGTGAGGATGGCCCCTCACCTGGCTATACTCAAGGTAGCTTAGTGTGTTGTGAGGATGGCCCATCACCTGGCTATACTCAAAGTAGCTTAGTGTGTTGTGAGGGTGGCCTCACCTGGCTATACTCAAGGTAGCTTAGTGTGTTGTGAGGGTGGCCTCACCTGGCTATACTCAAGGTAGCTTAGTGTGTTGTGAGGATGGCCCCTCACCTGGCTATACTCAAGGTAAACATCAAAATGGTATACAATACCGACAGGTTGGTAGGTAAGACACATAGGCAACAGTTAGGCAACTTTATTCCGAAACGTTTCGCCTACACAGTAGGCTTCTTCAGTCGAATACAGAAAGTAGGCAGGAACAGTAGAGATATGAAGACGATGTAATCAGTCCATCACCCTTGAAGTCGTAGAATTTGAAGTTGTCAGTCCCTCAGCCTGGAGAAGTTCAGTTCCATAGTCAGGAACTATCTGAAGATCAAGTTCCTGACCGGGCTATAATCAAGGTAGCTTAGTGTGTTGTGAGGGTGGCCTCACCTGGCTATACTCAGGGTAGCTTTGTGTGTTGTGAGGGTGGCCCTCACCTGGCTATACTCAGGGTAGCTTTGTGTGTCGTGAGGGTGGCCCTCACCTGGCTATACTCAAGGTAGCTTAGTGTGTTGTGAGGGTGACCTCACCTGGCTATACTCAAGGTAGCTTAGTGTGTTGTGAGGATGGCCCCTCACCTGGCTATACTCAAAGTAGCTTAGTGTGTTGTGAGGGTGGCCTCACCTGGCTATACTCAAAGTAGCTTAGTGTGTTGTGAGGGTGGCCTCACCTGGCTATACTCAAGGTAGCTTAGTGTGTTGTGAGGGTGGCCTCACCTGGCTATACTCAAGGTAGCTTAGTGTGTTGTGAGGGTGGCCTCACCTGGCTATACTCAAAGTAGCTTAGTGTGTTGTGAGGGTGGCCTCACCTGGCTATACTCAAGGTACCTTAGTGTGTTGTGAGGGTGGCCTCACTTGGCTATACTTAAGGTAGCTTAGCGTGTTTTAAAGGTAGCCTCTCCGGGCTATTCTCAAGGCAGCGTGGCGTGTTGAGGGTGGCCTCACCTGGCTATACTCAAGGTAGCGTGGCGTGTTGAGGGTGGCCTCACCTGGCTATACTCAAGGTAGTGTGGCGTGTTGAGGGTGGCCTCACCTGGCTACACTCAAGGTAGCGTTACGTGTTGAGGGTAGCCTCACCTGGCTTTACTCAAGGTAGCGTGGCGTGTTGAGGGTGGCCTCACCTGGCTATACTCAAGGTACCTTAATGTGTTGTGAGGGTTGTCTCATCCGGCAGTACTCAAGGTAGCTTAATGTGTTGTGAGGGTTGCCTCACCTGGCAGGAGTCAAGGTAATTTTATGTGTTGTGAGAGTGGCCTCACCTGGCAGTACTCTTAATGTGTTGTGAGGGTGGCCTCACTTGGCAGTACTCAATCTAACTTAATGTGTTGTGAGGGTGGCCTCACCTGGAACCCTCATAATAACGTTATGTCTCGTCTCCTTTGTGCCATTATTATTATGGATATAACGAACATAAATAAAACTTATATATGAGCATTGTGGTCTCACTTGTATCTTCCTCATAAACGTCCTCTGCTGCCTAAATTCTCTCCAATACTTTGAAGTTATTAGTGTATAAACTTCTGTGTTAAATGCAAGAGCTTCTCGCAACCGACCTAACGGGAAGGTGACGCGACGCTCTGTCTAGTGTAGGTAACCCATGCTCAACCTGGTGTAGGTGACTCCATGCTCAGCCTAGTGTACCTGGAGTCTACCTGGAGGTTATTCCGGTGATCAACACCCCCGCGGACAGGTCCACGACCAGGCCTCCCTGTGGATCAGGGCCTGATCAACCAGGCTGTTACTGCTGGCAGCACGCAGTCCAACGTTCGAACCACAGCCCGGCTGATCCGGCACTGACTTTAGGTATCTGTCCAGCTCTCTGCTGCATAGCCCTTGTGGCTTAGCGCTTCTTTTTGATTATAATAATAATAATGTCCAGCTTTCTCTTGAAGGCAGCCAGGGGTTTATTGGTAATTCCCCTTATGCCTGGTGGGAGGCTGTTCAACAGTCTTGGGCCCCGGGCACTTATGGTGTTTTCTCTTAGTGTACCAATGGCGCCCCTACTTTTAATTGGGAGTATTTTGCATCGCCTGCCAAGTCTTCTACTTTCGTAGGGAGTGATTTCTGTGTTCAGATTCAGGATCATTCCTTCTAGGATTTTCAAAGTGTAGATTATGATATATCTCTCCCTCCTGCGTTCCAACGAGTACAAGTTAAGTGCTTTCAAGCGATCCACAGTAGTTAAGGTGCTTGACAGAACTTATACGTGCAGTAAAGGTTCTCTGTACACTCTCTAGATCTGCGATTTCACCTGCTGCTTTGAATGGAGATGTTAATTAATGTTCAACAGTATTCCAGCCTAGAGAGAACAAGTGGTTTGAAAAGGATCATCACTGGCTTGGCATCTCTCGTTTTGAACGTTCTCATTATCCATCCTATCATTTTCTTTGCACTTGTGATCGTGGCACTGTTGTGATCCTTGAAAGTGAGATCCTCAGACATTACTACTCCCAGGTCCCTTACATTATTTTTCCGCTCTATTGTATGGCCAGAATTTGTAGCATACTCTTTTCTAGTTATTATCCCCTCCAGTTTTCCATAACGGAGTAGTTGGAATTTGTCTTCATTGAACATCATATTGTTTACCGTTGCCCACTGGAAAACTTTGTTTATATCTTCTTGGAGGTTAACCGTGTCCTCCATAGATGACAGCCTCATGCAGATCCTAGTATCGTTTGCAAAGGATGATACGGTGCTGTGGGTTACATTTCTGTCTACATTTGCTATGAGGATGAATAGGATGGGGGCGAGTACTGTGCCTAGTGGAACAGAGCTCTTCACTATGCCAGCCTACGATTTACTCTGTTGACCACTACTCTTTGTGTTCGATTGGTTAGGAAGTTGAAGATCCATCTCCCCACTTTGCCGGTTATTCCTTTAACACGTATTTTGTGCGCTATTACGCCATGATCGCACTTGTCAAACGCTTTTGCAAAGTCTGTGTATATTACATCTGCATTCCGATTTTCTTCCAGTGCTTCCAAGGCCATATCGTAGTGATTCAGTAGTTGCGAGAGGCAGGAGCGACCTGCCCTGAACCCATGTTGCACTGGATTGTGCAGTTTTTGGGAATCCAGGTGGTTTGCAGTCCTGCTTCTTAGCACTCTTTCAAAGATTTTTATGATGTGGGACGTTAGAGCAATTGGTCTATAGTTCTTAGCTAAAGCTTTGCTGTCACCTTTATGGAGTGGGGCTATATCCGCTGTTTTAAGTGACTGGAATTTCACCCATGTCCACGCTCCTCCTCCATAGTGTACTTAGGGCACGTGAGAGGGGTTTCTTGCAGTTCTTAATGAATACAGAGTTCCAAGAGTCTGGGCCCGGGGCTGAGTGCATGGGCATGTTGTCAAAGGCTTTTTCAAAGTCTGTCGGAGTTAGGGTAAGGTGACACTAGCTGCACGAGCCGGACTTGAGTCCTATAGTAACATGGGGCATGCCTGAAATTTGAAGGTGTCGGGCTGTTAGACTCGGTGTATCATCTAACTGTGAAGACAGTACACTTCTTGAAAAAAAACAACAATTGAGTGATGGCTAATGTGTTTTCTCCATTAGGTCATCCCTGGCGTGACATAAGACTGCCAGTGACTTAAAAAACAAATAAGTAAATAAGTAAATATATATATATATATATATATATATATATATATATATATATATATATATATATATATATATATATATATATATATATATATATATATATATATATATATATATATATATATATATATATATATATATATATATATATATTTTATCACACCGGCCGATTCCCACCAAGGCAGGGTGGCCCGAAAAAGGAAAACTTTCACCATCATTCACTCCATCACTGTCTTGCCAGAAGGGTGCTTTACACTACATATATATATATATATATATATATATATATATATATATATATATATATATATATATATATATATATATATATATATATATATGCAAAACAACCACTCTGAAAGAATAGAGAAATTCCAAGCGCTTTCGTGACTACTCACATTATCAAGGAACTATGAAAGTAAAGCATCCAAGGAAGCTATTTAAGGGGTCTGGCCAACACCTCACTATCAGATCCCACAACGGTTAAACACCTGACGCGCGCCGGCCCAACTGAGCAGGTCCTTTGCACAACTCACCAACAAACTATTCTACCCAAGAAAATTTAAAAATTATTATTTGTCCAGTGTATTATTAAATTCTTTCCAAATTCTATTAATTATAAATGGATCTAATTTATATAAACCAAAGGAAATATTCATATTATTGTCAAAACTGCTTTTTATGAAACAAGATTCAATTATATTCCTGTCGACCATGGAATTGCTTGATACTACTTTCTCAACTTTTTGAAAATCAATTGGATGGTTAAAATCTCTTACATGAATAAATAGAGCATTGGAATCTTGTCCAGTTCTAATGCTATATTTATGTTGTTTTAATCTTGATCTTCCCATTCCAGCCAGCGATTTCATCGACGTTGTTGAACTATGTGTTGGCTTTACGTGTTTCTCTTTCGAAAATCACCTCTTTCAGCAGACTTTTGGACTACCCATGGGTTCGCCACTCAGTGCGGTCCTGGCGAACCTATACATGGAACATCTAGAAGCCGAACGTTTCTCCAACATTATTCCTTCGTCTGTCACCTGGCTCCGTTATGTTGACGACATTCTCCTCATAACTCCTAAACGCTTTAACGTTCAAGCTCTCCAAGACAAGCTCAACCAGGTCGAGCCTTCAATCCAGTTCACACTTGAAGAAGAAGTCGACAACACTCTTCCTTTCCTTGATGTTCTGCTCTGCAAAGCTGACCATGAACTTCGTTTTAAAGTCTATCGAAAACCCACCAACCAAAACGATCTTCTCCACTTCTACTCTCACCACGACACCAAAACTAAACGTGGTGTAATTATAGGCTTCTTCCTGCGTGCACTCAGAATCTGCAGCAATGAGTTCCTTGAGGAAGAATGCACAATAATTGAACAAGTATTTTCTAAACTCCACTATCCTCGTCACTTCATCAGAGACTGCTGACGGCGGGCATTAAACATCTTCAACACACCCAGAGAAGACACTGCCGAGAAGAGATACATAGTCCTCCCCACCAACTCCATTGCCAAACATGTTTCAAACATCTTTTCCAATACATCATTCCAAGTATCTACCTCCACAACCACGACCATCAAGGACACCACCAGTAGTAGACAGGACAAGCCTCCATCCTCTGCAGGGGTATACATAATCCCTTGTAATGACTGCAACAAATTATATGTGTGCGAAACATCAAGAGACCTCCAAACACGTATTTCAGAACACCAATATGCAAGCAGGACTGACGATGCAAGGAATGCCTGTGTACAACATCGCAATTCACACAACCATTTAATTAACTACAGAAACTCAAGACTTATCGCCACAGAAGACAACACTCAATACCGAAGAATCCTGGAATCATCGCTTATCTTTATAACCAACAATTTCAACCAGATGAATGGTTCAGAGAACCGACATGTTGATAAATTAGACACATATGCAACTCTTGGGTATCTTTATTGAGGAAACGTTTCGCCACACAGTGGCTTCATCAGTCCATACAAAGGAGAATCTTGAAGAACAGGAGGAGAATGAGGTAATCAGTCCCTTAACCTTGAGTCGATGTGGTCAGTCCATCAATTGATGGACTGTCTAATTTATCAATTTCAACCAGAACAACGGCTTCTATAACATAGCTGAACCACTCGCCAAGAAACTTCTTCATCGCTATCCCACATAAGAACATAGAACACTGCAGAAGGTCTACTCACAACTTGTCCAATACCCCTGCCAAGCTACCCAAGACTCTATAACTCCACCCGGTAGATCATCAGAGGCAGCATTCTCCACCTGACCTCAACATTCTGAACATGACTATAAATATTCCCGTACCTTCCACCCCAGGTAGATCTGTGTGTGACTTGAAAAAGCCCACTGTGTGGGTGAAACGTTGTCAATAAAGGATCACATTATACTGCATATGTGTTTATATTTCCACTGTGTCGGTATTTGATACCATTTATTTCCATGTTTTAATCTTAGTTCGAGATTTTTACCAGTTTGACCGTAATAAACTTTATCTGTGTTTCCATTCTTTCACAGTGGTTGTTTTGCATATTCTGAAATCACCTGTTTACTGTGATCTTATTGCATTAATGGATACCACACGACTCTTCAGAATGTTCTCGATAAGCTTTCCTAATCATATATCTTTTGTTCCACAGTTTTCTTCTGCACTGATCAAGTCCCACAAGTTAAAAATTCGACTTAATTTTTTAAAAAATTGTTTAAATGAACAAGTTCTGCCCAAGTCTCTTTTACCCAATAGACTCCTTGACATGAGAGATCGTCCTTTTGATGATTTTATGAGAATTATTCTTCAGAAACATATTGAAATAACTAAAATACAGGAGAAGGAAGCATTCAAAATATTGAGAAACAAAAAATACTCTTTTAATCAGGCCATTCCATCAGAATGGAAACACAGTATGTTGGATCATTGCTATAATAAACTCAGAAGAGTTTGTAATGAACTCAAGAGCAAACTACAAAGAAAATTAGACATTTTAATTGTAAATAGTGATTGGACAAAGCATGCTAATAACAATTTTGTACTTAACTTACCAGATGAAATTTTAGACAAACATACAACTGCTGCTCTAGGTTTTGGCCTAAGTTTTGCAACTTCAAAAAACCTTAATAATGTTGAAATTGCAAAAGCCTTTTGTAACTTTGAAAAATTTTCTGATTTATCCTCTGATGAAATTAATATTAGTAAAGGAATGGTATATAGCTCTATGTTAAAACCAAACATTCCCAATTGCCCTCAAAGATTCTTTAAGTCTTGTGATACACTTAATAACAATAAAAATTTTCGCCTTACTAAAGCAGACAAAATAAATGCAATAGTAATTATGAAAGAAAATGATTACCAAGAAAAAATGAATGATCTCTTAGATGATACTGAAACCTATTCTAAACTTAGAAAAAATCCCCTAGAAACCGTTAACAGCAATTTCAATAAAACAATAAAACTTCTACTGAAAGGCAAAGATGAATTAGTCAAACAATTTACTTCCACTAATCCATCTTTACCTTACATGTATGGACTAATAAAAACACACAAACCAGGGAATCCAGTCAGACCAATTATTAGCTCCATAGGGTCAGTTTCATATAAATTATCCAAATGGCTTGTTGATATTTTGAGCCCTATTGTTGGCAAAATTTCTAACTTTAATGTTAAAAACAACATAGACTTGGTTGATAAATTAAGCTCCTTGACTGACTTAAATGATTTTAACATGGTTAGTTTTGATGTTACTTCCTTGTTTACGAAAGTTCCTGTTGATGATTTATTAAGTTTCTTATCTGAAGAACTCGTTAACTATGATTTACCATTGCCAGTTCCTACTATCATTAAACTTATTAAACATTGCATAGTTGATGCAAAATTTGTATTTAATGATAAGTTTTACACTCAGAAGTTTGGTATGGCAATGGGAAATCCTCTTTCACCTGTTCTTAGTAACCTATACATGTAATTTTTTGAAACAAGGTTGCTTAACACAATCCTCCCTAATAGAGCTAAATGGTTCAGATATGTTGATGATATTTTGTGTCTTATGCCCAAAAATGTAGATATACACCATTTCCTTGGCAAATTAAATAACTTAGCCCATTCTATAAACTTTACTGTTGAGTTTGAAGAAAATAACTCATTGCCTTTTCTAGATGTTTTAATTATTAAGGGTAATAATGAATTCAAATTTAAAATTTACAGAAAAGCTACAAATAACTGTTTCTATGTCCACTATTATTCCTCGCATCAAGATAGAGTCAAACTGTCTGTTTTCTCATCAATGTTTTTGAGAGCTTTACGAATTTGTAGTCCTGAGTTCATAGATGAGGAAATATCCAAAATTTATGAAATAGGTAATGATTTAAAATACCCAAGAAATGTAATTGATAAATCTTTTAAAGTTGCTAGAAATACTTTTTACAATCCAAAAAGGGACAACCAGCCTTATTCAACTAAAAATATGTTGGTTCTCCCTTACCATGAAAACTTGGTTGATATGCCTTCTCTTCGTAAGACTTTTAATATTAAAGTTGTATTCAAAAATCTTGATGCAGTAAAAAAAACTTTTGATAAAGAATTCCCCCCAAAATGCTGATGGATGTGTCTATAAGATTCCTTGTAAAATTTGCGATAAAGTTTATTACGGTCAAACTGGTAAAAATCTCGAACTAAGATTAAAACAATATAAATATAGCATTAGAACTGGACAAGATTCCAATGCTCTATTTATTCATGTAAGAGATTTTAACCATCCAATTGATTTTCAAAAAGTTGAGAAAGTAGTATCAAGCAAGTCCATGGTCGACAGGAATATAATTGAATCTTGTTTCATAAAAAGCAGTTTTGACAATAATATGAATATTTCCTTTGGTTTATATAAATGAGATCCATTTATAATTTATAGAATTTGGGAAGAATTTAATAATACACTGGACAAATAATAATTTTTAAATTTTCTTGGGTAGAATAGTTTGTTGGTGAGTTGTGCAAAGAACCTGTTCAGTTAGGCCGGCGCGAGTCAGGTGTTTAACCGTTGTGGGATCTGATAGTGAGGTGTTGGCCAGACCCCTTATATAGCTTCCTTGGATGCTTTACTTTCATAGTTCCTTGATAATGTGATTAGTCACGAAAGCGCTTGGAATTTCTCTATTCTTTCAGAGTGGTTGTTTTGCATATTCTAAAATCACCTGTTTACTGTGATCTTATTGCATATATATATATATATATATATATATATATATATATATATATATATATATATATATATATATATATATATATATATACATATACATATATATATATATATATATATATATATATATATATATATATATATATATATATATATATATATATATATATATACACATATATATATATATATATATATATATATATATATATATATATATATATATATATATATATATATATATATATATATATATATATATATATTTATACATATGTCGTGCCGAATAGGCAGAACTTGCGATCTTGGCTTAAATAGCAACTCTCATCTTGCCATATAGGACAAGTGAAAATTTGTGTATGCAATAATTTAGCGAAAATCATTATGAACCTAACGAAAAAAATATATTTCAGTGTGTTTGTTTAGCATTAAATTATTGTCAACAAATCTAAAATGTATTTAGTTGGGTTAGGCTAAAACAAATTGTTCTTGTTATAATAAAGTTAGGTAAATTTTCGAAGTTTCTTTTGAAGCAAAATTAAAAATTTTTACAAAAATATATCTTTAAACGTATAAGATAAAATTTTAGAAAGGACTTAATTTTAAATGAGTTCTTGCTAATTGACCAGTTTTACATATTCGGCACGACATATATATATATATATATATATATATATATATATATATATATATATATATATATATATATATATATATATATATATATATATATATATATATATATATATATATATATATATACACGAGTATATATCAAAAACATGTCCTATGAAAAAGCCTTGGTCAAATTGGACTTTGCCAATGCTTTCAACTCAGTCAGAAGGGATGCTGATCTCCAAGCAGTTTATAGAAACTTCCCTTCCCTTTATCCCTTCATAGAATCGTGTTATAGTGTGACTTCCAAACTATTGTTTGGGGACCATGAAATTGACTCGTGTGAGGGCGTGCAACAGGGGGACCCTCTCGCCCCCTTTCTATTTTGTTTGGTCATCAAGGAAGTCACGGAGGCACTCTCCAGCGAGCTCAATATCTGGTTCCTGGACGACGGTACCCTGGCTGGCACAACAGAATCTCTCCTGGAGGACATCAGTAAAATTAAAGACATGGGAGAAAGCCTGGGCCTTTCTTTAAACCCCACCAAATGTGAAATAGTTTCTACCAATCAACAGTTGATCCAGAATATTAGTACCGTTTTACCAGGAGCACGAGCCATTGATCCAGCCAATAGCACTCTCCTCGGTGCTCCTCTTGGGTCCAATGCCATCGATCTGGTCCTAGGAAAAAAAGTCTCAGACCTCCGGACGATGGAAAGCAGGATGAAAGACATTGACACACACGATGCCTTCTACCTACTCACCAGGTGCCTGTCAACCCCAAAACTTACCTATTTTCTGAGATGCTCCCCAGCCTTCAGCAGTCCAAAACTCAAGGAATATGACTCTCTCCTGAAGGCCATGCTAGAGAGTGTATTGAATCTTTCCCTTGACGATGGACAGTGGTTGCAAGCCTCACTTCCGGTCAGGCTTGGAGGGCTAGGAGTACGCAGATCCTCCCAGATTGCTCTACCAGCTTTCCTATCCTCTTCCATTGCATCAAACGAGTTGATAAGACAAATTCTTCCTGACACCCTCAGTGACTCAGCAGGAATAGAAGACCCTAGCTATGTCAGTGCCATCACCGAATGGGAGACTCTTGCTGCTCCAGCACCAAACCCTAGTGCAGCACTGGCTCACAAACAGTCAAGCTGGGATAGCCCAATTGCTGAAAAGGTGCTTGCCAACATGCTCAGGGCTGCAACATCAGATAGGGAGATTGCCCGTCTCCAGGCTGTGAGTGCACCTCACTCCGGGGACTTCCTCCAAACAGTTCCCATATCGGCAATGGGAACGCGACTCGACCCTAAGACCCTCCGTATTGCAGTGGCTCTGCGCCTTGCTGCCCCAATTCACACAGAATATATGTGTATTTGCGGCGAAGTGCAAGCAGACCAATACGGTCTACATGGTCTTAACTGTTCCAAAACCAAGGGCTGGCATGCAAGACACAATGAGGTCAACGACATCATTAAGAGAACCCTTGCTACAGCTGGATGCCCTGCCGAGAGGGAGCCACGATCACTTGCAGCAAACAATACCCACAACCCAGCAAACCGCCCCGACGGGATCACCATCTATCCTTGGAAGAATGGCAAGCTCTTAGCATGGGACTATACCTGTGTGTCCACACTGGCTGACACCTATATCCATCACAGTGTGGGGCGACAGGGAGGAGCTGCTGACCACAAGGAGGAGTACAAGATCAGCAAGTACAGGGACATTAGCCAACAGTATCAATTTGTCCCAGTGGGATCAGAGACCTTGGGATCATGGGGAAAAAATGCCACACGTTTCCTTAAAGAATTGGGTTCCAGACTCATCGACACCACCAGGGACCCAAGGGCAGCCACTTTCATGTTCCAGCGCCTCAGCGTCGCCATCCAGAGGGGAAATGTTTGCTGCATACTTGGCTCACGTCCAGCCTCGGAGGAGCTGGAGGAAATTCATCATCTTTGATACATTGTGCCATTGTATTCATGTTTATGTTTTTTTCTGTAAATGTATTTTGTTTATTAATAAATGTTCACATAGAATAAAACATATATAGGGGGTGGTAGGAGAAGAAAATATTCAAACAGCTCCGGGGAGAACCTTGAGTTTTCTCTGAGGTACGTTTATTGTCTTCTCTGAGGATGAGGGTCCCCATTCCAGCTATAGAGGTGGTACTTCCCTATATATACTTTTTAAATATATATATATATATATATATATATATATATATATATATATATATATATATATATTTATATATATGTATATATATATATATAAATATATATCAAGACTAATCTCTGGCTGTGTTTGTGTATATTTCGCCTGCTCTTGCGAATTCTTTGCATATATATATATATATATATATATATATATATATATATATATATTTATAGATATATATATATATATATATATATATATATATATATATCTATATATATATATATATATATATATATATATATATATATATATATATATGTGTGTGTGTGGGTGTGTGTGTGTGTGTGTGTGTGTGTGTGTGTGTGTGTGTGCGTGTGTGTATGTGTGTGTGTGTGTGTAGTTTGACAGGCACAATCATTGCCTATGTCAGGCATATATTCCTCTGTCGTCAATGAATTTGAGATAAATAAATTAGACGAAGGTTTTTCTACATAGGTTTGTCTGGAAATTGACCTGGGTATGTAAAAAATAATCTATTATTTTAATCTATATTTCTGAAACTTCATATCTATTGGTCTTCCTGTTCCTTAGCAACATTTCCTATCCTTTCCATAGCTGTAATCCCTTCCTATCTTTAACCTTCTCGTCTAGCCTCTCCCAGCGTCTTCTTGTTTTCCCAGCTCTGCCGTTGTTCTCCAGTGTGTCTCAGACGGACTATCAAGCTATCATTTATGTACTGGAAATTTTTTTCTTCTATGGCGTGTTTTCTTCAAGCAACGTATCGCTGTGTCGTGATTTACCCAGCGCATCGTTTTGGTTCTTTTTAGGCCAGACTGGCAGTGCTGACTTCTTCATGGGGAAGTTTCTTGCTGACTGGCTCTTGATCCAAGGATGCAGAGATACATGTGATTCGAGGTGATAAATGCCCTATTTTTGCTTGGATCAAACTGAATTATCTTGCATTTGTCAAACAGTACATAACCCAAACAAGTTGAAAAAGTCAACTTGAACATAACAATAACTTGATTTGTTGTGGTCTCTACATAATCTGAGAAAGGTGCCTCTTTAATATATAATCACATCCCTTTTCCTTTAATGAAACAATGCACGCAGTACACCATACCACATTTGCTAATTTTCAGACCATCAAATACTTTTAATACCTAATTCACGGAATTCCTAACAACCTAACTGATCCGTTTCTAATTATTGGCTGACGAGATTTGTTGATATGTTGCTTTATTGCTATTGCCTCTGCTTTCCTTTGTTGCACATATATACAAGAGAATTTATCGCCTTTTAAGAGTGGCATCGCATGGGGTGTCAGTATAACTTGAATTAGCCAGGACTTTGACGTAAACTAAATTTTTGTAAAAAAGACACAGTGTATTGAACCAATCTTAGTTCTGACGAAGAGTGTTTCAGTGTTTATGTTTATCAAGACATACGTCTGAGCGACAGACATTTTATCTTGATAGAATTCTATGGTGAACGAAAAGTTGTCAGAATAAAGAATTGCTTTTTATCTTGTGTCTCGTTACCGTACTTGTCGGAACCATTTGGTTGCCAGTCAAAAGTAATTGAGATAGGATATGAATTAATAACCAAATACCTTCACTCGCACGTAAGACAATTCATCAAAAAAAGTTTTTATCAGGTTCTTAGGTGAACCGAAGTTGTGCTGATAAGTTTCCAGACATTGATTAAACTTGATTCAAGGAGAAGCATGTAACTCTCTTCTGATCCTTTTGGGAAGCTCAGAAGTTCGGCGAGGCGTAGAATACTTGGAGTTAATCCTGCAGCTGATAACGTTACCGGAATTTCAAAATGATTTTTTTTAGCTTCTGTGGATGGAAGCAGATCTATGATCAGTTTGTCCGGTTATATTATTTAATACCAATTTTAATTTTGTTCTACTTTTTATAAATTAAACAAAAAAATCTATACACAGTTGAATTTGCAGGTAACAGGCTATTATCTATGTCCTTTAATTTGCAGGTTAAGAACTGTTATTCTACCTCAGTTAATTTCAAAGTTTTGCTTTGATTTAGGCAAGGCACAATTGCTTAGGATACGACCCACAACAACAGACCAACACCAAAGAACATACTGTATTGACTGCTAGGCGAACGTGGGCATTAGATAAGAGTTTAACACCTAAGAAACAATTTACTGAAAGATGAATGTGGGCAGCAGGTGTAAAGAAACTAGCGCCTAGGAACTTATTTACTGATAAAAGGTGTTAAGAAATTAACAGTCAGACATCTAACTTATTTAAGGGAAAACTGCCAACAAATGTAAAAAGACTAAAACCCCGGGAACCTATTTACTACAAGGCGACATAGATGAGGGAATAAAAAGCGACATAAGCAAGTTTGCCGATGACACCAAAATAGGCCGTCGAATTCATTCTGACGAGGACATTAGATGCGGTGGTCGGAGAAGTGGCAGATTCGAATTCAGCTGTGGACTGAGATAATGTATATATACACCAGCCTCCTCAGCCTTCTATACTTCCTGTCGTCGCTCTTCAGTCAACATTGTGTTCGCGTATAGACAGTTATTAGCTGCTGTGTGTAGCAAGACATTTTTAAGCCTATATTAAAACATTTTGAATGCTCAGCGAATATTAGTGATTCAGTGTTTATTTTCGTTTATATGATATCTGTGTGTGTGCCTTTCATTGCATATTTTCTTGTCTTAAGACATATTCCAGTGTGAAGAGTAACTTCCTGCAAACATCTTGTGCCTAGACGTCTCAGTGATAAACATTAGTGTAGTAACTATCACCTCCAAGTAACTTTCACATTTATTATCTTACAGTGTCCTGACATTTCTTCAGTATAACTCTGAACTGTTACTGTGTTATACATTTGTGTTGTTTGTTTAGTGTTCTCCTAAAATTGTGTTTTTCTAATATATTTTCCTATCAGAATGAAGTAAATTCTGTAATTTTTTTTATTTACTTACAATGAGTGCAGCATAATTTTTCTTTCATTGAGTACAGTGTTATTAATTGTTGTTCGATTACCTTTCTGTTGCACTCTTTGCATTTACTTTGCATTCAATTCTTTCCATCTTATAGTGTCATTTGGTGAGTGTCTCAGTTTTTCTTGAGTTTAAATTTCCTTGTGAGTCGAGATATTTTTATAGTTTTTTCCTATATCTCTGTGTGTGTTATATTCCATATTTTTTTGTGTGTAATTTTCACTTGTGCCAAACATTACGTATATATGTACGTATATATGCTGTGTTTTGACTGATTTTTTTTATCAGCTTTTATTGCAAGTTATTGCTGTATTGCATGTATTGCAAGTTATCTGCTTGTGACAGCAAAACGTACTTACCTGTGTTGTTAATTATCCTTTCTTTGTGCTTCTCTATGCTAACGCTAATGTAAATAACGCAACTCATGAACCGTGTCAGAACCCTAGTGGTTCCATGCCTTCTGACAGACATCCGACAGTTTACAGGCTGTATCTTTATTCTGCTGAACCACTTAACACTGTTCCTACATTTTGCGGCCCTCCAAGTAATCCTGAAGCTTGATTCACTGCCTTTCCTAGAAGCTATGATTCGGGTTGCCAAAGACAGTCTTACCAGATCTCCTTCGCCTGGAGAAGCTAGCAGTCTCACCACTAACAGTGATTTCAATCACTTACTGTGTGAATCAGTACTTGCAGCATATACTGTAAGTGAATTACTGGGTCAGTTTTTTACCCGTATATCTAAACTGTTGAATGTGTTAAAAGTGTTATTTGAAGCTTCAACTTTTGTGTGTTCTGGCTGTACAGAACCTGCTCTTGACAATGGAAAATTCGCTGCCTATGGTGCCATTAAGCAATTGTTATCATATTTTGCCCTTGGCGGTCACTTCGTACACCAGGTTCAATTCCTTCCATGAATGAATACAATACTCCGTAGTTCTGCTACTCCTACTGTGCAACTTATCTGTGTGACCACACAAGATCAATCCTATGTACAATCAAGTACGTCAACTAGGGTTCGTACAAAAAGTACAAATAGCATTTACAGTGCCAGGACTTGTTACAATTGTAAAAAAAAAGGGAAATATTGCCAGAGAATGTTGAGGCGTAAGGAATAAGAAGCGCCGAGCTCAAGGAAGTACTCAGAATAATTTATGGTACTGTACTTTCCGTATGATAGACAGTCATCATATGTCTCACTGCTTTGTTCGTCAGGCAGGCATGAACCGTGGATTTTTATTTTTTAGTTTTTGGTCGTCCCAGTCGTAGTAGGTATGGTTCCCAGAACAACCAGAACCCTCGGGGAAATCTGTACGCCACAGTCAAAACGCCCAGTTGTTACAGTAGCTGATATTCACTACTCCATGCTTATCCAGAATTTCTTTGATGCTTTATGCAGTCTAAAGGAAAAATCCCTCATCAATGACGTTGAATCACACGTCTCTGACGAAGGCGCTTTTGGGCAAGAAGTTGAAAATGTCTTCGATGACGAATCACCTCCTTGTTTGTATGTCCATTCCAGTGCAACAATAGGTCTTTTAGTCGAAGCCTCTATGTACAATGTGCCCTTTCATGTGTTCCTGGACTCTGGTGTGCAAGTTACCATCATTAGATCTAGCATATTTAAAGATAAACGACTCCGTCATGTCCTTCCAGAAGAAGGAACTCGTGTAACCACCCTTGGTGAGTGGCTGGTTCTAGTCTGCTTGTCCAAGGCCAGACCTCCCTCACTTTATCCAAGGATGAGAGTTTTTCAGCTTCTCTCCTCGCTGTAGATCAAATCAACTTCCCTGGTGATTTGCATTGATGCCAGACCTCTATATTGTGCTTGACCCATACCATTGGCATGTCTGACTCGACGACTTGGTCATATCATTCTGCGGCTACCAGCTTGGATACGAGACCTGTCTTACTGCGTCAGAGTAGGAAGTTCGGATTAATTAAGTCAAGTCTTTACAGACGTGTGCCTTCACCAATAAAGTAACCAAGCGGTCAGGCACTGGTACCACTGTCTCTCTGTCTGGAAACCAAGTCCCACAACTCCGTGCACTCAGGATAGTGTGCACTCGCCTTAGATGTTATAGGAAGCTCAGACAATCTCTTGCACCGAGACATCGACTCCAGGCTGAAGGACTGATTACCTCAAACTCCTCCTCTCCTTACAGCTTTCTGCTTTGTATTGGACTGATGAAGTCACTGTGTGGCGAAACTTTTCCTGAATCAAGATTCCCATATATTGCATAAGTGTCTCAATCTTCAACTTGTCGGTTTTTCAAACTGTTTCTATGGCTATTTGTTCAGGGGACGCCTTGTTGGAAAGCCACTACTTGAAACAATAATGTTGGTAGAATTACCGACAATATGTAAAGTAGAAGGACACAAGTGCAACTAATGTGACATTTTTATTGTGGCAACGTTTCGCTCTCCAGGCTCAGAGTGAGGTGCAATACTAGTGCTAGTAGTAGTAGTGATATAAGTAGTAGTAGTAGTAGTAGTAGTAGTAATACAATATGCTAGAACAAATAACTCGCACATGAGTAAAAGGATATAAAAGCTATTACTTGGGTAACATAAAAATAGGTTAGACAAATATTTCTATTGGAGGCTGGATAGAGAAGGCCTGTTTCAATGTTCATTCTCTGTAATGTGGTTTGTGTGGTATGAACAGGAGAGACTATGTGACGGCAGGGTTTACTGTTTTCAGGAGGATTCTTGCTAAGACTTCAGAGATGGTGAAGCTGCCTTTGTTTTGTTTAATTGTATTAGAAACAGCTATTAGTGAAGATTCAAGGCACTTGCGTCTGCGGAAATTGGTTTCTTTGATCACTAATTGGGCGTCCCTAAATTTCATGAGATGATTGGCGGAATTTCGGTGTTGTACACAGGCGTTGTTCAAGTTATCGTTCCTACATGCGTAAATGTGTTCATTGAGGCGGGTGTCGAGGTTTCTTGCTGTTTCACCCACATAAATCTTATCGCAGCCTCCACAGGGTATAGTGTAAACCCCTGCGTTGATTGGTTAGTGGTGCTTGGATTTTGTTCTTGTTAGATCCTGTATTGATGTTAGCTTGTGAAAGTACTTTAGCAAACATTCAGTGCAACCTGGCTGTTGGGAAGAATTATAACTTTGTTGGGAGTGGTGTTGGTGCGTGGAGAATTAATGATCTGAAGAGCTCTTTTCTTGCAATCTTTGATGAAAAATGAAGGAAAATGTAATCAGTCCCTCATCGACTCCAGGCTGAGGGACTGATTACCTCGAACTCCTCCTGTCCTTACACCCTTCTGATTTGTACTGGACTGATGAAGGCACTGTGTAGCGGTTGTCAAAACCATTCATCACATCTGTCAGACACTGCATCATCACGGAATCCTGATACAAAGAATTCTTCAAAACTTGTCCAACCTTTGGACGAAGACGTAGTTCGGCTAGTGGATGGTACCACTATAACCCCGCCTCCTCCTGCTTCACCTCACCTCACTACAGTATATAAGCCACGTCTACGGCCCTATGCTGTACTTTCTACAAGATTAATGGACTGAATACATCGACTCCAGGCTGAGGGACTGATTACCTCGAACTCCTCTCCTTACACCCTTCTCATTTGTATCGGACTGATGAAGCCACTGTGTGGCGAAACGTTTCCTCAATAAAAGTTCCCATATGTTGCATAAGTGTCTCAATTCTTCAAACTCAGGACTACAAATTCGATATACTCTCAGGAAAAATCCGATGATGGTGCCTCTTTTGGGCTTAGTATCTTGACTGGAATAGAAGTGTGTGAGATCATTTTTATTTGCAGGTTTCCGATAAACTTGAAATCTTAGGTTGTTGTCTACTTTGTGAATGAGGACGTCTAGGAAAGGTAGCTTGTCATTGAACTCTTCTTCTAGTGTAAACTGGATCGCCGGTTTAACTTCGTTGAGCCTTGCCTGAAGATTCCGTACATCAAAACGTTTGGGAGTTATTACGAGGACTTCGTCCACGTAACGTAACCAAGTGACGCTTGAAGGGATGATGTTGGCAAAGTGTTCGGACTCTAGGTGTTCCATGTATAAGTTGGCTAGGACGGCACTGATGGGGGACCCCATTCCCATGCCGTAGGTTTGTTTGAAGAGTCTGTTATTGAAAGAAAAACAGTTGACATTAACACAGAGTTCAATCAAGTCAACAAAATCTCCGGGAGGTAGAGGAAGATTAAGGTCATGATTGACTTTACGTCGTAGAACTTCGATGGCTTTAGTGGTAGGCACTTTTGTGAAGAGGGAAGTCACGTCCAAACTGCTTAGTTTCTTGTTACGAATGGAGAAGTTACCCAAGTAATAGCTTTTATATCCTTTTACTCATGTGCGAGTTATTTGTTTTAACATATTGTATTACTACTACTACTACTTACATCACTACTACTACTACTACTACTACTACTACTACTACTGCTACTACTACTACTACTACTACTACTACTACTACTACTACTACTACTACTACTACTTACATCACTACTACTACTACTACTACTGCTGCTACTACTACAACTTACATCACTACTACTACTACTACCACTAGTATTGCACCTAACTCTGAGCCTATATATACCCTCTGTGTCCATGTACTGTTTGTAACGGCTTGACAAAGCTCCTGGAGAGCGAAACATTGCCACAATAAAAATGTCACATTAGATGCACTTGTGTCCTTTTACTTTACATGCTTGAAACAAGTCATGCCATCTTTTGTCGATGTTATCGGCCGTCTGCAGAAAGATGTCTTTGTTGCACCTAGTGCTCTCAGTAGAGCGGCAGTTGTTCCTCGTGTTCCAGATGGTAACAATGTAGTAGTTAACAGTGACTCTTGTAAGTTTGCTCATCCAACCATCCTTATCTGTTGTGCGAGATAATAAGGTCCAATACCTCTAGTCAGGGTGTCCATCTCGCAGCGAACACCACTCTCGTTAATCTTGTTCACTACCCGTATCCTGTTCGGGTAGGGGTCGACTTATCACCAGACCAGTGGGTCAGTGCTATTCCACCCGGGAAAAGTCCGTATGCCCCGCCAGTAAAGGAAAAAGATCTAGCTCTTACAGACTTCCCAGATGAAGTCACGAATATATTACATGAGTTTACTTGAGTTGCATTGTCAGGTAACCAACTTACTTTCCCATTGTATTCCACTTGATCATGGTACCAGATCTATTTACCTACCTCATTCGCAAGTTGCTGTAGCCTTATTCGCAAGTTGCTGTAGCCTTATTCGCAAGTTGCTGTAGCCTTATTCGCAAGTTGCTGTAGCCTTATTCGCAAGTTGCTGTAGCCTTATTCGCAAGTTGCTGTAGCAGAAGAGTTACTCAACCAATGACGGTGTCATTGCTAATAACAATTTACCCTGGAAAATGGCATTTGACATTTGGCGATTGATTTTAAGAAGCTGAATGCTGAAATGATATCAAATCGTTTCCTACTTGGTAATATAGGAAATAATGAAGTCTTTTCAAGCCTAGGCTTTCTTTTTGAGAACAACCAAAAGATAACAGCTTTTTCCACGTCAGTAGGTCATTATCATTTACTCAGAATGGCTTGAGGTTGAGGCTCATCACCTATCATATTCTTGACGTTCATGACAAGCATATGTTGTGGTGTATCTAGACGACATAATTATCATGTCCGAAGACGTGGAAAGACATCTCAAAGAACTAGATTTGGTACTCGTTAAGCTCGAATAAGGTAATTTAGAGATAAAACAATCCAAAGTCAGTTTTTATGATCAGAAATCGAGTTTCTTGGTCACCTAGTCACTCCTAGAGGGTTAGGGCTGACCAAAGTAAACTTACTGCTGATGAAGCCGTAAGATCTTTTGTAGGCTAGTAGCTTTTTATTGCTTTTCCAATTCACATTTTTCTTCTATTGCAGCTCCTCAGACATTAAAAGACAAGTTAACTTCTGCTCCTGTTTATACATTCCCAAATTTTTCAGAGTCTTTCTATCTGACAAAAGATGCTAGTTCCATCGACAGAGGTGCCGTCTTAGCTCAAAAGACCAATAGCAAATATAACTCAATTGCATTTGCTACTCATCATTTCACCAAGGCTGAATGTAATTATACAGTAACTGAGTGAGAAGCATTAACTATAGTTTGGTCATTCAAACACTTCAGAGACGCCATAGATCAGTATCCAATTCATGTCTTCACAGATCACGCTCCACAAGAGTTCAACCCCGCTTTTGCACACTTACCAGGAAAGTCAAATGTAGTCACAAATGTCTTAGCTCGGCATATTAGTGCAGTAGATGATCCTCCGTTTAATGCAGAGGATGTAAAAAATGGCCCTAAACAGATCCACTTTGGTCTGGAGTGATTCGATTGCTCCTTGAGGAATAGCGAACCCTTTCCGTGAAACCACCAGTATCATGTGGGAGTTCGATGCGTGGATTAGGGTAGAAATACTCACGTAGGCTGTTATACGTATAATTACTGTTATGTGGAGAGTGCCCGCAGCCGCTACCTTGCCTCCTTGCTTCCACTCGTAAGACTGGCTAGGCGGCTGGCCAGTACCCCGCAGTGGGTGTTTTGAAATAGTGTCCGCTCAGCACAATATGAAAGACCGTGACTCAAGACGGTTGGTTGTAATTCAACGGACGGTTACTGGTAACTGGTTACTACTGAGACTGGTAACTGGTTACTACTACTGAGAGCTCGGCGACGCTAACGTATGTCGTCTCGACATACAACTAATACAAACTAGAGATGGCAGGTATACGGCTTGGGCTGATTCTATACAATGTCAAAGTACACAACATAAAACATTATAGATACATAAGTAGAACATTGGAATGAAAGCGTACATAACTGAAACTGTAATGCAATACAAGGTATACTATAGTACAACTTAAAACTCAACAAATGAACAACGAACTCAACATTGAGATTACAAGTGATAAAAACAAAAATTTTGATCGATCGATCTGTATTCGTGTGATCTACGGATTCTGAGGAAGGAATATATACAAAGAAAGAGTGTTTAACAGAAAGGCAGATTCGGTGCACGCAAATCTAGACTGTTAACTCTCAGAATGCGGAGAGAACATGAACACAAAAAAAAAAATTCTTGAATACTGATAAGTTGATACTGTAATTATTCATCTATACAGGTTATTTACATTTAACCCCAACTCTGCTAGGGTAAGATTGGCATATGCAGAATGGGTATCATCTCTGGGAGGATCAAACTCTGTAGCATAGGCTAACTCATGCTGTATTTGAGGCAAATCTGAATTGGAAGTTACAAATGATACTTGAGGATTTCTCAATACCTGTCGTGTACGTAGGGAATAACGACATTCAGGTTGATCGTCTGACTGAGTATCAGAGGAAGAGAGTACAGGATCAGGAGGATTGTCAGAGTCTGTCACATTAGTCTGGGTTGGAACATCATTATCATCACATACTAACTTCATATGATCCAAATGCGATTCTTTATACTGACCAGTACTAATCTCTCTAACCTTATACTTATTTCCAGTGATATGTTCAACTACTCGATAAGGACCAACAAACTTTTGATCAAGCTTTGGCATAGCAGACGTTTTGTTAAAATTAGTCAGCATAACTCTCGAACCTACTTTGATTTTGGATGGCTTTGATCGAGTGTTTGCGACTCTTGTGAATTCAGCTGTTGATTTATGAAGTGTTTCACGGATTCTTCTAAAAACACTTTGAGCTAAGCTGGTACGAGTTGCTACGAAATCATCAGGGTTGTAATTTGGTTTCGGATTAGAATACAACAACTCATAAGGCAAACGTTTATCTACACCATACAGTGCATAATGTGGAGTGTCACCTATAGAAACATTGTAAGCAGAATTTATAGCACACTGCACATCAGGTATAACTTCATCCCAAGTTTCACTGTTGGGATTGATAGTGGCTCTCAAGACATCAAGTACTTTCTTATTGGTTCGTTCCGCTAACCCATTGCTGGCAGGATGATGAGGAACAATGGTTGATTTAGTGATCTTGTACAAGGTACACAAATTTTCAAGAATTTCATTACAGAATTCACCTCCATTATCTGTTACTAGGGACTTAGGAGTGGTATGCCTGCAGATAATGCGTTCTTTAAACGCTTTAGCTACTGTCTCGGCAGTCTTATCTGCAATAGGAACTAACTCGCAATATCTGGTGAAATGGTCTACCATAACACACAGATGTTTGTTACCTTGGAGGGAACATTTGAAATTAGTTAACAAATCTAGCGCAACTCTTTCCCAAGGTTCGCTAGTAGTTGGATACACTTGGATTGGATTAGGACCATTAGCATTGCCTTTATGTTGCATGCAGACACTACATTTCCTAACATACTCAGAAATATCAGTTGCCATACGAGGCCAAAAGTATTTCAATCTGGCTTGTTTTACTGAACGATCCATACCAGGGTGTGCAACACCTGGTACATCGTGAACTAGCTGTAAAGCTACATTCACTAGTGACTGTGGAATTACTAACTGGTATACTCTTCTGCTAGGAGTACCCAACTCGGCTGTTCGATACAGTAATTCTTGGTTCATGAGAAAGTCACTAATGGGTGCTGGTGGCTTCACAGTCAGAATAGATCTTCCTGGAGCAGGAATCGAATCACACCAGACCACATGGGATCGGTTCTTTCTTACTGGAAGGAATGAACAAACTCGGTGGAGTGGATGACTCCCCCCGGTTGAAAAAAATTAACGCTATAACACGCAATATGAGCAAGGAGAACGAATCTACTATCTCAAACTGCAAGCACAGGAGAAAAGAAATGAACATGGTGAACAATGCTGATATTCAATCTGAGTCGCACACAGTGACATGAAGTATCAGCAATAAAGAAACTACACTTACAAACTTTAACAACGTGGAAGTTACTCGAGAGATAACTTCTTACAATGCACTGATTACTGTCAACTAGGATGGGATCACAATCTGAAACACAAGGGACAACAAACACTCAAGTGAGCACACTAGCCACAGAAACGTCTTTCTGCACGGCTTGTGGCATCAGCAAGAGATGGCATAACTCGTTGCAAGTAAAGTTCTTCTCAAAGCGTCCCCTGGGAAGGAACGAATACTTGAACAAGTCGCCATCGCAAGGATAGTAAGCACTATCCTGCGTGCACGATATTGTGGCTGGAGTCCAGACAGGAGTGACAGCATTACTAGTGCCTGACCGCTCGGCTACGTTAATAAGTAATTCACGGATCTATAGGAACTTAATCTGAACTTCACATTTCGCAGCACTTTAACAAATCTCAGATACAAGCTGTGAGAACAAACACATTGCTCAAGGGCTAGGTATTGTCTTTCAGTCAGTAAGGGAATGTTGGTACTGTGGACTGATTCATATTGACTTTGACAGGCATGATACACTAAGTGAACATTCAAAAGTGACTGGGACATGACCGCAAACCATGCTTCAAGACTATGTACATGGCCATTGAAAGGTAACGCATCAAGGGAATCACGAGTATAACTATAATATCTCGGTGTCTGAGTCAGTCTGTCAGTCGGTAAGGAACTGTGAGGACTGATGACAGGACCAGCAGTAGTATCCTGAGGGGTCTGAGTGTCGACATTCACTAAAGTATCACTTGACGGTATGTGAGACATAATGGCAAAGTAGCACGAGAACAAATAAGGCAAAAATAATGAACAATAAAAATGATATAAAATTCTAGAATTGAAATGAAAGGATATACAACTAATTCTGCAGAATAATATTTAAATACACTGCAAGAAGAAAGAAAACTCAATTTAAAGGACTATTGACAAAAATAAAAAAAATTTACATTGAAATATACAAGTAAAAATATTACTGGAGACTGAATTAAATTCAAAATGAGCTGTCTTTACTCTTGCTACTAAAGAAATTAATTAATTAAAATTTTAAATCAATGTGAAAGTGTAAAATAAAATTATTAAATTGTAAACTGGGAAATTTAAATATTTTCTAAGAATGCATAGACAAAATTAAAATATAATGCACAAAATATCAATAAAAGAAAATAATTCACTGCAGAACAGTACAACAAAATAAAGTATAGAAATAATCACTGCAGTAATAAAGTATCACTGGGAAACTCAGGTAAAATAATGAATTAAAATTATGAAGATCAAAAAAAATAAACTGATTGAACACTTTAACTCTTAATTGTAAATTAGACAAAACAATTTACTCAAACAGAGTAAGAAAAACACTTTACGTTAAAAGTAATTGAAATTACATCAAGAGTGAATTTGTTCAAGAATTATAAAATATGAATAAAAACACAGGAACAAAACAGGTACTATAACACTTACAGTGACGGAGCACACTTCTTAAATATAATCTTACAACACAATCCTGCTGTGACTGATACAACAAAAATCTTGCTGTGACTGATACGACAAAAATCTTGCTGTGACTGATACGACAAAAATTTGCTGGCAAAAATAATGGTACACAGTCTGCGAAAAATTAGAGGAATGAGACACTGTTGGCATACGAAAAAAAATGACACACATAGAAATAAATGGAAAATTTGGTATACTGGGGTAAAGATCACTGCAGAATACAACGCTGAAAGAATACAATAAAAAAAAATTGAATCACTTCACACAGGTGACTGACTGGTACACTACACAATAATACTTACTACAGACAGGAGTAGCATAAGAAAAAACACAGAAAAAAAAATATAAGATAAGTAAAAACTGAAAAATATTGGAAAAATACTGAGTTAAAGAAATACTGCGTTTACACTGAAAACACAAGGTTTAGAGTACACAAGAATTTTACTATAAATGTCTCACACACGCAAATGTCTTTAAATGCAAGAAAATGTCTCAAAAAAAATTTATCACTGAAGTCGAGAGTAGTAGACGGACGATTACTGGTGACGGGAAGAAGGTGTTGTCCTGTGGGCGGGCGGTGTTTCCTCCTACACCCACACACTGTTGTCGTGAAGAAATGTGCGTTCTAGGCGAACTCACATAACTGGCTTTATCTCGTTGGCACCAGCTACAATCTCTTGACCAATTATGTGAGCCAAAACAGTACTAGGACCCGGTACAAGGGTGCAAACAACCACAGGTAGGTTGGTAGTGGTGGTGGTGGTGGTGGATGCTTCTGCCGCGCACCCCGGGTGGTGGGAGAGAGTGGTGGGGGGTGGACGCTGGGGGGCTGCCGCGCACCCCACTCACCCACGGTGGCTTAATAACCCACTCTATGCCACAGGAATGGTAAAAACCACTCTTAGCATCCAACAGGAAGCACAAAGCGAGATACACAATACTTCAGAGGAACTTGGCTTACTTCTTACTGCGTGGCTTACTTCTCTCTCTCAGCTGGGTTAGAAGCTGGGTTGGCTGGCTGGCTTACCCCACGAGAATGGATGACTGGAAGACGTGTAACGATGCACAAAGCACGGAGGAGCAGTTGGATGACAGGAGACAGGCTGGATGATAGGCTGACTGGCGTTCACTTCCACAGTCTGGCTTACTGACTGGCTTAATTGCAAAATCCGGGTCAACCCCTCGGAGATTGAAGCAATTAGCACACGAACTAAGCCAGGAAGCTTGAAACGGCTGCAACAGGCTTGCAGGCAGTAGGTTTGAGAGGAGTAGGCTGCTGGCTCGAGGTGGTGAGCGAGGGTAGTGGCTGGTGGGTGTGAGGGGAGGGCATTCACCGTTGACCCTGCCCTGCCGGCTACTCACAACAGTCTTCAAACGCCTTGAATTACCCTTAAAAACGTAAATCCACGCTCCACACCGCTGTACACCATTTATCATGTGGGAGTTCGATGCGTGGATTAGGGTAGAAATACTCACGTAGGCTGTTATACGTATAATTACTGTTATGTGGAGAGTGCCCGCAGCCGCTACCTTGCCTCCTTGCTTCCACTCGTAAGACTGCCTAGGCGGCTGGCCAGTACCCCGCAGTGGGTGTTTTGAAATAGTGTCCGCTCAGCACAATATGAAAGACCGTGACTCAAGACGGTTGGTTGTTGAGTCAACGGACAGGTTACTGGTAACTGGTTACTACTACTGAGACTGGTAACTGGTTACTACTACTGAGACCAGCACCTATCAGTGACTTTATTATGAACCATGAATTACTGTATCACATAGCCAAATTTGATACTCCTAGCCAAAGAGTAGATCAGCCAGTAATTCCGAAGTAGTGTTTAAGCATAGTGAACTGATGATTTGGAGCGCTCTTTTCTTACAGTTCATGATAAAAAAAGGAAGGAAATTGTACCTCAGTGAATGTTTGGTGTATGCATGCACACTCCTTCATGAAACTCTGAACTGCAAATTCGGAGTGTTCTTAAGAAAAATCCGATGATGATGCCTAGTTTGATCTTTCTATGTTGACAAGGAGTGTGCAGACATACACCAAACCTTCACTGAAGTACATTTTCCTTCCCTTTTCATTAAGAACTGTAAGAAAAAAGCGTTCCAAATAATCAGCTCACTATGCACTAACACACGCAAAGTACTTGCACAAGCCAACAATAGAATCGTATTGCAACCGGTACATACATTAAAGACCTGACCCGAACCAAAGTAAAGATCTTCAACCAATCAATGCAAGTGTTTATACAATCTCTTGGGGAGGCTGTGACAAGGTATACGTCGGTGAAACAGCATATACCGTACAAAGACATCTCAGTGAACATATCCGTGCATATAGAAACGAGAACTTGAACACCGCATCTGTGCAGCACATAAATTCCTCCAAACATGGTATGAGATTCTTTGAGCCCGTCTAGTGATCAAAGAAGCAAACTTCCGTAGGCGTAAATGCTTTGAGTCATGGTTAATCGCCATTTCAGACAGTATTAAACAAAATAAAGGCAGGTTCGTCAATTCGGAGGTATTTGGCAGAAATCTACTTAAACCCAGCCCTCACACAGCAGCCTAGAATTACCACCACTCATACTACTACTATTGTAACTACTACTATTACTACTCTACTACTACTGCTGCTGGTGCTACTGCTACTACTACTACTGCTACTACTAATACTACAACTACTACTACTACTAATAATAATAAAGATTGAGAAACTTATGCAACATATGGATATTTTTATTGAGCAAACGTTTCGCTACACAGTGGCTTCATCAGTCCAATACAAAGCAGAAAGATGTAAGAAGAGGAGGAGTTTAAGGTAATCAATCCCTCAGCCTGGCTTGTCATCTTTATATATATATATATATATATATATATATATATATATATATATATATATACATATATATATATATAAATATATATATATATATATATATATATATATACATATATATATATATATATACATATATATATATATATATATGTCGTGCCGAATATGTAAAACTGGTCAATTAGCAAGAACTCATTTAAAATTAAGTCTTTTCTGAAATTTTCTCTTACACGTTTAAAGATATATTTTTTTCATTAATGTTAATGTAAAAATTTTTAATTTTGCACCAAAAGAATCTTTGAAAGCTTACCTAACCTTATTATAACAAGCGCAATTTATTTTAGCCAAACCCAACTAAATATATTTTAGATTTGCTTACGATAATTTAATACTAAACTAACTCAGTGAAATATATTTTTTTCGTTAGGTTCAAAACGATTTTGGCGAAATTATTGCATACACAAATTTTCGCTTGTCCTATATGGCAAGATGAGCCTTGCTATTTAAGCCAAGATGACAAGTTCTGCCTATTCATATATATATATATATATATATATATATATATATATATATATATATATATATATATATATATATATATATATATATATATATATATATATATATATATATATATATATATATAATATATATATTATTATTATTATTACACTGGCCGATTCCCACCAAGGCAGGGTGGCCCGAAAAAGAAAAACTTTCACCATCATTCACTCCATCACTGTCTTGCCAGAAGGGTGCTTTACACTACAGTTTTTAAACTGCAACATTAACACCCCTCCTTCAGAGTGCAGGCACTGTACTTCCCATCTCCAGGACTCAAGTCCGGCCTGCCGGTTTCCCTGAACCCCTTCATAAATGTTACTTTGCTCACACTCCAACAGCACGTCAAGTATTAAAAACCATTTGTCTCCATTCACTCCTATCAAACACGCTCACGCACGCCTGTTGAAAGTCCAAGCCCCTCGCACACAAAACCTCCTTTACCCCCTCCCTCCAACCTTTCCTAGGCCGACCCCTACCCTGCCTTCCTTCCACTACAGACTGATACACTCTTGAAGTCATTCTGTTTCGCTCCATTCTCTCTACATGTCCGAACCACCTCAACAACCCTTCCTCAGCCCTCTGGACAACAGTTTTGGTAATCCCGCACCTCCTCTCTAACTTCCAAACTACGAATTCTCTGCATTATATTCACACCACACATTGCCCTCAGACATGACATCTCCACTGCCTCCAGCCTTCTCCTCGCTGCAACATTCATCACTCATGCTTCACACCCATATAAGAGCATTGGTAAAACTATACTCTCATACATTCCCCTCTTTGCCTCCAAGGACAAAGTTCTTTGTCTCCACAGACTCCTAAGTGCACCACTCACTCTTTTCCCTCATCATTTCTATGATTCACCTCATTCTTCATAGACCCATCCGCTGACACGTCCACTCCCAAATATCTGAATACATTCACCTCCTCCATACTCTCTCCCTCCAATCTGATATCCAATCTTCCATCACCTAATATTTTTGTTATCCTCATAACCTTACTCTTTCCTGTATTCACTTTTAATTTTCTTCTTTTGCACACCCTACCAAATTCATCCACCAATCTCTGCAACTTCTCTTCAGAATCTCCCAAGAGCACAGTGTCATCAGCAAAGAGCAACTGTGACAACTCCCACTTTATGTGTGATTCTTTATCTTTTAACTCCACGCCTCTTGCCAAGACCCTCGCATTTACTTCTCTTACAACCCCATCTATAAATATATTAAACAACCACGGTGACATCACACATCCTTGTCCAAGGCCTACTTTTACTGGGAAACAATTTCCCTCTTTCCTATGTACTCTAACTTGAGCCTCACTATCCTCGTAAAAACTCTTCACTGCTTTGAGTAACCGACCTCCTACACCATACACCTGCAACATCTGCCACATTGCCCCCCTATCCAAGCTGTCATACGCCTTTTCCAAATCCATAAATGCCACAAAGACCTCTTTAGCCTTATCTAAATACTGTTCACTTATATGTTTCACTATAAACACCTGGTCCACACACCCCCTACCTTTCCTAAAGCCTCCTTGTTCATCTGCTATCCTCTTCTCCGTCTTACTTTTAATTCTTTCAATAATAACTCTACCATACACTTTACCAGGTATACTCAACAGACTTATCCCCCTATAATTTTTGCACTCTCTTTTGTCCCCTTTGCCTTTATACAAAGGAACTATGCATGCTCTCTGCCAATCCCTAGGTACCTTACCCTCTTCCATACATTTATTAAATAATTGCACCAACCACTCCAAAACTATATCCCCACCTGCTTTTAACATTTCTTTATTTATCCCATCAATCCCGGCTGCCTTACCCCCTTTCATTTTACCTACTGCCTCACGAACTTCCCCCACACTCACAACTGGCTCTTCCTCACTCCTACAAGATGTTATTCCTCCTTGCCCTATACACGAAATCACAGCTTCCCTATCTTCATCAACCTTTAACAATTCCTCAAAATATTCCCTCCATCTTCCCAATACCTCTAACTCTCCATTTAATAACTCTCCTCTCCTATTTTTATCTGACAAATCCATTTGTTCTCTAGGCTTCCTTAACTTGTTAATCTCACTCCAAAACTTTTTCTTATTTTCAACAAAATTTGTTGATAACATCTCACCCACTCTCTCATTTGCTCTCTTTTTACATTGGTTCACCACTCTCTTAACCTCTCTCTTTTTCTCCATATACTCTTCCCTCCTTGCATCACTTCTACTTTGTAAAAACTTCTTATATGCTAACTTTTTCTCCCTTACTACTCTCTTTACATCATCATTCCACCAATCGCTCCTCTTCGCTCCCGTACCCACTTTGCTGTAACCACAAACTTCTGCTGAACACTCTAACACTACATTTTTAAACCTACCCCATACCTCTTCGACCCCATTGCCTATGCTCCCATTAGCCCATCTATCCTCCAATAGCTGTTTATATCTTACCCTAACTGCCTCCTCTTTTAGTTTATAAACCTTCACCTCTCTCTTCCCTGATGCTTCTATTCTCCTTGTATGCCATCTACCTTTTACTCTCAGTGTAGCTACAACTAGAAAGTGATCTGATATATCTGTGGCCCCTCTATAAACATGTACATCCTGAAGTCTACTCAACAGTCTTTTATCTACCAATACATAATCCAACAAACTACTGTCATTTCGCCCTACATCATATCTTGAATACTTATTTATCCTCTTTTTCTTAAAATATGTATTTCCTATAACTAAACCCCTTTCTATACAAAGTTCAATCAAAGGGCTCCCATTTTCATTTACACCTGGCACCCCAAACTTACCTACCACACCCTCTCTAAAAGTTTCTCCTACTTTAGCATTCAGGTCCCCTACCACAATTACTCTCTCACTTGGTTCAAAGGCTCCTATACATTCACTTAACATCTCCCAAAATCTCTCTCTACTTTATATATATATATATATATATATATATATATATATATATATATATATATATATATATATATATATATATATATATATATATATATACATATATATATATATATATATATATATATATATATATATATATATATATATATATATATATATATATATATATATATATATATATATCAATAACAACACTGCAGTAGCCAAGGATTCGAACCCATGTTGTACTGGCGCACCATTGTGAGCGAGAACCACATGACGCCTTAACCCACAGGATCACAGCACCAAGCCAAGCTAGGTGTATTACTCTTGGTCCGAGGATACACGGAATTGAGGGAGCTTTCATGCTAATTTCATTCTCATCCCTGATTGGTGTACTAGCCTATGAGCAGCATATATTATTATTGTAGTTACAATATATAATTGCGGTTACAACAATATATATATATATACTGCTCGTTAGGTAGTACACCAAACAGGGATGAGAATGAAATTAAAGATTGAGACACTTATGCAACTTATGGGACTCTTTAGTGAGGAAACATTTCGCCACACAGTGGCTCCATCAGTCCAATATAAATCAGAAGGGTGTAAGGAAAGGAGGAGTTTGACGTAATCAGTCCCTCAGCCTGGAGTCGATGCGATCAGTCCATGAATCCTGTAGAAAGTACAGTATAGGGTCGTAGCCGTGGCTTATATACTGTAGTCAGGTCATGCGGAGTACGAGTAGGTGGGATCAAGATTGATAGACTGAACACATCGACTTCAGGCTGAGGGACTGATTACCTCAAACTCATCCTCTCCTTACACCCTTCTGATTTGTATTGGACTGATGGAGCCACTGTGTGGCGAAATGTTTCGTCACTAAAGATTCCCATGTGTTGCATAAGTGTCTCAGTCTTCAACTTGTCGGTTTTTTAAACCATTTATCACAGAATGAAATTAGCTTGAAAGCTCCCACGCATCAGTATGTCTTTGGACCAAGAGTAACATACCTATCTTAGCTGGGTGATTGGTTCTTGTATGACTGGGTGGTCCTGTGAGTTATGGCATCATGTGGTTCTCGCTCACAATGGCGGGCCAGTACAACATGGGTTCGAATCCTTGCCTAGTGCAATGTCGTTATTGATCAATACCACTCATTCGTGGTTATATATATATATATATATATATATATATATATATATATATATATATATATATATATATATATATTTTTTTTTTTTTTTTTTGGCCCGCCTCGTGGTGAGCAATAACACATGACACTCTAACCCACAGGAGCACGTAATTCTACAAGAACCAAGCACTCAGCCAGGCTAGGTATTTTACTTTGGTCCGAGGACATACTGTTGTTGGGTGCCTCTGAGCTAATTTCATTCTAATCCCCATTTGGTGTATTAGCCCAACAAGCAGTATTTTACAATATAACCACAAACAAGTGGTATTGATCAATAACATCACTGCGACTAGCCAAGGACTCGAACCCATGTTGTACTCGCCTGCCTCATGGTGGGCTAATTACATTCTACTCATTGTTTACACCAAACGGGGAATGGAATGAAATTTGCTCAGAGGCATCCACACCAAAGTATATCCTTGGATCACGATAAAACACCTAGTTCTGCAGGGTGTGGGATTCTTGTAGGATTGTGTGGTCCCGTGGGTTAGAGCTTTATGTGTGATTTTCGCTCACCATGAGGCAGGAAAAAACGACACAGGTTCGAATCCTCGTCTATTCACAGTGTTGCTGTGATTAATACCACTTGTTTCGGTTACAATAATATATTTGTGTAGGGTTGGGTGGTCCTGTGGTTTAAAGCATCATGTGGTTCTCTCTTACCATGAGGCAGGCCAGTACAACATGGGTTCGAATCCTTGGCTAGCGCAGTGTTGTTATTGATCAATACCACTCGTTCTTGGTTACAATATATAAATGCTGCTCGTGAGGCTAGTACACCAAACAGGGATGAGAATGAAATTAGCTTAGAAGCTCCCACACCTCCGTATGCCCTCGGATGGTGGCCCAACAGCTAGCATTGCTGGCTGCGCCATTCTTGTAGGGTTTGGTGGTCCTGTGGTTTAAAGCGTCATGTGGGTCTCGCTTACCATGAGGCAGGCCAGTACAACATGGGCAGAAGATGGAGATGCTGGAAAGACAAATGTTGGCATGTTGTTCAGGGCAAATAGCTCGTTTATAGTGATGTTGAAGGAGACAGGCACTGCCATATTCTGCATATGTGCATAAAGCAAACAGTAGTGGATCTTGGTTAGGTCACATGCTGGAGGAGTGACGGTGGTGGTGGTGGTGGTGGAGGGCTGAGTTGAAGCCTCGACTTGTGAGTGTTCCAGCATTCGAGTTTTTCGTGATAGGAGCCATAGCTCAGTCGACTTTTTTGCTCTGAGTTACGAGCCAACATCCGAGTTACGAGCCAGCTTCCCCTGCTTCCCCCTTAACACAAAACCCACACACCTCGCTGGTTTATTCATGATTTCATGCTTTAATTCCATGGAAATCATCCTCTTTTTCTTCTCAGCACTGTCCTTACATTTACTTTCTTAGGACCCATGATTAGAAAAAAGATATTTGGCCAAATGACTAAAAAATGCAAGCAAACACGAGAGAATACATTCCACAGCGTGCTGGCTGCGCCAACTAGTGATGGTGTTGTGAAGCTTCTCTTATTATTATTATTATTATTATTATTATTATTATTATTATTATTATTATTGTGGAGCACAAATCCAATTCCCTAGACCAAGAACACCTGACCAGCATCAAGGTTCCTTAACACTGGCCAGGGGCTCTTGATCTAGGGAATTGGATCTGTGCTCCAGTTCCCTTAATTAATATTAATAATAATAAAAATATAATAATGATAATAATAATAATAATAATAATAATAATAATAATAATAATAATAATAATAATAATAATAATAATATTGTTATTATTATTATTATTATAATAATAAATAATAATAATAATAACAATAATAATAATAATTGTAATAAGGAGTAACTTCACTAGTTGCCAATTGTTGGCGCATTGCACTTTTTACCTTCGCTGTGGAAGCATTTTTGTCCTGCTTTGCTTGCATTATCTCAGCTATTTGACCAAATTTCTTTTTCCTAACCATGGGTCCTAAGAAAGTAAGTGCAACAGACTGTGCTAAGAAGAAAAAGAGGATGATTTCCATGGTATTAAAGCATAAAATCATAGATAAATA